>NC_064931.1:559595107-559901668 GCF_023897955.1 Schistocerca gregaria
ACCACACGCGAGACAGATATTTTAATAATTGGTTATTGCATAATTTGCATAAACAATTAAAAAGCACAATAAGATTGTGATTGTAGTGAAGTCTATGGCATCAAATCTGGAACTTCCCACAACATATCAACTGAAAATATGAAAAATTATTGGACATTTCTGACTCCTTTGTACTTGGGTGTAACTCTTGGAAGTAAGTCCTAAGCTGCATAAGAATATTGCTAAGTTGCCCTTACTGATTGGAGAGTATATATCTTGCCCATTGCATCCAAATGAGTACATTGAAACCTAATGCAGACACACACTATAATTCTGTAACTACATACATTTTATGGAAAATAGATGGGTAAAAGGAGAAAATAATTAAGAGGTTCAAACTCTCATTAAGTGGTAGCAAATACTAATATAAACTGAAAAAGAACAACTCTTGAAGTATAGTGTACTGTATTTGGTGTTTAATATAAAAACAGTCTGTTAACCCTTTAACTATTTCTTGATGAATTGTATCCAAATAAACTATTTGATCAGAGTGTAATACCTACACAATATATGCACCATACAATATTCTGCGTAACATTGTGCACCGGTGCCCAACTGGGGTTATTGCAGGTGGGGCTGATAATTTTCAGTGACGTGGCACCGTAAACGCGACAGCCAGGTGACGTGAATTGTAGTATTCATGTCTCATTGGCTGAGAGGTGCCCTACAATATATGAAAATGAAGTGAATGCCAGATCCTGACTGGGCATCTGATGTTGATGGATGCATGCTGAATGCAATCATTATAAACTTCTAAAGAACAGTTAAATATTAAAAGATGACACAATAAATTGCAATGAAATCACAATAGCGTCAAGAGACTCAGTCGCAACGGTGTATTAGTGACTGCACGATCTCAATACACTGTTTAACTTATGGGGTGGATTGTCGCAACTGGTGCAACAGCTATGTACAGTGAAGTCTGGAATACACTTGGATTACCACCCACCAATAAACATGTGGTATCCCTAAAGTGATTTGTGATGCTGTTTAAAAGCAAATAGTCTGTTTCTTGTCAGACTCGTCTTTTTATGATTTCACAATTTGCAGACCCATCAATGCAATGAGCCAATGGCCTGCACTACTGACTGCAATGGAGGGACTACCAAAAATGTGACAGACTTGCACAGTTCCAACAGCAACTTCACCTGTAAAGCCAGTTTCTCCCTTGTGCGTACCACCCCCGCTTCAAAGTGTGTTTTAAATAACTATTTTCTTGCACATAAATGTTGAAAACATAACCAATTTTTGCTTACTGGTATTGAATATAAGCTGGTGAAACCTAATTTGGAAAGATAATGTACATAATAATGTGTCTGCAAAATAAAAAGTGCACGAACATAGTAATATATCAGTGCACTCCATGCTATGCTGCAATGGCAAATAGGGGTGGCTGAATGATCTGTAAAATATGTCACATAATTCAACCTAGTACTTGGCTGTTGGACCTAGCTTCTTGGAACAAAGAAATGCCTACATTTGTTTGCTAGCTCAAGTTCAAAAGCTGGTATAATGTGGACACTTTTAATGTGCCAGTTTTAAGTGGTGCGTGTCTTGAGCTGTGGTTGCAGCAAATAACACTAGAGGTCAGGCCTTTAACAATATGTTGCCAACCTCAACAAGCAACTGCATGGTAGCTGTTCCCAAATGCGTTGTGTTGTGCTTTGCTTGTTTTCTATTTTGGAATGAGTGAAAGGACTGATCCTGGTCCATCATGGATTTTGATTATGAAACTCATGACATTAGAAGGAATCAGTGGTCCCTGTGACAAAGTGTCAGTTTTGGTTTCACAGAATATGGGTGTAGACTGCGAGAGGGAGGTGGAGCTCATTTCTCTCACATTGTTCCTGTCCCCTCCGGAAGACAGAATTCTAGTTTGTTTATGCTCATGGCTGTCTGCCAGTATATAATGTCTGCACTCAGCATTATCGTGATTGGTTGAAATACATGGGAAGTTCTGTTTTCCAAACTGAAATTCTTCTCCTAAAATTTGAATAGATTTATTTCCCGTTCTAATTCTATGCTAAGTGCCTTGTCAGTTCTATTTGCAGCGTTGTCAAGTATAGGGTCATGAGTATGAATGCCCATGAAAGGTTGAAAGCAATATTTTTCAGATTATGTAATCATTTAATCCGGTTAGAAAAGAAAAATAATGTCAAGAAACACTTTAATTCAGTTCATCAGTCGGAAAATGCTGCTGCTTCTCAACAGAACAATCACTTGTTGAAAGCTTAAATACAGAAAAAAACAAAGGCCATTTCAGAAGAGAACCATTACACTTTTTGCAAAAGCAAACATTCCAATCAAAAAGTTCCCCAATCAGCACTTTTGTAAACTGTCAATTTCAAAGCACTACAGCTTTGTATTCACTCGTGTAGTGTGACAGCCTTTTAAATTTGGGCAAAAATCTTTTTGACAAAAATAAATGCCAATTTTGACAACATCTGGCACTACATATTCCAGTCCCTGTAAGCCAGACAGAGAACCAATGGGATTCATGCAGCTCCACGCGCATTCAGTAGCTACAAAGGTACTCTGAATAGATTTATCTACAATCTAACTTGATGAGGAAGCAAACAAGATTATGCTAATAGAAGATTTAAATTATTCCCACATGAGGGGGGAAAAAATCAACATTTATGCTTCATGTTATGGATATTTCTCTTTCTACTACTTCTTTATTATATTATTTCTGACCATAGTTTATTTTCTGTCTTTTATGAATGATTATAGTAATGGTACAAATTCTTCACTGGCACTGCAATTTGCAAGTTCTGATAAAAGTATACCATGATGTAACCAATTCAAGGCCTCTGGAGAGACTTAAGACATTCTAGTTGCTTAGTACTTCATCTTTTTAAGTGAACTACAGACAAACTGTGCAGCTGCTGAGGTAATACTTTGGCCTCTTATTAAAGCATGCTGTAAAATTGCATTACCTATCATCACTTTGTGTTCCAAGAGACTTTACAACATTATTTTATCATTAATTTACTGAGAGCCACAGTGATGCAACAGATCTGTTGTTCTGAACAACATCGCATGTCTTTTTTTCAAACTAAGGCTTGAAAAGAAGGTAGATTAAGATGTGAAGTTGCAACAACAACAACAACAACAAAGTTATTAGACAGAGCACAACATTTGACTCAGGAATGATAATAGAAACAGGCAGTGCCCATTTCAATGAAACCATGCTGGTATATGTTCTATGTATGTAAAACTTAGATCTGAGTGGGGATCTGAACCATCATTGGCTTGAATACAAGTCCAGTGTGCAAAATGCTTCAATATCTTGCTCAGTTTCAGTTAGCCAGGGAAAGTAACTTCTTCTAGAACACAACTTGTTAGGTGAATTTGTGATGCTGCTAACTCCTATTTAATTTTCTTCAAAACAAAACCCTACAGATATTTTTCTTGCTTTCGTTTTTCCAGCGGGTATATGCACAGGGGGGGGGGGGGGGGGGGGGGGGGGGGGGGGGATCATCACAACTTTTCCCAGATTTCACAGTTAAAAACACTTTTTATGGGGTGAAAATACATATTTTCCCAGGTGAAAGTCTTTTTTTTTTTTCAATGTTAAGTGATGATATACTTTCCCTCAGAGTTGTAAAACTTACCGATCCTTTGAATGATAAAAGGTTTTATACAGCAACATCGAACTTCCCAGCACTTTAGGAAATGCAACCCAGCAACAAAACGATGTGTGTTGGAAAGATCTCCAATATGCAGCAACACATACATTGCATATTTTTCGAAAGTACAAATTACGTGTGAAACTTCTCAAGAACTCACTCCACCCGCGCCCCCCCTTTTTTAAGGAGAATTATATTTTTATTGCATAATTTGTAATCTATGAAAGAACTAAAATAAATATGAAAAATTAACCTTGATCCTTTGTAATTTACACAGTGTGTTATCTTTTAAAATATGTCAAACACAAGCGACGCAGAAAAATTTTAAAAAATGGCATAAACCCTGGTCTCCTAGGTCCTAATTTTTTCTAAGTGGGTGGTCCTCAAAATGTTCAGTTTTGAATGACAGTCAAACACTCCGTTATTTAAGTAATTCATCGCACATTCTCACATGGAACGTAACTCATCTTGCGTAAAAGGAAATTTTCTAATTAACGTTTCTCAAATCATCATTCGCAACATTTTCCCACAGCCTGTTAAAATTGTAAACAGTTGTAACATCACACTCATCAAAAGCAAAGTTTTATTTTGGTGTTACTCTCTCATTGACGTTTTATCTCTGCAGTATTATTCTGCAATAGCCGGGTAAATTAAAATTTTTAATTACAGTATCCATTCTTGTAAGTCAAAATTACAAAAATTTACCTGAAAACTAAAACAATGAAAAATTCATAGAATTCTAAAAAAATCTCAATTTTTTCTGGGATCTCCATCTCCCAGGGTGTGTACACCCCGTTTATGTCCTAGAAGACTCTCAATGAGTGAAATGACAGTGCCGAAAGTTAGTTACAGGTTTTTTGTACTTTTAATGTGTACATCAGCAATACAGCAACTCTGTCTCCAGAAGGATAAGTACTGGCCAGACATACTGTCTCCTTGTAATTTTTCATATTAATTTTGTCCTTTCTTGTTTCATACAAACTCTAGCTTCAGTAACATCAATAAATTACAATTTAGTGGACTGTTATCAAGAAAAGGTTCAGAAATATAACTATTATTAATAATTAATTTACTTGACATAGGGACATGGCAACCCCATCGCCCAATGGGAAACCACTGCAATCAGCCACCTGAGTATTGGCGGGAAAATGATACCTTAGTGGGTTAGGAGGAAATCTAGGATTGTGCTTCTGCGGTTGACAACCATAGTTGTAAATCGGAGCTTGCTCCACCCAAGGTTAACTACCTTCATAAGTCAACGATGTAACGGTCTTTTAGCAAAAAAATTTCCACCGTTCTGTCCAAGAAAGCAGGAGAAGGCTACATCGGATTAGTGGGTAGCCATCTAGAAGGTGTCAATGAGTCGGAGCATTAGCAACCATCCATTCTTATGCCAGTTCATAAGAACAGGATCAAACAAGATCTGATCAACTACATTGCAACTCATAATATTAATTCTCTAATTAATGCAGGAGAACTAAATTAGTTGATGGATGAATAACATAAACAGAAAATTTTGGTAGCAGGACTCCAGGAAATGAGAAATACTACAGAAGAGCCATTCAAATCACAAGGTTACAGAATTTGCAATGGGAAACCTAGAATAAGGGTTATGAAAGAATGTCCCCAATTTGGAACTGGGTTTCTAGTCAATGTGAAAATAATAGATTCAATTATCGTTTTTCAAGCCATCTTCCCGAGAATTGCAACTTTGAGTTTAAAAGCATCCAACAAAATTTATACCGTCATTAAGGCCCATGCCCCTACTAACTAGAAGAATTTTCTAACAAAGAATAGGAAAGAAGTGGAAAATTTTTGGGATCTCATTGGCCAAACAATAAACCAAGTAAATATTAACAATGTTGAGATCCTGTTAGGGGACTTCAATGCCCAACTCGGAAGAGAAAAGAAATACTGGGATATCAGTGGGAAATGGATTAAACATAAACAAACAAATAAGAATGGTCAAAGACTTGTTGAACTCTATAGGGAACACAAACTGATCTCAAAGTCCACATACTTCAAACGGAGGCCAAACAAACTTAAATCTTGGAAACATCATGATTGGAGATAAAGGAGAATGGCAGCTGGTTCATGTATTTATGGACAAATTCTTCCACGGAGAAGTCTACAATGTTAAAGTATTAAGAGGGGTAGATACAGGTTCAGATCATCACATTATCAAAATCGAAATTAAGTTCACACCACTAAAAAGAAACCAAAGTGCAATAAATGAAAGAGTAACCTCGATTCCCACCAATTAATTAGAAATGCTAAGTATAGTGAAGTCACACAAAACATAAAACTGACAAATAATTTAGAAGGACTGGTTCAAATTCTCAGGCAACAAGCATAAAATTGAGCCCATTGAACCCACGTAAAAGACATATCTGGTAGAACTCAGAATGTGACAAAATTCATGAAGAAAGACATCATGCATGGTTACAAATTTCAAACACACAACACAGAAGAAAATGCAACCAACCTCAAAAATATCAGGAAAAAGTTCACACAAATTATCAGCCAAACCAAGAGACAATCACAGAAAGATGTAATTGACTCAATAGAAGAATATTACCACAAAACCAGTTCCAGAGACTTTTACAAAATGTTTGTAAGACAATTACAAAATTTTGCCTCTCCCACGTTAATGCTGAAAAGGGAAGATGGAAAAATGGCACATAATGACAAGAAAAATGCCAAAATCATGGCAAAAGCATTTAGTAAACTTTCAAATTGTGAAGAATCCCAGGAACTTTTAGCAATTAATACAGACACACCCATCAAGACTCCATCTGATCTCATAAATCTTCCAACAATCCAAGAGGTGGAAACAGCACTCAGAGAGAGAAAAAAAAATTATAAGGCATGCGGAGAAATGTGGAAATATGCCAGAGATACAGTTCGAACATACTTACACATAGCCCTAACAAGAATCTGGATAACAGAAAAGTTTTCCGAACATTGGACCACAGCCATAATCCACCCACTCCACAAACAAGGAGATAAAAGCAACCCAGATAATTACAGAGGTCTCTCTCTCTTAGACTGCACATGCAAGATTTTCTCCAGAATCATATACAAAAGGATCAAAGAACAACTAGAGGAAGAATTAGGTGAATACCAAGGAGGCTTCAGACCTTGGAGAAGCTGTGCAGAACAGATCATCACTTTAAAACTAGCCATAGCATATTACAAGAAACAAAATAAACCTCTTGTAATAACCTTCATGGACTTTAAAAAGGCTTATGATTGTATCCATAGATCTTCAATATTACAACTCTTAAGAAATTTCGGGATCTATACAAAATTTATCAAATTGGTAGAACTCACTTTTACCAACACTGTATCAGAAGTCAAGTTCAGGGGGGAACTCTTTAGGCCATTTATCATAAAAACGAGTTTAGGACAAGATCTCTTGGCACCCCTGCTGTTCAACTGTGCTTTAGAATACATAATGAGGGAATGGCACAAGACTAACCCAAAGAACATCCAAACTGGAAGACCCAAAGACAACATAAGTTTAAATTTACTAGGATTTGCTGCTGACCTTGCTCTCTCAGGAACCGACATCACCAACCACAATTCCAAAACCTGACAGAAGCAGTAAGGTGACTTAATTTCCATCTGTAATGGGGGAGGGGAGAGACCACCACACTTAACGCCAGGAGGAAAATACGAACAGAAATGGGAGTAGACCACACTAATGGAAAAATCATGCTTGATGTACAAAAATATGTTAAAAGAAATGAGCAATGAGAAAACATTAATAATGGATGTAACATTTAGCAAAATGGGTAAATTAGGCTCAACATCCAGATGTCAGTTGGTTAAGTAAAACATTTAAGCAATTTTGGAAACGTGAATACACCATAAAATGGTGAAGTGAAATACATGTGCTTATATTCAGGGAGGATATGTAATAACACAGAAATTACTCCAATACTATATGCATTACAAGTGTACGAAAGGATTCATAACAAAATAGCCAAAGGCAGTAAAAAATCAAGGTGGAAACAAACAAAACAGACTATAAAAACTGTATAAATACTGAAGTGCTAGTTCTGCAAGATTCGCAGAAGAACTTCTGTAAAGTTTGGAAGGTAGGAGACGAGGTACTGGCAGAAGTAAAGCTGTGAGTACCAGGCGTGAGTCGTGCTTCGGCAGCTCAGATGGTAGTGCACTTGCCCGCGAAAGGCAAAGGTCCCGAGTTCGAGTCTCGTTCGGGCACACAGTTTTAATCTGCCAGGAAGTTTCATATCAGCGCACACTCCGCTGCAGAGTGAAAATCTCACTCTGTAAACTTTTGCAATTTGTAAAATTGTCATATATAGCTATAGGTATATAATTAAGTGGTTGATTCCTTAAAAATAATGCTTCCTATTCTGTCCTTGACAGATAGTCTTTTTAAAGAGAAATTGAGCCAAACTTCTATCTGTCATTTTTATATTTGAGGCACATATATGAAGAAATGAGAAATAATGGAACCATTCTTAGCTGTCAATGACGTCCCAGTACTGAATAATAATATGGATAGCAGATAACCATATCTAACAAAGCAACAGAAATTGGCACAAAAGACAACACAATTTGAGCAACCACGGGAAGCATAAATAGTTTTTTTATGATCATTCCCACTACCCAAAGTGAGAAACATGTACAGAAATTAACAAATGAAGAATGGGGTTTAATATTCTCTTGGTGATATCATAACAGATGGACTACAAGCTCAGACTGGGAAATGAATCAGCTGTGCCCTTTTAGAAGGATTTGTCAATCAATTTATGGAAACCAAAGAATACCTTAATCTGGATGGCCCGATGGGAAACCGGTCCTCCTGACTGTGAATTTAAGTATTTTAACAACTACGCCACATTGCATACTCAGAGAAATCAGTTAAAAATACAACAGCTACTAAGATCTGACAAGAACTACATAATTATGAGATTGACAAATGTTCATGTGATTTTCCAATCTGACAGCACGATTATTTCAGAATGTCATACTAAAATATTCATAAGAATTAAATTTTAGGTTTCATTAACAAAAATTAAAAATCAATTCTGCACACAGTGTCAATGACACTATTATCACAAACAATTTTTGTGACTATCTTGTATATGCAGGGTGTCACAGGCCCAATAATCAATATTGGGGATAAAACAGGAAAGGTCATTTTAAGCAAAAAAAGTCTGATAAACATGGACTTTAAAATGCATACCTTAAGAGCCATGAGCACTACTACATCTTCGATACTGTGAAACATCTCTCTCCTGCAAGCGCTTTGTTTTCCATTTTTTTAGGTAGTATGGAAGAAAACAGAAAAAAAAGTCTAGAGATCATGAGGTCTAAAACACATACCTTAAGTGCTATGGGCACTTGATCAGTAGAAGAAATGTGTTTCATGGTAGTGAAGATGAAGAACTGCTCATAGCTCTTAAGGTATGTATTCTACAACCCATGCTTACTAGACTTTTTTTTTTGCTTCAAATTATTGTTCCTGTCATATCCCAGAATCTCAACTATTCCTCCTGGGATACCCTGTACATGTTTCTGCCAGCATTAGATATCCTATGGTATGTGAACACCAACCTCTTATTGCTGCTGTGTGGGCAACCCAGGCACCAGGATCAATTGGTCGTACTGGTTCTGTCCTTGGAATTGTAAAATAACCTTTTGGATTTGGATCCCAACACTTCGCAACCACTAGTTTTATAGGACTGAAAGTTACAAATTTTAAACACAAATTAATAATGTAACTAAAAGTCTTTGAGTTAATATAAAAGCAAAACAAAAATTTACAAGTGAAACAATAATTTAACACTGCATGTGACTGCAAGTAACATAAGGGAATAAATACTAATTCTAAGTATGCATGTCCTAAAGCATAACACACATGTAATTGTTTAAGTACTATCTTTTTAGTCTTTCTCATACAGGTTTTACAATTAATGCACACATACACTGAATCAATACTTTATTATAAAATGTACCATGAACAAATTCTATTACCACTTTCTGACACTATCCTTCTACATACACATGACTATTCTGCAATTCACACTTGAGTGTATGCCAAGGGGTATACTTTCATGCTTTATTTCTACCATTCCACGCTCAAACAGCACACAGGAAAAATAAACATCTAAAGCTTTCCATGTGAGCTCTTATTTCTCTTATTTTATTACAATGATCATTTCTCCCTATGTAGGTGGGTGGGCGTCACTAAAAAATTTTCACATTCGGAGAACATTGTAGACTGACACTGTATGAAAATATTTCATCACACTGAAAAAGTCTTTGTTTTAATGATTCGCACCCCATTTCGCATATCATACCTGTGATGCTCTGACCCCAATTTTGCTATAATAGAAAACATGATGTCCTCCTTTGAAGGAGGCAAGGATCCCATACTGCACAGCAATACTCTACCAAAGGACTGACAAGCATAGTATATAGACACTCTCTAGTGGACCAGTTGCATCTCGTACATGTTCTGCCAATAAAACACAGTCTTTGGTTTGTCTTTTCTAGAAAATTATCTATGTGATCATTCCAATTTAAGTCGTTCATAATTGTAATTCGTATGTATTTAGCTGATTTAACAGCCTTTAGATTTGTGTGATTTATTGTGAAATGTAATGGATTCCTTTTAGTATTCATGTGGATAACAACACTATTTACCTTATTTAGAGTCAACTGCCACTTTTCACATCACACAGGCATTGTGTCTCAAGTCACCTTGCAATTGGTTTTGCTCTTCCAATGACTTTACTACATATATGGTAAATGACAGTATCATCTGCAAACCATCAAAGAGGGCTGCTCAGATTGTCTTCTAAATCATTTAGATAGATTAGGACAGCAGATGACTTACAACACTTCCTTGGGGAATGTCAGATATCACTTCTGTTTTACTTGACAATTTTCTGTTTGTTACTACAAATTGTAACCTTTCTGACAGGAAATCGCAAATCCAGTTGGATAACTGAGATGGTACATCATAGGCATGCAATTTCATTAGAAGCCACTTGTGAGGAACAATATCAGAAGCATTTTGGAAATCTAGAAATACATAATCAATCCGAGATCCCCCGTCAATAGCACACACTACTTTGTGAGAATGAAGGGCTAGTTGTGTTTCACATGAATAACATTTTCTGAATCTAGGCTGACTGTGTGTCAACAGTTGTTTTTTTTCTTCTTCCTCTTGAGGTAATTGATAATGTTAGAATAGAGTGTATGTTCCAAAATCTCACGGCAAATCACCAGCAATGATATGGGTCTGTAACTGATTAGATAACTTCTACTTCCTTTTGAGTACTGGTGTTGCCTGTGCAACATTGTCTTTAGGTACAGATCTTCTGTCAAGCAAGTGGTTGTATATGGTTGACAAGTATGGATTATTGTGCCAGCATACTATGAAAGGAATCTAACTGATATACAATCTGGAGCAGAGGACTTGACTTTTTTTAAGTGATTTATGCTGCTTTGCACCACCGAGGATCTCTAGTTTAGTCACTCATATCGGCACCAATTCTTGATTCGAATGCTGGAATATTGACTTCATCATCTTTGATGAAGGAATTTCCAATAATAGATTTTAATAAGGCCGCTTTAGTGGCACTTCGTTGGTAACATTACCACCATTACAGTGCAGTGAATGTATTGATTGTCTTGCCATTACTTAACTTCACATATGACCAGAATCTCTCTGAATTTTCTGCCAGAATTTCACTGTGGAAACTATTAAAAGCATCTCACATTAAAGTTCACACTGAATTTTGAGCTTCTGTAACAATGTGTTCTTTTAAATTTGGCTGTTTTTTTTTTTTTTTTAATTGCTTCTGCAACAGTGTTCTGACCTGTTTTGTGTAACATGAGGGAGGGGGAGGGCAGTTCTGCCTAATATTTGGTATGATTTATTTCATTGCTGTTGATACGATTTCTTTAAATTGCAACAGGAAATCAAAGAGAAAATGTATATACAATTTTTTTCTTTGTTCAAACCTTTATGCAAGTATAAAATTATCTCTTGTTATATGTAAATCATGCATTTCTTTTTCCTACACTGGAAACAATATTATTGGTGCATATTCCAGCTGTTGCACTGTGCCCAGTATTGTCATTACACTTTTTACTGACATTCTTGTCTTGAGAAAGTCTACAAAATAAAAATAAATTTGACTGTATCATGGTTACAAATCCAACCACTGCCATTGACTGTAGACAAATACAATATTAGTAAAATGACACACACAATGCATAATGGTATGTAGTGATCGACAGCTGTAATATTTTTTCACCGAGTAGGATTTATGTACAACAGTTCCACTCTGTTTATTCAATTGCATTAGATTAAAAAAAGATCACACAAAAACAAATTTAATGCAGCTCTTAATTTTCACTACATATTATCATGAAACTAAATAGTAATATATACTATATTAGTGTAGTACAAATATTTGGCTTACCCTGGTTTCTGAACAACTTCTCTAAGTACACGAACTGCCTCATCATTGGACATGTTCTCAAAATTAATATCATTAACTTGAAGTATCATATCACCAGGTTCAATTCGACCATCTAAGGCTACCGCACCCCTAAAACAATTCAGATTATTTATTAGAGAGAGAGAGAGAGAGAGAGAGAGAGAGAGAGAGAGAGAGAGAGAGAGAGAGAGAGAGAGAGAGAGAGAGAGAGAGAGAGAGAAATACATTTTCTCATAATAGCACTAACGTGTCTCTTTATGTTGCTCTGAAATAAATAAATTAAAAAAACTATCTTGAAAGGAACAAAGGAAGATTAAACTCCAATTAAAATATCTTTGTGACTGCTATTTCACTGCATAAAATGATATGTGTAATGTAGTAACTAACTGCAGTTCTTACTTGTGTGCCACACGCTGTGTATTGCTTGTCTTGCATGATATTAACTGTTGTGAATCTATACAGCTACACACCACTGCTTTATGTCAAAAGCAACTTAAATGAGTTCGAGACCAGAGAGAACATACATCCCCACAACACCAGAGGCAAACTGGACTTCAACAAACCAAGACACAGACTCACAAAGACTGCAAACACACACAAAATAATAAGTTTAAAACTCTTCAATAAACTTCCAGCATCTGCTCGGTCACTGACCAGGAATATTTTCAAATGTAAGATTTATGACTGGTTACTCAAACACCCATTTTATAAGATAACAGAATATTTTGAAATAATCATTGACATTAGTATATAAGAATATTCCTAAAAGAAGTGGAATTAAACTGTAAAAACTTTGCTGTAAAGTTATTGTTAATTGCATATTTAATGTTCAGACCTATTCCGCTGTAAGTGGTCAATGGTGAATATACTGAAACTGAATACTGAACACATGAAGAGCACTGTCATGTAGGGCAGAGTGTAATGGTATGAGACGGGCAAGGGTGGTGGGGGAGAGATCACAAACATTTGAGGGGTTCCCCTCTCCTCCCCCAGTTGCACATATTACTTGAGTACTTGCATCCAATGAACACCTAGTCATATGTTTCTGTATACAGAATGTGGCTAACATAACAAAATTATTTTTAACACTGGATGGGCAGCATATCGCATTCCAATCTGGTGGAAATACACTCCTGGAAATGGAAAAAAGAACACATTGACACCGGTGTGTCAGACCCACCATACTTGCTCCGGACACTGCGAGAGGGCTGTACAAGCAATGATCACACGCACGGCACAGCGGACACACCAGGAACCGCGGTGTTGGCCGTCGAATGGCGCTAGCTGCGCAGCATTTGTGCACCGCCGCCGTCAGTGTCAGCCAGTTTGCCGTGGCATACGGAGCTCCATCGCAGTCTTTAACCCTGGTAGCATGCCGCGACAGCGTGGACGTGAACCGTATGTGCACTTGACGGACTTTGAGTGAGGGCGTATAGTGGGCATGCGGGAGGCCGGGTGGATGTACCGCCGAATTGCTCAACACGTGGGGCGTGAGGTCTCCACAGTACATCGATGTTGTCGCCAGTGGTCGGCGGAAGGTGCACGTGCCCGTCGACCTGGGATCGGACCGCAGCGACGCACGGATGCACGCCAAGACCGTAGGATCCTACGCAGTGCCGTAGGGGACCGCACCGCCACTTCCCAGCAAATTAGGGACACTGTTGCTCCTGGGGTATCGGCGAGGACCATTCGCAACCGTCTCCATGAAGTTGGGCTACGGTCCCGCACACCGTTAGGCCGTCTTCCGCTCACGCCCCAACATCGTGCAGCTCGCCTCCAGTGGTGTCGCGACAGGCGTGAATGGAGGGACGAATGGAGACATGTCGTCTTCAGTGATGAGAGTCGCTTCTGCCTTGGTGCCAATGATGGTCGTATGCGTGTTTGGCGCCGTGCAGGTGAGCGCCACAATCTGGACTGCATACGACCGAGGCACACAGGGCCAACACCCGGCATCATGGTGTGGGAAGCGATCTCCTACACTGGCCGTACACCTCTGGTGATCATCGAGGGGACACTGAATAGTGCACGGTACATCCAAACCGTCATCGAACCCATCGTTCTACCATTCCTAGACCGGCAAGGGAACTTGCTGTTCCAACAGGACAATGCACGTCCGCATGTATCCCGTGCCACCCAATGTGCTCTAGAAGGTTTAAGTCAACTACCCTGGCCAGCAAGATCTCCGGATCTGTCCCCCATTGAGCATGTTTGGGACTGGATGAAGCGTCGTCTCACGCGGTCTGCACATCCAGCACGAACGGTGGTCCAACTGAGGCGCCAGGTGGAAATGGCATGGCAAGCCGTTCCACAGGACTACATCCAGCATCTCTACGATCGTCTCCATGGGAGAATAGCAGCCTGCATTGCTGCAAAAGGTGGATATACACTGTACTAGTGCCGACATTGTGCATGCTCTGGTGCCTGTGTCTATGTGCCTGTGGTTCTGTCAGTGTGATCATGTGATGTATCCGACCCCAGGAATGTGTCAATAAAGTTTCCCCTTCCTGGGACAATGAATTCACGGTGTTCTTATTTCAATTTCCAGGAGTGTATGTTTTGAGTGCACTGTATTAGTAAGTGATAGTACACAGTTAACACACTACACTTTTATTATCTACTGAGATTCAGAAATAACTATATTTTTCCATAAAACAATTTTTTCTAATGGCTTTCAATAGCTCATGGTAAAAAAGGAGTATACTGATACTATACACTCAAATAGTTACAGAAAAACTGGCTGCAACAGAAAAAAACCAATATCAGACAACTGCAGAAAAGGTAATTTATTAGATTTCTTATCTTACAATAAACAATAGTTGCCTCTAATAGGTTACAGATGAACTAGTTAAAAAATATGGTCCCAGGGTTCAAAGATTGTCATGGTTTCCTTTTAATCGCACAGCTTATAAGGTCTGAAATTAAGGGCTACATGGCAAAAGACAATAAACATCCACAGTGGTAGAAGTATAAGGACTGAGTAAGGACACTGTAAACTATGTTTTGTCATCACATGGGGCCAATGGTGTGAAACACAAAAGAAGTAATAAGGAAGGAGTGGGCAAATCCACGTCTAATTGGAAATATGATTGAGTAATTCTCTATTTTCAAAATCTGAGAACAGTTCTAACATGCACACAAAGTGTGAAAGTGATTTACAGTCACATAAGTGCCACGCATCACAGTCACAAAAGCGGCATGCATCTATCAGTGCTAGTGTTGGTTGCATGAAAAAAATCATGGCTACTCATTCCTAACAAAATTTACTCTGGTTTACTAGCTAGTGCGATACTTTATGACATTTACTATGAGTAACTGAACACCCATCTTAAGGCCATTTTTCATGGAGAAATGTTTATTTACAATCCCAACTGAAGCTGTGAGAAATCCATAACTTTGCATTATCTAATTCTTTCCAGAAACTAAACAGCACAAATTGTTAAATTTATCAAGAACTCTTAAAAGCCACAAGATTGTGTTTATAGAAAGTAGTAGTTACTCACAACAATAAGAAAATGATGACCTACCCTTTCATAATAGAGCCAACATAAATGCCTCCATCACCTCCTTTGTTACTCTGGCCAACAATACTTATTCCCAGGAAATTTACAGTGTCCATATTGAGTGTAACAGTGATGATGTTCAGGGACATTGTAGAATCTGTGATGGATGAAAATGATGACGTTCTGGAAACAGCTGGTGGAGCTCTATGTCTTCTCCTCCGCTGAGGCCGCCTTCGTCCCAAATGCAGTCTTGAAACACTACTGTGATCTATCAAAACGAGAAGAAAAATAAAGTTAAATCCTAAGACACATGCTGTAAACATACTACCTACTATATTCTTCAATTGGGGTTGTAAGAGAGCCTATAAGGGAATGTACAACAATTAACATTTACTATACAGTAAAAAAAGCAGTAACTATTGACTGCACTATGACACAAAAGATGATAATTGTTTTTGAGTACAGAATACGAGACATGCAATATACAGGTTTCATGGTATTACATGCTTCCACCAACAACAAAAACATTTTCAATATAATCAAAACATATCCTATGGTAAATTAATATTTTTATTTCTTCAACACTATAGCCTACAGCCACAACTATACCTCCTTCCTTCCTCTGAAATGACACTATGAGAGGCATCACACACAGGAAAAATAATTTGATAAACAAGGGTGATTTGATAAGTCTGGTGAAAAAGCAAGAAAAATGTTGGTTTCGTAAACAACTCACCTTATTTCTTGACGTGGTCTACTTTGAGAGATATAAACTTTGTCCAGTAGCCCTTCAGCTTTTTCATCCCCTTGGAAAAATTGGTTGTCAAACTTTACAAAATAGTCTTTGATTGCAACTATCGCTTCCTAATCTGACGAAAATTTCTTCCCAGCAAGACAAAGTTTCAAATTAGGGAACAGGAAGAAGTCACCTGGGCCTCAGTCTGGTGAATAGAGTGGACAAGGAACAAATTCAAAGCCCAATTCATGCACTTTTGAGGTTATCATCGCTAATGTGAGAGATGATGCAGTATCCTGGTAAAAGAACACTTTTTTGCATGTCAAACTTGGTCTTTTTTCAGCCACCACAAGTTTCAAATGCTCCAACAATGATGGATAATAGGGTCCAGTTATAGATCTACCTTTTTTTAAGTAATCTATGAGGATTATTCCTTGGGAATCCCAAAAAAGTGGCCATCACCTAATCAGTTGACAAAATGGCCTTTGCCTTCTTCAGTGCAATTTCACCAGCCTCTGTCCAGTGTTTTGACTGCAGTTTTAATCTAGTGTGTAATGATGGATCCGGGTTTCATCAAATGTCACAAACTGACACAAAAAGTCTTGTGAATTGTGATAAAACATCAACAGACATTGTGTTGAACATTGTGCTGGATTTGCTTTTGGTTGACTGAGCAGTCACGGCACCTATCCCTCACACTTCTTCATAGCCAATTCTCCAAGCAGGATATTATGCATCCCTCAGTTAAGATGCCTACAGTCTCAGCAACCTCATGAATTTTCATCTGGTGGTCTTGCATTACCATATCAGGGATTCTGTCAATAGTTTCCTTTGCGCTGACCATAACTAGAAAGCCACAGCATGCAACTCTTCAAATGAAAATGTTTAATAATGGCATGAAACTGTTTCCTCCATTTTCAATCGCAGCTGACATACTGATCAATTCAGACGGCTGTCAACAATGAACTGAATGTTATACATTGTTGAAATTCTTTGTGTGTTCCCTGGAATAATCAAGCTTAACAATCATGAAGTAGCAACAAAAATGTTCAATTCTTTCACAGAAATTTACCAGACATATCAAGCCAACCTTTTTAAAACAGGTGATAAAGACTTCAAGTATAGTGCGATATGATTTGTCATTACTGTCTGGACTGAGGTAAGCTGACAAGATGCGGGTGGGCTGATCGAATTCTGCAAAAGTGAATGACTGAGGATTTTGTAGGCGAAAAACTAAACCCCTGATTTTGGGCACATGCCTATGTCTTCTGAAAAGCTGTCTGAAGATGATATTCCACTGAGAATACTAAAGGGTAACTGTAGTACACACACAAGTTGTTGACATACATGGATGCCAACATATTTCATCCCAAAACAGTAGAAATTCTATTTATGGTAACTGTGAAGGGGGTAACACTCAAGACTGAACCCTGTAGAATCCTGCTTTCCTGTACATGTTGATAAATAATGGCTGTACCAACTTTAACTCAGAAATGCCAATGGGATGACAAATTTTTAACAACAGATGGTAAGTTGCCTTGCAAGCTGGTGTCACCCAAGTGTGAAGGCCTCTTTGACAGCAAACTCCAGTCGTAAAAGTTGGTTGGTTGTGGATCTGAATCTTCAAAATCTGCATTGAAATGTTAAAGACAGTTTTCTTTTCTCCAGACACCAAAGAAATCTATGACCAACCAATCATTCATTCGTTCATTCCACGGCTTTACATATGGTCATCACTAAAATGATTGGTCGGAAGTTGTCTATAGTGAGTGAGTGAGTGACTGATTTACCAATTTTCAATCTTGGTCCAATGGTACAATTGTACTTTCAGTCCACTGGTTGGGAAAAATTTCCCCTTGCCAAATGTTGTCAAAAATCGTCACAAAGGTGGTGAAGTCTGTAAAAGGGCATTATACATCTCTATCTGTCAGGTGTTAAAAGATACAATACTAGGTCCTGCTAAAATTTGATTCCAAGTAAAAGCTGTGGTTTTTTGAGATGGCATTTCAGCATAACAACT
This sequence comes from Schistocerca gregaria, assembly GCF_023897955.1. Lineage (NCBI taxonomy): Eukaryota > Metazoa > Arthropoda > Insecta > Orthoptera > Acrididae > Schistocerca > Schistocerca gregaria. The sequence goes on from NC_064931.1 coordinate 559,613,527, forward strand.
CACGACTATGTTGAAAAGATTAGTATGAAATACTCCTGAAGCTAACACTGCAGATATTCCAGCAGGGATAGAAGGTCTATCAATATGCCACAATTTTGTCCACACTTTGGCATCTTTTTCACATCCATTAATCGACACTTCATACTGTTTCAATAATTCTGCTTCTGTTGTTTGATTAAATGATTTAGTTTTGCTCTCTGCCATTCATATAAAATTAGATTACTAGTGGAGTGATGTCTCCTTGAAATCACCCACCAGGGAAGGGGTAACTATTATATAGTTCTTCCATGTCTTTACTAAATACTAGCTGAGTACTCAGTGTTGCCCAGGTATGTATTTAATCTTCTATTGATTCATCTCCTCTTTCCCCTCTCTCTGTTATCTCCTCCTATCCCTCTCTCTGTCCATCTCCTCCTGCCTGCCATCTCTGTCAATCCCACCTCTTCCCATCTAAATCCACTTGCTCCTCTTCTTTCTCTCTCTGTATCACCACCCCCTCTCCAACAGGAGGCTGGTGGTTCTTACCCCAACAATATTTCTTTCCATAGTATAACTCATGTGTGTACCAAATTTGGTTGAAATAATTCCAGGGGTTTGAGATGAGCTTTCCGCCTGTGCCTTTGCCCACATATGTACATGCCAAATATACCTCACACATATTTAACACGTACCACACATATTTCACTAGTATTTTTAGTGAATTTTACTCTGTAGTTTCATTTTCATACTGGTCAATGTCTATGATGCCATATCTTCTGAACTGTGTATCATACAATGATATAATTTTGCAGATACATTAAGTGGTATATGAAAATACCGTCTGCAAATGTGTGTCAAATGTAATTAGCAGTAAAGAAGTAATAAATTCAGATATCATTCTTCATTTTGCAGTTTTACTGTACAAACAGTGAAAATGTAGTATGCGATAAACTTTTTTCCTTTTATCATTTTTTGGAGGTTGTCCGTGAGAAAAAATTTCACGATTGTTTGAAATTACAGTAGTGTGTAAAGTTTGTGGCAATTCGCTAAGTGCTCTCAGCCTCAATTAATGGTTGATTAAAGTATGGGTATTCACACCTGGTGGGCTATACAGCTTTTTCACACCCGTACCCATCCCCTTGATAGGTAGGAGGTTCTTGTATCCCCACATTGATTCTTTCCAGACGGTAAGTGATAGGTATACCACGTTTGGTTGAAATCGGTCAAATGGTTCAGGAGGAGAGGTGGAGCATATGTACATGTATACATAGATCCATTTTTATAATACATATGAATACAGTACAACCACTTTTTGACCAAATCTCTGGGGACTAAAATATTTTTCAGTTAAATTTGGATATAGCTCCAGTACGCTAATTAAGTGACCCATTAACATAATTTGGAGACTTCTAAGACATTTAGGTAGCACTATTTAATCATAAATGAACATGACTTAATCCTAGCAAGTTCTAAAATATATTTTAATACCACACATTTTTCACAAACTCAATAGGCATTTATCAGTAAGTGTAATTTCCCTTTCCGCGTCAGAACAACATACTGACACGAAGTGTTGCTGTAGGTGGTTGACACTGGCTAGAGCCAACTCATCTACATGGAATGTGTAAAAGCTTAGTGCAACTGAATCCTCCTCTTCATCATCACAATCACCCCCCCCCCCCCCCTTTCACCTATCTCTGATTTGATCTTTCCACAATCATCATATAGTCACTTACATAAATCTGATGTGCAAAAGCTAGGATGTCATCATTGCAACCACACACTGCATGCCACACTTGCTCGAATATCTGCAACAGCATCCGGAAGTATAATAATAATCATCATCTCTTCTCTCTGTATTTAGCTTACACAGGATGAATTATGCCCACGTCTACAGGTGACTTGTACAGTTAGCAGGAAGAAACACGGTGCCCCTAAAGGTTGTGAAAGCAATTTTTAAAACATTCTGTAAATTACAGTAAACCGCAGTTCCATCAGAAAAAAAAATAATTCTAGATCCTAATCCGATATTAACTGTTTCAAAATATTCATTTACCAATGTTCGCTACTTTTCAAGTCTACTGTTTACCTTTCAACACTTATATTTTGGTAAGAAAGGTTATGGCAGTTTCTTTTTATTTTTGTTTTATTTATTTTAAGAGGATGGTTTTTAAGTCCTTAAGGAACCTACACATCTACATTTAAGCCGGGCAGTTTATCACGTATGGTGTCACACCTAAGTAATAAACTGTAAAATTACCAGATCTAACTGGTAATCTGCTTGGGTGAGAGACTACCCTTTAGTGACTGTGAACTACTCAGTTCCCTCCAGTAATTCCACACTTTTTACACTTATTGTTGTCTGTCACCTGAACCTATCCTGTTACCATCATTAACTCCACAGAAAAAAAGATGAGCTTTTGGATTTTACTGAAAGCTTCTGGAATGTTCATGACTATGTATTTCATATTCCAATTGTGTGGGGGGGGGGAAAAAGCAGCCGTATAAGAAGTTTTAATACAAAAAGTAGAACTTTCTGTAGGCTGACATGAAGTTTTAGTGCAGAAAATAAACAACTTTTGATCTTCAGCTTCAACCACACAACAAACTGCAGATCATCTTTCTCTGTTCTCCATTGTTACTTTAGCATCATGGATATGGCAGAATTGAGGGGAAAACTGAATGTAGATTTATACCAGATAATCACAAAAATTTTGATTTTAATAGATAACTATGCAGTTTAACTTAAAGTATGTAGGTTCATTTAAAAAATGAAGCATGAATGTTCTCTCTTTTTTAAGCTTAGATGGCCAGTGAGTTTCAGCATTCAGGAATGCCTTCTTTTTTTTCATTTCATGGCCTACAGAGAAGATGGTGCCAAATCATATTTATTTATAAAGTCGACAAGTTTAACATTCTAAGTGTCTTCAACATCACAAATACTTGTCAGCTTCTGCTGAATTTGCACAGTGGCATTTGAAGGCCACAACTACGCAAACTTTGCAGTGTAGAATTCAACATTCCAATAAACAACACAATGTGAGCAATAGATAGAAACATTTTATGGGACATTGGGTAAAGTGACCTATGCGCGGAAATTGACATGTTTGTAATTATCAACCAAAAACTATAACATCTGATGGGGGAAAAATTGTGAATTATATTTTCTGTAACACCAATTTCACAAAACTTGTTTAAAAATGTTAAGAATCAAATCATAACTTGGTTTCAGTTTGCAAACTGTTTAATATATTATCTTTGAAAACAGAGTTTTTTTTAAAGCAGAGTTTGTTAAACCCATATGTCAGTAACTATGTTCTTACGGAAATGTAATAGGAACTGACAGAAATACTTGTGAAAAGTGTGGATTCCTTAAAAGAATATTTGTAAATACAGGGTTTTAATGTAGGTGAAGAGACAAAAGTCATGGAATAGTGATATCTACATACACAGATGGCATTAGAACTGTGTCCACAAGTTATAAAAGGGCAGGGCATTGGCGGAGCTGTCATTTTTACTCAGGTGATTTCTGTGGATAGGATTCCAATGTGATTATGGCAGCACGAAAGGAATTAACAGGCTTTGAACACAGAATGGTACTTGGAGCCACATGCCTGGGACATCCCATTTCGGACATCATTAGCGAATCCAATATTCCGAGATCCACAGTGTCAAGAGAGTGACGAGAATACTGAATTTCAGGCATTACCTCTCACCACAGACAATACAGTGGCCGATGGCCTTCACGTAATGACCAAGAGCAGTGGTGTTTGCAGGAGAGTTGTCAGTGCTAACAGACAAGCAACACTGTGTGAAATAACCACAAAAATCAATTTGAGATGTAAACGAATGTATCCTTTAGGACAGTGCAGTGAAATTTAGCAGTAATAGGCTATGGCAGCAGATGACTGACGTGAGTGCCTTTACTTATAGCACATCGCCTGCAGCACCTCCCCTGGGCTTGTGATCTTATCAGTTGGACCCTAGACAATTGGAAAATTGTGGCCTGGTCAGACAAGTCCCAATTTCAGTTGGTAAGAGCTGGTGATAGGGTTCAAGTGCGGTGCAGATCCCACCAAGCCATGGATGCAAGTTGTCAACAAGATACTGGTGGTGGCTCCATAATGTAATGGGCTGCATTTACATGGAATGGACTGGGTCCTCTGGTCCAAATGAACCAATCATTGGCTGGAAACGGTTACGACCAGCTACTGGTAAACCATTTGCTGCCATTAATGAACTTCATGTTCCCAAATATGTCATCAGGCCATATTTGTTCGCGACTAGTTGGAAGAACATTCTGGACAATGCGAGTGAATGTTTTGGCCCATCACTTCACCTAATATGAATCCCGTCAAACATTTATGAGACATAGCTGAGGGGTTAGTTGGTGAACAAAATGCTGCACCAACAAGACTTCCGAATTATGGACAGCTACATCGACAGCATGGTTCAATATTTCTGCAGGGGGCTTCCAAGGACTTGGGTTGAGTCCATGCCACGTCGAGTTGCCACACTATGATGGCCTAAAGAAGGTTCCACACGATATTAGAAGGTATCCCATGACTTGTCACCCTAGTGTATATATCTATCTGGGTTGGAGGTACAAGTTGCAAATCATTACCAAGGTAGGTAGATTCTAGCAACTATGACCTCAAAAGCAGTATTCTATAGTACTTTCTTACTAAAAGTGGATGACCCTACCAATGTGCAAATACCTTCTAAGCCCTCAATGCGATATCTCTACTGTTACTAAAAACATGGTTGTTCCTGAGTGTAGGCAGGTGACCCTCCAATAACAAAGATTCCTGCACAGCAACACATATTATGGGGAAAACACACACTAACTGCTTGATTTTAGCCAGATGTTAATAGCTGTTACAGCTCCACTGTATCATTGTTAAACAAATTGCCTTGCCCAAAGTTCCCTCTCAAATCACTGTTGCTTCCCAGGCTTCCTGTACGACTAGTGTAACAGCAATATCTACAGATAGTTGGTCTGTAGGGAAAGATCCAAGATATAATGGTATTGTCACACAGGTTCTTGACTTACATCTTTTCTTTTCCTTTACATTTTCAATTTTGTTTGAAGATTTTAACTCTTTTGGGTGCTTGTCTGGCTGTACATATGGGCATGAATACATTTGAATTGTTATATGGCCCAATGCTCTTACTCCTTTCTGCCACTCACTGTGTGTGAGACAGTTAAAATACATGAGGAAGACTGCTATGGGGATATTGGGGAGAGGGGGCGGATACACCACCCCTCCACTGACATGGGAGAAGGATGGACAGCCACCAACCGCATCAGCAGAGTGGTTTCCACTGATGAGGTATGGGAAATGTTCCAGGGATGTGGTAACTTCTCCCTCAAACAGCATGCTAATTTATGGAATTGTCTTTGAATTTGAACAGATTAATTGCTACTATTAAATTTAGCAAAATTTTTGCTCATATTATTTAGGATTCAAAGTATGACAGCAATTAAAGGTATTATCTTTAAAAATGGAACATACTTAAAACTTGGGATGGTGTAGGTCTGGGCAGTTTGTGCACAGTAAAAGTTTTTCACAAGGGCAAACACCATGAGGATTTCTGACTCAGTTTCCACAGATATGTTCACTATGACTTACTTTTTGCAGTGTCCTTCAAATGTCAATTTGAAATTGCCCCCACGACCCTTGGACTACCATTCTGTGCTATTTTCACTGCACCAACTGTTGGCTATAAATTAAGCTGACATTAGTGGCCGACATCTCACCCGACCCACACCAAAAATGTGTTTTTTTTTTTTTTTCTAAATGCTTGGCTATATGGAGCTCCCACTTATGCTACTTTTATTTCTGGCCAAGCCCTGCATATACTATAAATTTGGGCAAAATTGGTCATGACAATTAAGTGCAGTCCCATTGTCAGTGATAAATAGAAATTTTAAGATCTTACAGTTCCATAACTTAAACCATTCCCTTTACTCTGTGGCTGTATTACAGGAACAAACTAGAGTTAATATCTTTGGACTGAAGCAACACTATCTTAAGCTCATTCTCTGTATATCACCAAGCATTATTACAACATACGCCCGAAGTTTCTTAGGACATGTGAAAGACTCCTAGCATAACAACAGCAACAAGATTGTGAATGTGGTGTGATATAACTCAATACTTCACACAATTCCGAGGAATGATCATGTCTGATGAAACCTTTCCCCCTGGCCACATAAGAGGCCATTCAATTAAGTTCATTCTGGTGTTACAAGCTGCAAGACCAATCATTACAGCTGGTGCAAACTGTGTCCTACACTGTGTGCTTCTGAAGAGTTTCATACAATCAGAAACAAAACTTATCAATCTACAAGGTGCATCTGAATAGTTTGGTGGATGGTATCACAAAATGAAGGAAACAAGAATTAGAAACAAAATACCTTTACTGGCCTTCATAGCACTCGTCATTAGCTACAACATCAGTTGTAAAGCTGTTGGAAACTGTCAGCAAACACTTCCTGTAGAATAGCTCTCAGCACCATGGTCATGTGTTGTTAGATATCTGAATTGTCTGCAAATGTTCATTAACATTAGTGCTTACAATGTCTTTGCTTATCTTCAACACCTCTGCTGTTATTCAGGACAGCTGCCAATCATCTGCAAGCATCTGTCGCACTAGTCTAATGTTTTCTGGGATCGTGTGTGTTGACCTGAATGTGGCTCACCCTCGACACCATCATTTTCACCTCTAAAGTTCTTAAACCACTCAAAATCGCCATTTTTACTCACTGCTTCAACACCATACACTTGCAGATACAGTCCTCGAGTCTCCATCACTTTTTCTGTAATTTGGAGCAAAACTTCATGTTAATGCATTGCTCCATTTTACAATGACACAAATGTGTGATAGACACTTGCAGACTATCAGTGGCTGTCTTTCAGAATGAAAGCAGAAGGGCTAAAGGTACGTAAAGAAAGTGAAAGTATTCACAAACATTCACAGACATTGTACATCTCCAACAACAGGTGACCATGGTGTTTCAACCAATTCCACAAGAAGTGTTTACTGACAGTTTCTAACAGCTTTACAAGCAATGCAAGAAGGGTGCAGTAGCAAATGGTGATTACTTTCAAGGTCAGTATATTATTTGTAACTCTTGTTTCACGTATTTTTTGAGACCATTAACCAAACTTTTCAGATGCATCTCTTATATTCTGGAATAAATACACAACAATGAACTACAGTAATCCAAAACAAAAGGATATTACCCTAGATAAATCAGACAGTTTCACCTTGAGTTAGGCAAGGATGGACACACAGCTTACATATAGGAGTGTTACTTTCAAGGAATTACCAATAAAATTAAAAGAAAAAAAACCTAAACTAACATAAAACAAAAGTTGGATACTTTGTCACAGAGAGAGAATTCTTAGAGCCTCTTTAGGCTCATTGGTCTTCAAATTTACTGGGAGATTGAATGCTACTGTCAAAATTTCACTTTGAACATTGTTATTACATGTATAAATGTGGTTCATAATAGACAACAACAAATTCATGCTAGCACACCTGCTTCCTATGTTTAGAAACATCACAACACATATAATGCCCAGACTTTAATGAGGAGGAGGAGGCGGAGGAGGAGGAGGAGGAGGAGGAGATGGTTGTTGTTGTTGTTGTTGTTGTTGCGGACTTCATTTAAAAGGCTAGTTTGATGCAGTTCTCCAAGCTAGTCTATCCTGTACCAGTCTTGTCATCACTGCATAACTTCAGTAACCCACATACTCTTGAAACCACTTATAACAGACAAGCCTTGGTCTACCTTGATAAATTTTTTACCCCTAACTTTCTTACATTATCAAATTAACTACACTTTGTTGCCTCAGGATGACTCCTGCATATTCCTTCTTTTAGTCAAATTATTTCCCCGCCCCCCCCGCCCCCCCCCCCCTCTCCCCTCATGCTGCTAGACTATGGATCCAAAGGTCTGGAGGTTTGATTCTTGAACCAACGTAAAGATTTTGTGTGTTACTTATTACTTCTTTCACCTTTGACAATGTTTATTAATGTGAAAAAACTGAAGCTTCATCAAGGTTTAGAGTCCACAATAAACTGTAGCCTCCTTATAACTGGCTGAAGAAGTCAGTTCAAAGGTCAGAGGATGGCAAGAGCATATCATCATCCCCCCCACAATAGGACTGCACTGTAGTGTTCAAACCAATGTCGAGGTTGACGAGAGCTTGACTCTAATTACCTCTTAATAAGTAACTCACCTTATTCATATCATTTACAACACTCCTCTGTAAATGCCACATGACAAATGTTATTCTCTTATTGCCTGTATTGTTCATTGTCCACATTTCACTTGCACACAATACTTTCAGAAGATACTTCATACCATTTCGATTTATATTAGATGGTAACATGTTTTTTTTTCCAGGATATCTTTTATTGTTATTTTAAGTCTGCACTTATTTTCTTTACTTCTGTCATGATCAGTTACTTTGCTGTCAAAATAACAAAACTCATCTACTACTTTTAGTTTCTCATTCCAGAATCTTATGCCTCCAGCATCTCTATTTATTTGACTACATTCCATTACCCTTGTTTTACTTTTGTCTGAGTTCATTTTGCGACCTCATACCATTCAACTTATCTTCCAATTTTTTTGATCTGTCTCATAGAATTCCAGTGACAAACCCTAAAACTTTAATTTCTATTCCAAATTTCTCCTTGATTAGCTACTAAATTTAGAAAGTGTTCAACAAATCAGCAGTATCCTTTACAGTTAAATAGTGATAAGCTTATTTTCATAGCTGAATATTATATTTAGGTAGTCAATAACTATCCTTCAGGGCTGCTTTGTTCATTTACATTGCTAAAAGCCCTATGAAATAATGGTGAGAAAACAGCCTGAATTTAAACAGTTAGTGAACTCTTTTTTGTAGTAAATTTAAATATTTCTTTTTAATGTACAATATCTTGGTCTTTTCCTGAACAATGGAGCACTTACTCATTTCAGCATTTCAGAAATGGACAAAGAGAGAAAACTGATGGATTCTCATTTAAGGAACCATCAAGAAATTAGCTTTTGTGCTTTAGAGTAAAAACAAAAAATTAAATCAGAACAACTCTAAGGATTCAAAATGTTAGCCACTTGCTTCTCAGCTAATTATGTGTCAAATTGATGAGCAGAAACTTCTCCATCAGAGAGAGAATTATATTACATCAGCTGAAGACATCAACATATACATGCAATTCTTGATCGTGACAACAGTTCAAACACAAACAGCTCAAAACTGGGGTTTAATGCACCTACCTGTTCCAAGAGTTTGCCTGTCAACCGACAGATTCGTTGCTCTTCCTGTTGTTGTCGTAATTCTACTGGATACATCATCCTCAGATTCCAAGAAACTAGTGGATTCCAAGTCAGAACTGAGCATTGATGATGACTCATATCCGTGCCCAGAACGATGTTTTGAGTGGCCATTTATGCGGAGTCCTGCAATGCGAAATAACAGATCCACATACTTTACTTGAAAAATTTTACAATACTTACAAAATTCTGCAATCCTTGTAATATTTACTGTTCATAAACAATGTAATACATATTTACTTGCAAAGCTAACAGCATATATTAATTTTATAAGAATTCCAAAAAAAGTTTAAACTGATAGAGAGAGAGAGAGAGAGAGAGAGAGAGAGAGAGAGAGAGAGAGAAGAAATATGCAGAGTGATATTGCAGATGATTACATCACAGAAGAAACAGAAGAGCACAATTAACAGAACACGTCAGAAAGAAAATACAGAAAGTTAAGTTTAAACACCTTCACAGTTTAAAAAGTATAAAACTAATACTATTTCATAGCAACAAAAATGCTACTCTAGCAAATTACTATAAGTTTCCTCATATCAAAATGGTAATAAAACTAATACTATTTCATCACAACACATATGCTACTCTAGCAAATTATTAAAAGTTTCCTCATATCAAAATGGTATACTAATTACTCTGCTAGAGAACACTTTCAGAAGCAACATTATGGGTACAAAATAAAACTGTGCACTACTTTGTACATGTGAACAATGGCAAACTGCACCATGGTTTTGATTAGAGATTGCATAGCAGGTATAAAGAAATTCACTGGGTACACACGTTTATAGGACAGAGGAAAATAAATATAATATCCAATCAGTGGCTCAGTGGCAATGTGCCAGATAACGGACCCTATGTTTCCTTCTTTGGCCTACGATGTTTACATGTTACTTGAAACATCTTACATTCTGGTAATTTTTGTCAATGTGAAAATATGAAGTTACACCATTGTTCGGAGTCCTCATTTAACTGTATGTCCCTCTATAGCTGTCTGTATAGATCAGTTCACCAGTTGGAGGAAAGTGAGTAATATTGTGGAATGATAAATCATGAAACTTCCTGGCAGATTAAAACTGTGTGCCGGACCGAGACTCTAACTCGGGACCTTTGCCTTTCGCAGGCAAGTGTTCTACCGACTGAGCTACCCAAGCACGACTCACGCCCTGACCTCACAGCTTTACTTCTGCCAGTACCTCATCTCCTACCTTCCAAACTTAACAGAAGCTCTCCTATTCACAATACACTACAATACAGCTGCTGTCCAACTGCAAAACCTGAGGAAGTTGCTTTGTAATCTTTCCTTAAATACAAAATGTAGAAGGCGTTATTCCTATCTACTGTGGGTGGTTGCAGTAAAATGCTTATCACCTGCATACCCAAGCACGTAGTATACTTAATACCAATTTGGCGTTTGCTGCAGGTCACTTTCATGGCATTGCAATTCTGATGGCCAACAGTGTAATTACAATATCCTGAAAATATTTGAGCCATACTCTTCTTGAATATAAATGTAGTGCCAAAACTATGGTGCCACATTTATTATCTGTTTTTCCATCTATGTCTGTAATAATGGCAATGTCTCACAAATGTGCTGAGCTGGGTAACAGCTTTTGAATATCGCCTCCCAACCTGAGGACATGTAGTATGTATCCCGTGAAATTTTATGCTTCAAAGCAACTGAGAAGAGTTATAGAATCCAGTCATGGTGCAGTTATTGTAAAGGCACACAAAATATCCTGTGCACATTACCAATTCTCCCTTCCGCATTTCTTACAAGATATAAAATTAATTTTTTCCAAAAATCTGTTTCACAGATGATGATCTTGCGTTTCCAACCCTTCGAAAGCAGCTAATCCAGCTACAAAAAAGTAAAACACCAAGCAGCTCCTGTGAGACTGACTTTTAACAAAGTCACATCTTATGAAGAAAAATGACTAGTTTTATGATTTTTCCATAAATTGGACCTTCGTAATTAACCAGCAAGGTGATGATAAATGATGGATTTCTGTGTAAAATCATAAAATAAACACAACCACCACTTTGTGAGTAATACACAACGGCATTCACTCTGCAAAGACTCAACTTATTCATTTGGTAAAATTACACTGTTGCACGATAACTGACAGTTTTTACTTTGGAAAGCTGCCCATGTGTTTTAAGTATACTATATGACAGTGTCCAGGACATGTATACATCTAAATGACAGCACAAATCACTTTCAGTCTCTCAAAGTGAGACAATGGTGGCACAGCACTAAACAATTTCATGGTAGACATCTTGTCAAGCACTCAAGACTTCACGGGTAATGTGAACACTGAACAATCCAACAAGCAAAATACTTGATCGTTTTCAGTTAAAGTTGCTTTCTGACTTGGTTGTTTTAAACATACATACTAAAATTAATCATGAAAATATTTTAAAACTATTATCATAATTAAATTCTACTATACGAGGTGCGATCAAAAAGTAAAGGAAATTTTCTAAGCTTGCAGGCATTATGCATTTGATCTCCAAATTTTTTATCTTGTTGGTACACATGTTCCTGATGTATGTTTGTATTTTCAGCTGTTTTCAATTTAGTTTATTGTTCACACTTGAAAAGGTTATAAACTTTTCAAGTACTCGGCAAATTTTTACTTTAGATAAAGGTGGATCAAAGAATTTGCAGTAAATTTTGCTCAAAAAATGGAATGAAGTTCAGCACCACATTCGAAATGTTGATTGTGGCTCTTGGTGAATCTGCTATGAGTAAGATAAGAGTTACAAGGGATAAAAACATTTCAAGGAGGGTCTAAAAGATGTTGAAGATGATGACTGTCCCAGACGCCCTAGCACATAAATTACTGATGACAGTACGGAAGAATTGAAGGAAATGGTTCTGGAAAACCACCGAATCATCATTAGAACGGTTGCTGATGATGTTGGCATATTATTTGATTCATGCCAAGTAATTTTTTTCAGATGTTTTGGGCATGAAACATGTATCAGCAAAATTTTGTTCTGAAATTATAGAATTTTGACCAAAAATGATTGGGTAGACATCGCTAAGGCATTGCTGAATGAAGCTGACAATGATCAAGAGCTTCAGAAGAAGGCTATAACAGGTGATGGCACATCGGTATATGTGTATGATGTCAAAACCAAGGCCCTATCATCCCAATGGAAACTGCCTGAAGATCCAAGATCGAAAGACATTCAGCAAGTTTGATCACACGTGAAGTTTTTCTTTTATGTACACACGTTGGAAGCAAGATAAGATTCAAGTAAAGTGTATGCACATGTAATGAACAATTTAAAAAAATCTGTTACAATCTTGAATAACACTATAGTTTTATTCTCAATCAGGGACCAATATTAAACAGAGTATATTAACTACCAAAAATCCATATTTTTCACAAATAAAGATATGTACCAAGTAACAAGCTGTACCAAAATCATTTCCATTGTTCACATAAAAAAACCATGGTTTTTATTAACATTTGTTAAATTACAGTTCCCAGTAACAGTAAACAGAGGGATTGAGACACAAATAGATAGAGATATATATATTAGAATATAGCAGCAATAATAATAATTTCATAAAATCAATTATTGCATACATTTTCTCTGATTATAACCTACCATGCAGCGTACAGATAGGGCACTGAATGTCAGTTGTACATATGACATAGCTACCTTTCTAAGATTTTAAACACACACACACACACACACACACACACACACACACACACACACACACACACACACACACACCATCACTATTATTATTATTATTATTATTATTATTATTATTATTATTATTGTTGTTGTTTTTCCCCTCCAGAGGACATTGAAAGCCTCGAACTTTGAACAGTTTAATAACACACATGCCAAGAGACCATATGCAGAAAAAAAAGGGAAAAGGAGGGGGGGGGGAGAGCTAAAATGGAAAACAATAGCAAACTTTTCCTGCAAATAAAAATATTTCAATAAAATTTTAAAATATGATGTAAATAGTTGAAGGAAGTTTATTCCAAGTACACATAAGGACTATGAATTTCAACAAGGACAGACAGACAAAAGTTAAGGAAGTATTAGATTTCTAATATATACATGAAGCATTGAACAGAGAACAGTTAATCAATAAATTAGTACACATGCTAATAAAGTTTATCAATTAAAACACGATTTTACATGAGAGGTCACAAAAAGAGAAAGAGCATCTAACAAAATTCCCAAATTGTAAAGAAGACTTTAATAATTACATTTCACAATATTCATCCAGAGAGAGAGAGAGAGAGAGAGAGAGAGAGAGAGAGAGAGAGAGAGAGAGAGATGGGGTGAGAGTTGGGACAGGTAATGAGAGAGTGGGAGGGAAAAGGGAAGGAAAGAGAGGGAAGCCACTGAGGAAGGGGAACCCACCGGAGAAGGTGAAGCCACCGGAGGCTCATTATACACGATGAAACACCAGGTTAATCCAGTATGATTTAGGACGGGGAAGTTCCTTTTGGGAGAAACTGGAGGAGCAGCAGCAACATGCATCAGCAGTCTCCTTGATAGTGCAGAGTATATTAGTGGCAGCATTAGCCTAGCAAATGATGTTCCACATTCGAGTGAGGACAGGTCTTATTTGCACCCGGGATTGCCAAAATGAATGCTGGGCGAGTAACTGGTTCTGTAGCTAAATAGCTGGCCTATTCACTCCTTGGGATATCCACATAATTTGGGATCCAGAGAAAGACAAATGAGCAGGCAGTATGACTAAGATCAGGGAGAAGGTCATGAACAGCAGTTATCACAGGGTGACAAGAGTAACACTGATCAATAGCCTGGAGACTGATCACAGAGTCACTACAAATTAAGAAATGGCTGGGGCAGGTTACTGACAAAATACTGGGCTCTTTTAATGGCTATCAGCTCTACTATAAACAGTCTATATGTTCCCAGCAACAAATATTTCTGATCAGTGGGAGATGTAACAGCATCTCCCATCTTATCTGTGGTGCTAGAACAACTGTTGTAAATGTGGTTTTAGAACAAACAGTGTAAATGTCAGTAACACTTGAAACTCTTGAAGAAGAACTGAAAGGAACAGATGCCGAAATGTCTGAGGGTGACAAACTATAGCTCCTTGAAGAAGATCAGACATAATTTGTGGTTTGAGTACTGAACAAGGGCAAGGATTTGGGGAAGGGGGGGGGGGGTGCTTGCAGGAAAACACGGGAGGATGTGCAGTCAAATTTGCATTACCACCTGAGGGCGGGTTTCTGTAGGTCAATGTCCTTTCTATGTGAAAAGAATTTGGTAAGTTGGATGATTAGGAAATTTTCAGTTGGCAATTGCAACAGTCAGTAGGAGCTGGTACCATCTGAAATGAAGAGGGAAAATCCCTGCTTCAGTGACGAGACTGTCTACTGGACTAGTCCAGAAGGTATTAAGTGGTCAGATGATGGACTGTGTCCAACATTTTTAAAGCTGAAGATACCACTGAGTCATAAACCTAATTACCACAGTCCAGTCAGTATGAGATCAGGTGCCAGTAAATATGGAGGAAAGTAGCACAATCCTCACCCTCAGAGGTGTGGGCAAGGAAGCAGATAGTGTTAAGCTTTCACATGCAGCTATCTTTAGTTTACAGATACAGAATAGCTATGTCATTTTTTGTCAAAGAGGAATCCTAAAAATCTGGACTTTGCAACAATGTCCAAGTGCTGGGTGCCCAATTAGTTCTGGGTCTGTATGTACTACTCAACCACAACATTACTGCACTTTACCGTTATTGGAAACATGCAGTGATATTACAGTAAACAAGTAAAATAGTGACTAAGTAAAGCTTATCACAATGTCAATGCTTCTTTCAGTTCCAGTCGGGTCAGCTGTGCATATACTATCAAATTCAATTACCTGCTCCCTCATGGTAAGCTGACCAAAGCTCCCTCACTCCCAGGTGTGATAATACTGTGGTCAACTAAAACCATGGTAAGACGACAAATGCATGACATATGTTTTCGTACAAGATATATGGCAGCAATGGGGAAGTATCCAAGCCCAAAGGTACCTCAGAGCAAATGTTCAACCGAGGTTACAGATTGCGAGCTGAACCAAATGTGAAAGTCGTCGACATACAACACAAGGATGACCAGTGGTCCACAAGAGGTCACTAACCTGTCAATGGTAACAAGGAAAAGAGTGGCAACACAGGGCCCTATGGGACACCGTTCTCTTGGACTTGAGTGGAGCTGAGTGATATATCTACTTTAACCGAAAACAACTGGTGAGATAAAAACTCATGAATAAAAATTGATATGGAGCCTCAAAAGCCCCAGCCATTGATGTCAAGTAAAATGTGATTGCACCAAACTGTGTTACATGCCCTAAGACTGTAATGAGGTGGTCGCATTTAGGATAGACTTGCCAGGTCATTATTTCCAACCCAAATAGATGATTGATTCTGGAACATCCCTCCTCGAAACCATGATGATGGAGGGACGAAATAACCGGTGAGTCAAGAACCCAGCACAATTGTCAGGCCTCCATCATTTCAAGCAGTTTGCAGCACATGTTGGTGAGGTTAACTGAGTGGCAGCTGTCAACTGACGTTGACTTGACTGGTTATGGATTTGGATGATGATATCTCATCATTACAAACAGAAAACACATTCTAACCAAATACAATTGAAGATCCTGAGTAGAATCTTTGCATAAAATTCTGATGTTGTATCATTGGATTATGAATTGAATAGGGGCCTGAGGTGGTGGTATGTGATGAGTCAACAGCCTTAAGTAGTTTGCTGTCAGTGAAAGGTTCATACAGGGAGATGTCTCTTACTTGTCATTTGCTCATTTGAAAGATAAGACAGCTAAGAAATAGGTGCTGCAGCTGTCACAAAGTGGGTTGCAGGGTGTTCAGCAAGATCTGACGCACTAGTACAAATATCACAATGAAAGAAGCAACCAAAACAGTCATTGATCTTGGGTGGTCCACAGGACTACAGAGATTGGACAACCTCTGAGGCAAAGAGGTATATGTTCCCAAGAAAGGAATCTAGTGGTTCAAATGGCTCTGAACACTATGGGACGCAACTTCTGAGGTCATCAGTCCCCTAGAACGTAGAACTACTTAAACCTAACTAACCTAAGGACATCACACACATCCATGCCCGAGGCAGGATTCGAACCTGCGACCGTAGCAGTCGTGCAGTTCCAGACTGTAGAGCCTAGAACCGCTCGGCCACTCCGGCCGGCGGAATCTAGTGCTCCAAGCATTCAGTCCTACTGCGTTTAATCAGATGGTGAGCCTTAGCACAAAGCCACTATGAACAATGTCACTTGAGACATTACAAGATTCTCTGACAATCCTAAATAATGCTTGCAAAGTGTATTGTCTGCCATGACATGAGCCAGTGGTGGAAGTGGCACTGTGGGAAGGGGAATAGCAATTCCAGAGGCATGGGTGATCTCACTGGTGACCGACTCGCACAATCTTGTTGATGCAATTTGACATAGGGTGCAATGGTCACAACACAGGTACAGAACTGCCAACTGGCTCTTCAAAGAGCCCAAAGTGATCATAGAGCCCAAAGTGATCATTGGTGTGTTGGGCGGTGATAAGAGATAGACAGGATCACTGAAAAGTGGTCACTGTCACAAAGATCGTTGTGTAGTAGTCCTTGTAGTAAAGCCACAAGATCGGAGGAAGAGATCATAAAGTCTACAGTTGATACAGTGCATAGCCACCTCTGAAGTGGGTAAAGTACTGCCCACTAAGAAGACACAGATCAAGATCATAACAAAGGTGGTCAATCAAAGGCGGCCCACCTCATAGCGGGTGGTGCGCATTGAAATCCCAAAGTAGGAGAAAAATTGGGAGAGTTTTTGGATTAAGGTGGTCATAAGTTATGTATGTACCCTATATGGGCACAAATAAATGTTGCAAATGCTGATCCCGAGGGTCATTTACAACTGTACTGCTACTACTACCAATATGGTATGGAGGGGATCCCACTCACTGACGACATCTGTGCGAACCAATGTACATACCCCACCAGACACTCTTTTGGACCCACTATGGTTCTGACAGATTTCATGGTAACAATGAAGAGTTGAGAGTTTCTCGGAAAGCAACACATATCACAGAACAAAAGGAAATTGGTTCCTGTAGTTCTGGCAGGTGACACTGTATTTCTGGCAGGTGACAGTAATAGTCACTGCAGTTCCACTGGATCATACTGTTGAGGGTGTCCTGGTTAGGCTTTGGTTAGGCTTCAAGCGGCCAGGACAGGTTGTACCCTAAGATCACTGTCTGTCACTGGTGGGGGTGGATCATCATCAAACATCGGTTCCAATTCCCAACGGTATGGGGAGATCTGGCACCTCCAGGGCCATAGCTGAAATTCTTGTGAGGGCTTACCCACTGTGGGTGTAGGAAAAGAAGAGGAGTGGGTAGCCATGAGACCACAGTTCCTGGCTCCTTCAGCCACTGGTTGGGGTTGGGCCTCTGATTTATGGATTTCCAGGGAGAGGGTTCCCAAGAACGAACCCCATAGTCAAATTTATTGATAAAACTACCAGGTGTCCACATTAAAACAGTAAACACACCATGTACTGCCAACTACCAGGCCACAGCACTAGCAAATGTCAATATCATTGACACTGGATACAAACAATCATTTTTTTCTGGCTTCAAAATATGAGAGATAATCTGTGACCTTCAGTTACTGGATTTTACATTCCTTGAGTAGGTTAGCACACTCTGATGATTGCGTATGGTGGTTGTTCATGCAACTGACAGACAAGTTATAGCACATATGGTGAGTTTTGATAAAGTGACCAACCACACTCTCCACAAATTGAGTCAAATGTACACCGGAGAGATATATGCACTAAATGCTGGCATTTAAAACAAGGCATTGACGATAGGGAAGTACAGCTTCACATCACTACGGTAACACATGATTTTGACCTTTTCTGGGAGCAAATATGGTGGACTGGTTACCATACTTGGTATTGGGTCACATTCCCTGCACAGCTCGAACAATCTGTAAAGTATTTGTGAAGGTGGCGATAAAATCCAGATGTGGGGCCAAAGTAAAGTTAACCAAAATATTTGGTGCAAATAACAATGTAGGAGAAGCCACAAATGAAATCCTACGATCGATCTAGGTTGTCAGCAGGAAGTCTGTCCTTGAGAAAAAGTCAGAGGAAAGATATAGCCAGAGAATAGAATTGGTTGGTTGATTTGGGGGGAGGGGACCAAAGAGCAAAGACATAGGACCTATCGGATTAGGGAAGAATTGGAATGGGAGCCAGCCATGCCCTTTCAAAGGGACCATCACAGCATGTGCCTGAAGCAATTTAGGGAAATCATGGAAAACCTAAATCAGGATGGCCGGACTCAGGTTTGAACCATCATCCTCCCGAATGCGAGTCCAGTGTGCTAACCACTGTACCACCTCACTTGGTAGAATAAAATTGCAAAACAGAAAAGGAAGTAGTACTGCAATTGCTTGCGGTCCCATGCTCACCACAAATATACTCACAAAACAGTTGTGAGCCCCTTGAAGTGTGAGAGGAAAGGGTAGGGGTGAGAGAAAGGTGTGGGAGGGTGGACAGGGACAAAAGCAGTGTTGTAATAGAAAGGCAAAGACATTTTATACACACAAACAGCCTAAGTAAAGCCTAAAAAAATGTGTTCCATGTTCCATGCACTTACCATTATATTTATTGTATTTTTCATATTTATCGCCATGATGTCTAGAGCCTTTATGAATGTTATGATGGCCTATAATAATAAAAAATAAAAAATAAATAACAGCAGTAATTAGAAATATTGAACAATAAAAGTAATGCAATCAAAATATATGAAGCATGTCTAAAATAAGTCATAAAAATAAACATTCAAAAGAATAAATATGCAAATAAATTCTCTAAAAAATGTGTAAAGAACAAATTATCAGTATGTGCACTGAATTTTTTTTTTTTTTTTTAAATACAAGTACAATGAATAGCAGAAGTTATTAAATCAAGCAAATAAATGAACCAAGGATCAAAACAACACAAAGAGAAGCTTAGGATAACAACTTACCAAAGCACAACTGAATCTGTGGCTGCAGTTAATTTATTGACCCTTAACATAGACAAATGTAATGTATTGCGAATACTTAGAAAGAAGGATCCTTTATTGTGTGATTATATGATAGCGGAACAAACACTGGTAGCAGTTACTTCTGTAAAATATCTGGGAGTATGCGTACGGAACGATTTGAAGTGGAACAATCATAAAATTAATTGTTGGTAAGATGGGTGCCAGGTTGAGATTCATTGGGAGAGTCCTTAGAAAATGTAGTCCCTCCACAAAGGAGGTGGCTTACAAAACACTCATTCGGCCTATACTTGAATATTGCTCATCAGTGTGGGATCCGTACCAGGTCGGGTTGACGGAGGAGATAGAGAAGATCCAAATAAGAGCGGCGCATTTTGTCACAGGGTTATTTGGTAACTGTGATAGCGTTACGGAGATGTTTAGCAAACTCAAGTGGCAGACTCTTCAAGAGAGGTGCTCTGCATCGCGATGTAGCTTGCTGTTCAGGATTCTAGAGGGTGCTTTTCTGGATGAGGAATTGAATATATTGCTTCCCCCTACTTATACCTCCCGAAGAGATCATGAATGTAAAATTAGAGAAATTTGAGCACGCATGGAGGCTTTCTGGCAGTCGTTCTTCCCAAGAACCATACGCGACTGGAACAGAAAAGGGAGGTAATGACAGTGGCATGTGAAGTGCCCTCCGTCACACACCGTTGGGTGGATTGCGGAGTATAAATGTAGATGTAGATGTAGATGTAAGTACACTCTTGAACAATTGAATAGGAAATGACTGCAGTGGATCCTATCATTGCCATGAGTGGATTCTCGATGTCTGTATTCAAAGTACTGGCCATAGCATTTACAAGCACAGGGCTTTCTACATGCCATTTTATAAAGAGTGTTTAATATCTCGATTTGGGGATCGCTGCAAAAACCAAAGTTAGTTAGAGGGAAAATACTTTGCAATGTCACCAGTTTTCCCTCTGCATGCCGCGAATCCAGTACTAGGTGTAGAGCTCTACGGGGAGCATTTGTGCACAGCTGGAAAGGGCTTTCTTGTTCCAATGCAGATACTGTGCATCCAGTATACAACATATGCTGCTTTTGTAGACAGTGAAATTGTCACCACAGTAAAACCATTGCAGGCAGTAACAAGGCAAACACAATCAAAAATGAATACTGACAGTGAAAACTGCAAAACTGATGGACAGCCAAACAAAAGAACAAAGATCCACTAACATATGATACTTCCTCAAATATGTCTGGATCGAATCAAAAACATACTATTGTGCTCAAGGTAGTGATAATGCACCAGATTTAGTAATAATGCTATTTGTAGATCATGTGCATGGGCTTTGAATGAGGCGCAGTTACAGTTTGCACGATAACCTCAAAACAATGAAGTTACGTAATTAATTTTCAGTCCCTTTGCAGGTAATTATCTGCAGTCCCAGGCACAGTGTGCCTCTATACCAGAAAAAAGGTGCTGCTCATTAATGAAGTGGAATACTGAGAGATAATTGGACGGCAACACTGCAGCATCATATGACTGACTAGGTGGCAAAGACACTTTCGGTGTAGTCTAACAAGTGGCAGACCATCTCTACAGGAAGAACTGATAATCACAAGTAAGTGGAGGCCCTTGTGCTCAATAATGTTACTACTGAATCAACAGTGGAAGAAGTGAACAAAAGTCATGGATCAGTTTTCAGTATCTTGCATAAAATTTTGCACATGAAAAAGGTCACCACCCACTGGGTTCTCCGAGTATTCTCAACTTAAAATAACCACCACAACAAAGTACCACGAGAAATGTTGCAGCTGTGTCAGGCCAATGCATGTGACTGACTTAGTTGCCTAATCATCGTAGCCAAGTGATGCACAAGTGTGGCTCCACTAACACCAAAAAAAGGTGAAGATCTAGTAATCATTATGCAAGGCTGCTACAGTATCCCCACCAGTGGACATCGAGATGCATGCAGATAAGCTGTGTGTGGTTACTGAAGTTGAACAACACAGAATGCTGTCGTGGAGAGTGCACACACTTTCCTTCCTTACAGTCAAGTGCTGCTTATAGCACCACACAGATATTTTGTCTAAATTATTTTGTAATTTATTCTGATCTTCTACAGACTTTACTAGATGGTAAATGACAACACCAACTATGGCAGCTGCTCAGATTGTTTCCTGAATTGCTTATATAGACAAGGAACAGCAGAGGACATACAACACTTCTTTGGGGAATGCCAGATATCACTTTGATTTACTTGATGATTTTCTGTTGATTACGAACTGTGAGCTTTCTGATAAGAAGTCAAAAATCTAGTCAACTGAGACGACACTCCAGAGGCACGCAAACTGATTGAAATCTGCTTATGGGGAACAATGTCAAAAGTCTTCTGAAAATCTTTAAACATAGAATCAATTCGAGACTGCTGGTCAATAGCACTCATTACTTCATGTGAATAAAAACTTAGTTGTGTTTCACAAGAATAACAATTTCTGAATCTATGCAGACAACTTGTCAATAGGCTATTTTCTTCTAGGTAATTAATAATGTTTGAACATAAAAAAACCCTACTGCAAACTCGCATCAGCTTTGTAATTCATCAAATTACTTCTATTTCCTTTCTCCAGTAGTGGTATGAGCTGTGCAACTTTCCAGTCTTTAGGTACAGATCTTCGGCTAAGTGAGCCATTGCTAAGTATGGAGTTATTGTGTCAGCATATCTGAAAGAAACCTACTTGGTATACAATCTGGATTGGAAGACATACTTGTAGTAAGTGATTTAAGCTGTTTTGCTGCATCATAGGTATCTACCTACTTCCAAGTTATTCATCTCAGCAGCTGTTCTCAATCTGAATTATTCTGGAATATTTACTTCATCTTCTTGGTGAAGGTATTTCAGAAAACTTTGTGTAGTAACCAGGCATTAGTGGCACTGTCACCTTTAACATTACCATTGGTATGGTGCAGTGAATGTACTGATTGTGTCTTACCGCTGGAGTACTTTATGTATGACCAGAATCTCTTTGAAATTTTGTGTGCAATTTATTGCTGGCATAATTTTTCAGCGTATGAGGTGTTTCCTACTGCATTTACACATGATGGACCAAAATGAAAACATAATAGCTACAATATTGTTTGGAAAAAAGTTAAACACTAAGCCTGAGAGATGTGATCACTGACACAACTCCACTGATTATGGACATGACACGACACAAATGATTTGCATTACCGACATGTACATGCACTGCGACTACGGACATTCATTATGGGGTAGCACCACGACATGCTGCAATCGGAGCTGCCAGAGACTGTGGCGTGGAATCAAAGCGTGCCTGAATATGCTGCCGAGAAATGCTCTACCACGCGGTTTGTAGGCGTGTTCACAAAGCATCAACTATGGCTGCAGGAGGACCTGAATGAACAAACTGGTGACTGAGCATATCCCAGCCATGTTTGATGGGTGACATGTCCGGGGAATGGGCTGGTCAGGGAAGCAGTGGTACCTGTCATTCTTCGAAGAATGCTTGCACATTCCTTGCTACAGGTTTCTGGGTGTTGTCCTACTGAAATATGGTAAGTGGAACAACCTGCAGGAGGGGTAGTGTCTAGGGCCGTAAAACCTCCCTGATGAGGTGGTAACTCTTCAGATTAGCCTCAAGACATGGCAGGTGAGATCGCAATGTTAGCCCAAATCATCACACTTGACATTTGTCTGCTATGCTGCCCAACTGTGTCCCTGGTCCATGAAAGCAGACACAAAGGCGTGTGTGCCACCAGTTCAGCTCACAGAAGATGGTGTTGAGCCACTGACTTGTTGGCACCTTGTTGGCAGAGACAAATCATCTGCCCCATTCAAGCACACTCACATGCCGATATTCCACCCTACGATGTTGGTGAAGGCACTGTGGCAGTTGGTTACATGTTTCCACTTTGTATGATGGGTCTGCACTGATTGAATGTTGCCTGCCACTGACCCGTCCAATCACCAAAAATAAGGCACTGTTCAGACTGCATGTACACCACCTCTCTGCCATTTAAATCACTTATTATGATTTCGCTGTTCTACATGCCCTCCTAGTGTGGCATGTTGCTGACCACTGTTTCTCAATGTTTTCGTTTTCACAAACAGAAGTGTATATTGGGAAAAAGCATCTATAATATAACTCAATCACTATTTACCAATGGGCAGCATACAGCAGTGAGGATAAGAGTGCAGTTGAAATAACTAGCAGAGAAAAATGTGGGCAAGTAGCAAAGTGTGTCATCACCTAGTACTTCTGACACATTGAGGTTCAGCTGATTTAAGTCAAAAGGACATGATGTGCAACCAACAGTCATAGCCTGTCCACATCTTCTGCCCTAATGGATGTGCCTTTGTTCAGCAGGTGGTAATTTAGTACCAAGTTCACAAACACAAGCTAAGAATTGATATGGAAGGAATCTAGCAAAGCATCTGGTTGGTGTAGTTGTATTATCACTGCCCTTATAGACTGCAGCAGACAATAGTAAATTTGAATAGCAATGCTCATCATGATGCACACATAGATGTTTTTATTGCTATTGGTTATACATACAAGGTGGTTTATATCAAATAGATATAACTGTATGTGCTTTTATGGGCCCAAAAACTGACTGAATAATGACAACTACAGGTCAATATTTGCCCACATTAGAGCAGCAGCAGAACCCAGCCACCTTCAGTTACTGGAACAGAAAACTTTGACAGCAACAACCACCTGTGTAATAAGATACCAAGTGTGCAAAGCACTTTCTTCAGGTCTTAGATGTCGAGAATATGGAGTATTGTATAGTATTTTGTTGCCTCCTTCAGCATATGAGAGAATCTCTGTTCAGCATGTATTGGAAGAATCGTGATAACAATATCTCCTACCTGCTATCTGTTGCATTAATAGGTGCCATTTGCCTAATTATAGAATCTCCCATCTGATTCACACATCACAAGAAGCAACGCTGTACATGTTGGTAAGTTACACAGGCATATGCTAAACTAATAAAAAAATGTTTTGTGCCACCTGCATGTCCGTAAATGTGTGGGGGATTAGATTCAAGTGCAGTAGGGAATGAAAACAAAACAAAAAATAACTTTACCATAAGTTAAAAATAAAACAATAACCAAAATAAAGGTAAACAAAGTATGTTTGAAAGTGCTCATTTGTGTAATCAAAATAACACTCAATGTCGTGTTGCTCGAAACTGTGCACTGTAACATACTTGGGATCCCCTTGGCTTGTTGTCCACAAGGTGGTCAACATATTGTTGCTTCAGCCAATTCCATTTTTTGATTGTGGCCCTCCTGTTGTTATACAGTACGTAAGGATGACTCAGGTAACGCTGTAGTAAAGACGCAACTGTTCCCAACTATGCTCAATCAGTTTCATATCAGCATTTTTAGCCGACCATTGCATTTAGTCGATTTTTGTCACTTGAAAGAAGATGTTTATCTGCTGAAATCCATATGCGCATAAATTATATGGAAGAAAACACACCCACAATTGAAATATTGTCTTGTAGGACTAACAATTGGTCGGGGGATCCTATCACAATAATGAGGAACTCTCAAACTGCTCTGGATATTATCACGTAGACGAAGGTGTAATTAGAAGAATGACGAACACTAACCTCACTTAACAAACGTTTATTCAGGACTTGCACATACAAGAGCTCAGAGCAAACTGCTTCCGGCTAGAACACCTACAGTATATATACAGCTACAGAACATTCCAGAACAACGATTCTTGATATTTATGGCTACTTCTAGAATATACTCGAACCGAATATAGAAATTAAAATTGTACAGTCCAGGTGAGTTTTGAACTCACGACCCTTCATGCAACAGTCCAGTATCATAACCACTACACAACAGTGCTACTCAGCTTCTTCTGTCACACTGCTCCCTCCTTAAGAGAACAGCATCTCAGTGTTACGTTCCCCTAGTCCGGGAACGAGTCACCGGTCCAGCATACTCCGACTCCCGATGACTGATGCTCGCCCTGGTGGTGATCTTTGAACTTGTTTTGACACTACACTCTTCGTCATCTTTCGCTAGAGCTTCGAATTTACCCTGGGTGGCAGGATCCTTGTACGGCTTCATTCAAAGGACGTGGACTATATCTTTGATCTTTCATTGTCTTGCATCGAGGTCTAAATCTTCAACTTCATAAGTAACACCAGACAATTGTCTTACAATCTTATAAGGTCCAAAGTAGTGCCTGACAAGCTTCTCAGAGATACCAACCTTCCTAACACGAGTGAAAATCCAAACGAGGACACCAGGCTGGTAGACAAAAGGGTGAGGGCTCGCGTCGTACCTTTGTCAATCATTTTCTTGAGCCTGCAGCATGCGGAGTCAAGCTAACTGCTGAGGGTCCTCAGCTCTGGTTAGCACCTGGCTGATGTAGTCATCGTCCACGTTATCAGGATGTAACGGAAACACAGTGTCCATCATCGTCACCGTCTCGTGCCCATGCACCACGAAAAATGGCGTAAATCCTGTGGTGTCTTGTTTGGTGGTGTTGTAGGCAAACGTCACGAAAGGTAACACCTCATCCTAGTTGCTCTGCTCAACAATGACGAACATGGATAGCATGTCGGCCAACGTCTTATCAAGGTGTTCAGTAAGCCCACTAGTTTTCGGATGGTAGGCAGTAGTCATGTAATGGGTAATATTGCACCGACAGTTTATCTCTGTCACAGAATTTGATCGAAAAACTTTCCCTAAATCCGTAATTAACGACCTTGGGGCACCGTGTTTTAATACAATGTCTTCCACGATGCATTTGGCTACCTTGGATGCTTCAGCTGGTTTCACAGCTTTTGTAACAGCATAGTGTGTCAGATAATCAGTGCTAGCAATAATCCATCTATTGCCACTAGCAGACGTTGGAAATCATCCAAGGTGGTCAATCCCAACACGCTGGAAAGGCATTTCGGCTGGTGGAATTGGTATGAGTCGGCAAGGTGGTTTCTGAGGAACTGATTTTCTCCTTTGGCACACTCTACAGTGCGACACATAGTTACTGACACTCCTAAATAAACCAGGCCAGAACAATCTCTTGCAGGTTCTATCATACATCTTAATAAATCCTAAATGTCCGGCCTCAGGTGTGTCATGGATTTTCTGTAGAACATCTAAGCACATGTGTTTAGGAATCACTGGTAGCCACCTCTTTCCAAATGGATCAAAGTTTTTCTTGCAAAGTAATCCATTAACTACCTTAAATTGTCCTTTCACATTCTCTGACCGATTTAAGGCAAGCATAATTTGAGATATCTTGGCGTCCTCCTTCTACTCAGCAGAGATATCCTGGAGTGCAGCGAGACAATCACTACCTTCATCGAAGTCTTGATGGTCTTGCACAGGGTTTCTTGAGAGACAGTCGGCATCTTGGTGTTTTCTTCCACTTCTGTACACTATGGTAATGTTATACTCTTGAAGACGTAGTGCCAACCTGGTGAGTCATCCTGTTGGATCCTTGAGATCTGTCAGCCAACAAACTGTATGATGGTCTGTAACAACTGTGAATGGCCTTCCAGAGAGATACTGTCGAAATCTCCACATGGCCTAGAGCACAGCAAGACATTCCCTTTCTTTAGTTGAGTAGTTTCTCTTGGCTTTTGTAAGTGTCCTAGAAAACCACTTTACCATCAGAAATTTGCATCTGAACAGCACCGATCCCATACCCAATGGCATCTGTGTGTAGTTCTGTAGGTGCTCTCTCATCAAACTGAACAAGTACAGGGTCAGTCATTACAGCTTTTCACAGCACATCGAAAGAATCTTGTTGAGCACCACCCCAGATAAATTTAGCATCAGCTTTTAACAACTCTTGGAGTGGCCTGGCTTTGATACAGAAGTCTTCGATAAAATGACAGTAATAAAAACACAATCCGAGGCCGATTCTTATATCTCTAATACTTTTAGGAATAGGAAATTCCATAGTGGCTCTCACCTTCGTTTGACACAAGGTGCCCAAGTATTTTCATTTCTTTTGCTCCAAAGAGACACTTTCTTGGATTAAGTTTCAGTCCACCTTGTTAGAGACACTTAAGAACAGCCCTCAGTCTTTTTATACGTTCATCAAATGTGTATGAGAACACTATAATGTCATCCATTCAATCAATTCCATTCCATCATCCATTCAAAAGTTGCTGGTGCATTACACAAACCAAACGGCATTACCTTAAGCTCATACAAGCCCTAAGGGGTGATGAAATGCAGTTTTATCACGATCAGCATCATCTACTTCAATTTGCCAGTTTCCTGAGTACATGTCCATGGTTGAGAAACACTTAGCCCCCTTCAGACAATCTAGTGTATTGTCAATTCGTGAAAGAGGGTAAACATTCTTTTTAGTTATCTTATTAAGCTTCCTGTAATCAATACAAAAGCGCCAACTGCCAACCTTCTTCCTGACGAGAACCACTGGTGACGACCATGGGCTCTGCGAAGGCTGAATGATGTCATTCTTCTTCATTTTCTCTACCTTGTCGAGAATTATTCACCATGCCATTGCTGACATACGGTATGCTCTCTGGCTTATTGGTTGATGGTCTCCAGTGCTAATCCGGTGCTTCACCCTCGATTTGCCTAATTTGCTCTTCACCTGTGGATTGAAACATTCAGAGAACTCTTGAAGAATGGCAAGTAGCTTGTTCTGTTGTTCCTTAGTGAGATCTGGAGATGGTTGAGCTAGAAGATCTTGTCTTGTAGTGGTATCGCTAATTTTGCCCACAGACTTGTCATGAGAGGTTTCTATGATGCTCAGCTATTCTTCAATTAATGGTTTAGCGTTTGCTACGCACATGTGTCTTGGAAGGATCTGCAGTTTTCGGCAACAGTTAACTATCCACAATTCACCGAACCCGTTCTTAAACGAGACGACAGAGGCTGGGATGACCAAGTTATTCTTCAGTAGCATGCTCCTTTTACATTCCACAAAGAGATCCAAGGGTTGATGCATGGTGTGACACGTGACAGTTACCTTTCTAGCACTGACTGCCAGAATGATCACTTCATCCAGCACACACAGTCTCCATGCACTCGGATGCGCATCTTCCTGTCCACAGTATCTCGTCTCGTCTAGCATAATCTTCGAGCGACCACAATCTATAATTGCCTGCGAAGCTTTCAAAAAGTCCCATCCAAAAATGACGTCATGACTACTCTCTTGTAAGATGATGAATTCTAAGGGCTGTGTATGGCCACTTATACCCACACAAATGACACATCTTCCTGCAGGTTTTACATATTTCCCATTAGCCACCTTCAGCAGAGACATTTTGTTGCCAAAGAATACAGTTTTCTGCAACTGGCAATGGTACTTCTCCTAAATGACTGAATATGATACTCCAGAGTCCACAAGAGCTTGGGCTGGTCGGCCATCCATGAGGATATCGATGTAGTTTCCTATCATTTTTGTAGTGAGCAATGGCAGAGGATTTTTCCTCTTCGGTGGCCTCACCTCCAAAGAAGGTCGTACCCTTTAGGTTTCCAGGTTGCCTCAGCTAGGTGATCGGCTGGAGCTTCTAAATGTCAATGGAGACCTTCATCGGAGTGTTGGGGAGCATCCTCTCCAGCGGCTAGCTTGCAGCGATGGTGACCTACGTCGTCCTGCACCCACATCATCTTGTTCCTCTTCGTCGCCCTGGAGTTGGAGTCGGCTAAGATCGGCCTGCTGTCTTCTGGTGCGGGCGTCATCAAATATCTGCCGCCTTTCTCGACAATAGCGCACCACATGTCCCGGTCGTCTGCAGTGGAAACATAGTGGTTGGTTATCCTGGGTCCTCCAGATGTCAGTCTTCCTTGGCATTGTAGGAACGTAACTCCATCTAGGTCTCAACTTTTTCACCGTTTTAAAAGGAAATGAAAGAAGAGAGACTGGGTTCAATGTCTGTTCCACTTCCTCCCTTATGACCTCTTGAAGCATCTCAGTTTTTTGCTCGCCGTGCAATCCAGGTGCCTTCTGAACTTCCTCTCTCGCTATCTGATTAACACTTGTGAAATCAGTTGCTTCCTCCATCAAACACATCGATACAACGTTTGGAAGCCATTCTAACTTCTTGCGTGTAATTCTTTGTTGATGCACTGTCTCGATATGCTGGCACTTTTTTATCACGTCGTCTGCTGTCGAAACTTCCTTCAGGAGTAGGGCTTGATACATGTCCTCAGCAACACCCTTCATGAGATGTGCAATGTAGTCTTCCTCCTCCATTGTGGGATCCACTATTTTACACAGCCCCAAGACCTCTTGAATGTAGGATGCTGTTGTTTCTTCTGTACACTGTGGCCTGCACTTTAATTTATCTTTAGCCTTGCACTTCTGTCATTGTGTGTCTCCGAAATACTTGTGCAGTTCCGCCTGAAATATTTGCCAGGTTGTGAACTTCTCCTCATAGTTCTCATACCATTGCTTGGCAGTGCCCTCCAAGTAGAAAAATGCATTAGCCAAACACACGGTTTCATCCCATTAGTTAAATTTGGCTATATGCTCATTTACCTTCAGCCACTTGTTTGGATCTTTGCCATCATCACCAGAGAACCTGGAAGGATGTCTCATGTGGTGACACACAGTTGCTGTCATTGTAATGTCTTCTTCTTCTGTCTCCGATAGATTGCGATCTGCTGAATATGGCTCGAACTCTGGTTTTTCGCCACGTTAACGGTGGCTCTTGTGGCTTGATGGGAGCCACTGTGTCGTCGATAATGTGTGTTATCACAAGTTCCAGTACCCAGCGTCTCCACCAGAATAATATCACATATAAGAAGGTGTAATTAGATGAATGACGAACGCTAACTTCACTTAACAAAGGTTTATTCAGCACTTGCACATACAAGAGCGTGGAGCGAACTGCCTCCGGCCGGAACACACACAGCTACAGAACATTCCAGTAGAATGATTCTTGACATTTGTGGATACTTCTAAAATGTACTCAAACCCAATATAGAAATTTAAATTCTACAGTCCAAGTGAGTTTTGAACTCATGACCCTCCATGCAACAGTTCAATATCATAACCACTACATCACAGTGCTACTCAGCTTTTTCTGCGACAATGCTGATGAGAGGTGTCCGACTCCTGTACGTGGTACAGGCCAAAAACATGATTGATCCCGGTACCTGCTCTCATAGGACTGCACAACTGAGAAATGAATTGGTACCTTCTATGACAATCGCCAGGAGTCAGCCAGTCCTATACTAGTCGGTGAAAAGAATGCAACACCACTGATACACGTTGTTTCCAGATGCTCCCTTGTCCACATTCTTAATGCACCACAGAAAGTCCAGCTTGATCATGCAGAGATGGTTGTGAACTGTCTCACCAACACAACCTTCCCAGCTGCCTCCAGAAAGACAATGTACAGTTCTGTTGCATTCTATGCTGGATGGAATATAACTTGTGGGTTGTGCATTCAGCAGCTTGTGTTTATCACTGGCAACCACTCTGGCAGGTCTTCAAAGGCTGTGCGCCTCACAACAGACATTCAGTTCTCAAATAATGTAGCTTTGGTGTATGCCAATTTAATGGAGGGACCGATTCCCTTGCTCACAATCCTCCTCATTATGGAATGACTATGGACACTTAGTCTAAGCTTGAAATGACCCTTTGAGGCATGTCGACAGAGTGTACAATGTACCCAAGTCACAAAGTCCCTTTCACGATTGGAGAGAGAGAGAGAGAGAGAGAGAGAGAGAGAGAGAGAGAGAGAGAGAGAGAGAGTAGGTTTACTTTCATCACCATTACACAGCTGGCTGTTTGTAGCATTTTCTAGCCATAAAGAGAGAACTGAGGAAGAGGTCTCCGAGATGAAAAGGACTACACAAATCATGACGATGGAAAAAGTTTTTCAGCAATCTGTGTGGTCTCACTTTGCAAAGCATTACACTTTCCCAGTTTGTCCCATTAAACAGAATGCTCTCATCTGCTCTGGCTAAGGCAGATTTGATGAGACTAAAGTGGCAGAATTTTCTCCTGCTCATATGCATTATCTTGTGATTATTAATATTTACTGTAGCTGCCACTACTATACCAAACAGATATTTTATTCAATTTACTCAACAACAAAACACATCCAAAGCATCCACATTAATGTTAGCAAATAAATTGGGCAGAGGGTGAGTCAGACATACTTGTACACATTTTGAGAAAAGGTTGCTTACCTCAGTACGATTTATTAATGTTACACACACACAGAGAGAAAAAATATTTCTTTTACCAGTTACATACACAGAAAATAATGTACAATTCTGGGTCCCATTGTAAACATTAGATTCATTCGATACTGAATGGAAACTCCCTGAATCTGGTTGAAGTTGCGGTCAAATGATGATGCCCCAAGCTTAAGCAATTGAGTAGCATCCAGACATATTATAACAACCTCCCTTACATTGAATAATAATCATTTTTTGGTTGTTTTGGGCGCTTACAACCTGCACTGTGCTGTAGTGCAGTGGCATGTGGACATTCAACAGTAGTTGGTTACCCACGTTTCACAATCAGGCAGGTGGGGTTTACAGACATGGCCGTAAATGCACGGCAGAGTACTGAAGACCCATTCCACACTGACATCAGCTGAATCATCGAACATCTGTCCAGGATATTCAGCTATTATCAAGATGGATCCATCATCTTTATGTGAGGAGGAAGGGGAGCAGTGTGTACAGCCATTTGCCAAACGCTTAGGCAACCTGATGTACATCTGTAACCAGAAGGCTGCCACACTCCATCCACTAGAACACAAGCAACCGTTCAGTGTACACTTCAGGTATAACACCCGCCGCACCAAGCAGCTCATCAGTCAGAGCACACGCTCATCATGGACACAGGTTGCAGCAGCATCCACCCAGCAGCAGTTTCAACACCTATCCAGACACCAGCCAGGGTTTCAGAATTTCAACAGTTATCTGCCAAGTGTTCTCTCTTCTTGTAACTCCCTAAAGAACTGTGGGTACTAAGCATGTGTTATTTCTTCTTGTAATGCTCTAAACAACTGTGGTTACTTGCAAGTGTTATCACTTCTTGTAACTCACTAAAGAACTGGGTAGTTACTTATCTCATCTCTTAAATGATGACAGACAGTAGTGTCACAGTAGCCTAATTATGCTACATGCTGAAGTTTTGAAGTTTCCAATTTATGTTATTCCCAACAAAGAGTATCCTTGTCTACTTAGGAGCTCCATGTGCACCAGACCACTGGACACATCAATTTGCTATTGTTTACAGGCAACTTGCAGAGGCAGGGTCTCTAAAATTATAAATTGTGAAAATGTGCCTTATTACATTTATACCTGACTGGAGAAGGGTATCACGCAGCCCGTTGTCAATAATCCATGAAATAATACAAGAAAACTGTCTGCCGAATTAACAGCAAGTCATAGTACTACGTAGTAGGGACTTAATGGGCTGTCTATGTGCCCCCACTCCCTTCAGTGTAAACAGGCTCTTGAACATACAACTACTCAAAATCTGTAAACTTTGAGTGGCGTTTTCACCAGTATACTTCTGTTTCAGTGTTCGGTTTCTTCGCAGATGAAGCAACATTCAAAAGGAATTGTAGAACATACTATTTCACCCAAAATCTGTAGCCAGACAATATAGACCAATATGTCTACTAAATGTACTAGCTAAGGTCCAGGAACAGCTCCTGTGCAATCACCTACAGGCACACAGGCAACACAGGGGCCTAAGTCAACATCAATATGGCTTTAGAATAAATAAACCAACAGATGATGCAATCAACTGTGCTCTTCACTTAGTTCGAGATTCAGTACATAAATACATTATGGCAATCCTAACAGACACCACAGGTGCATTTAATGATCAATGGTGGCCTGTAATGTTTACACGCCTTGGAGATTTTCAGGTACCTTCAATGTTATACGTTAAGTCTCCTTAACTATTGTAAAGTGGTGTGCGGGAGATCGCACGCTTGTGAAGAAAATTTCTACATGGATAGTCACAAGGCACTATGTGTGGGTCAATTTTGTGGGACATTGCCTCTGAATCACTACTACAACTGGTAAAACAAAGTGAACACACCACTGGGGTCACTGCATATGCAGAAAATTTACTGATGATAGTAGCAGCCAACTTAAGAGCAAATCTAGCACATAAATCAAACATTTTAAAAACGGACAAACAACTGGTGTAAAAACAATAAACTAAACATAGCAGCCAACAAAACAGTCTACACAATTTTAAAAGGCAAACTACAAAGAAATCCCATGACCCAACTATGTAACACTTCCATAGC
Source organism: Schistocerca gregaria (assembly GCF_023897955.1). Lineage (NCBI taxonomy): Eukaryota > Metazoa > Arthropoda > Insecta > Orthoptera > Acrididae > Schistocerca > Schistocerca gregaria. The sequence continues at coordinate 559,647,205 of NC_064931.1, forward strand.
GTTAATACAGCAACCTTGGCATACACACTGATGAATGACTAAAATTTCATAACCACAAAAGTTTCTGACAAGGCTGAGTGACTATTACACCAACTAGCCAGTAAACAATTAACACTTAAGATTACCAATGGTCACACTTTGTACATACCACTGCACAATCTCTGAGTTAATCATTGCTTTGCAGTCAGTATGGGTACACAATCTGCATTTTGTTACTAACAGAACAGCTGTTAGTCGATCGCACAGAAGTGTGCTGCTCATACTATTCAGGACTGGACCACACCACTTGAAGCTCCGTTGTGGTATTGGGAATCTACCCAATAGACTATGCTCTCGGAAATTGGGCCACAGCATACTGTTTCAAGATGGGAAGACTTGACAAGATAATTACCATAACAGAGGAAGAAATAGAGACAAAGACCACTTAAAGCGGTGGCTAGAAACAGGAATGGCATAGCAGTGATAAGGGCTGGAGAGTTTATACCTTATTTTCCAACATCAGGGAACGCAGAGGGATGGTCCACTTCCTGACTGGACATAGCCCTTCCCTAATGCATTTACACCACATACATCTCGGTGAAAGGGAAGAATGTACTTGTGTAGAGACATTCCCCAGAGCATGTTGTAATACACTGTACATTCCTCACATGGGCTAGACGACCAAGACACACACAAGAAGACTTGTACAATGCAATTAGACACAAAACAGCATATAAATACATCAAGCAAGCTCTATCTTAAAGGCCCTGCACCTTCAACATGTAAGCAAATGACACAAAAGACCTGACATGATACCCAGGACACAGGAAACTATCAACAGGACAGACACTTCGAGGGAGGATGGTGAAACTAGCTCCAGGGGGGGGGGGGGGGGGGGAGGGGCGGGGTGCTGAAAACCAAATGATGATAACAACTTCACTGGCCATATTGGCACATAACCTAGTAACAATAAGAACCAGCAGTAGGCACATGGCTAGATGTCTTTCCAGGGTACTCCCCACTGCTGGACTTCAATAGCAGGAATCTACAGCACCTCTCTAACCTTTCCTATTATCTTTTAACTTCTTTCAGTTTCATCAATTTATTAATAATCTTTTATAATACCCTCTGTTTCCATTAATTTGATTTTTATTGCTGAATACAATGTTTGCTTGGAATAATAGAACAAATTATGTCATATGAAAAACTGTGAAATATATGACCTGTTTTAAAATGCTAGGCAATAAGTCTCTTAATATGGAAAAAATATAGCATCCAAGCTAGATATCTGCCATAGTTAAGGATCAATGTGTGGGCTGCCTTAGCTGTTGACTACCCTGAGTGGCATGCCTCTAAACATACAAGTGAACATCCAGTTTTTACTAGAAAGTAGCAGTGAAACAAACTTGATTACTGTCTTACTACTAGGTGAAAGAATTTAACCAAACCATATCTGGAATGTTCACCTTTACTATTATTAATTTTGGCACTTCAGGTGTTCAACAACTCAACATCAAGTCTACATTTGTCTACATGTAGGTCTATAAGTTTTACATTGAGGAGGGAATTTAAAAAGCAAATAACTGCAGTGCCATTACTTTACCCATATTAAGATGTATATTTGGGACCAACAGTACCATTGCCATTCCATTTACTTGGAATTTGGTGTTGATTAAATACAATGTTCTGCAAGAAGAATACCTACATACTTACCTATTTACTCATTAATGAATGTCTTTCTTGTTCAATTCTATGAAGATATTTATTCCTCTGCAGCACTGTCAGACTATATCTTCTTTGAAGACATTTCTCCTCTCTCTGACTTTTATGACATCAAGCAGAATGCAGAACAGGAATGGTAATCTTTTATTGGGGCTCCATGACCAGAAAGTTTAAAGCTACATGTTGTTGTTTTAAACTTTCTGGCCATGGAGCCCCAATAAAAGCTACATAATTTTCAGTTTAATATGGGGTGGAAATATGTGGCACTATGACTTTAGTCTTAAGGAGGCTATTTGGAAATGGCAATTTACCCAGCTGAGGTGAATAACAAATAAAACACAATGAACACATGTTCAACACGGCTATAAAATTTTGTGATGTGGAGACTAAAACAGTTTATGTTCAAGGGGGAATTTTGTACCTATTTATTAATGTATGGATACAGCAACAGAAAAGAAAAATGAGAAAGAACTTGAGAGTAAGTCCCAGTGTGTAGCAGCACCAGGAATTGTTCAGAATTACATCCGCATAACAAAAAACCTTATTTTTAATCACAACTATTTTAATGAATGACTTCATAATATGTTATGAAATTTCTGTGTTACACACTGAATCTTCTTCAAAGTAATGTCCATCTGTTGCAATCTGAAGTATTCATTCAATTCAAAATGTGCAATACTGACAGCTTCTTATTATCTGTGAGCACAGAATGTAAAAACATTAGTGCAAATTCTTGCGGAAATCTATAGACATCTCACAAATGAAGAAGTCAATGAATTGTTTCATGATGGTCCTTTAAGGTAAGTTCTCAAATTATCAAATGTTCTCAGCAGTCCAGGAATTCCCAGGCTTGCAAGCAACAATTAACCATTCCTGAAGCACAAAGGCCACTCATCCCAGAAAGTAGCATCCTTATATACTGTTTCAACTGTTACACTGTTTACTCCAACTGAAAATACAACAAATTTCTCTCTGCCACACACCATATGGTGGCTTGTGAAATACAAATGTAGATGTATGGAAGTCCACAAGGCCACACTGCTCCTTCGATTCTAATCAACAATCTATATACTACACAAACTGCTGTGAAGAGCATGGCAGAGGGAATTTCCCAGTCTACCAGTTATTAGGGCTTCTTCCTGTATGATCGTTTAACGCTTCTGAGAGTGCTGTAACTGGTTAAAAATATTCTTCGTGATCCCTGGAGGAGTGATACATAGGGAGCAATCTCACTTGACTCTATTTGTGGGAGATGCTGGGTTCAACCACAAACAGTTTACTCTACTCCTCACCTCTCACCGTTCCTCACCTAGGGTTTCAAGTTAGACTGCACATATACCACTATTATTCCTAGATTCCTCACTTAATGCTGATTCTTGAAACTTTGTAAGTAGGACTTCGTGGGATAGTCGACCTCCACTTTTTCAGATTCCACCAGTCCCTTTTCCTCACAAACCTGATACTCCAAAGACACCTGTCCATGGTACCACTGAAACTCCTTCACTCCCTCCATAAAATATTGTAACTATCCAATCCCCACTACCTACACCTTATCACCAAAATTGAAAACCTGACACTCCAACAGCTAGAGGAACATTCCAAACACCACCTCCACAAGTTATCCAGCCTGCTGAAATTCTAGATCTGCCTTGGAGCACCACTATCCAACCACAACCCTATTCCCAGTGTTCCTCTTTGTCAACTCTTCGCAGCACCGAGACACTGCCTAGCTGACCTTTTTAGCCTACCACATCCTCCAAAATCGCCTACCAACACTCCACGCAATCTAGAACTGAAGCAATCTAGAACTGAAACAATCCCAGAACACTGTTGTTAACCTCTCCACCAATATCTTCAGCCCCAGAGAAGTTTCAGTCCTTACATTCAGCCCTACTCCTAGGTTGAACCATGATGGGCTTGTCAAAGACCTTCTCTCCCGCTCTCTACAGTGGAAACACTTCTTTGTCACCAACCCCTCCAACCAAAGCCAATCCAATCATAACATCAAACCCTGCCTGTCCCAATTCATACCACCATCCAACCGTAACCCTCCCACCTAACCACCCCTGGTCACCTTTCACGAAATCCTAACTTCCAACCTGGCATCACCATCCTTCTCCAGGTCTCTCTACAAGCACAACCGTTTAGCAGAAGAAAGGACTGCCCTACAAAACCTAAAAACGTATCCTGACCTGATCATCCTCCTGGCAAACAAAGGTTCCACCAATGTTGTGATGGACCGAAGTGACCACCAGCAGGGGGCCTCTGCCAGTTGTCCAACACCTCCACCTACAAACTCTGCCCAATTGAGCCCTTCTCAGTAGTCTAACATAACTTCCAATCCCTGCTGAAATCCTTAGGCCCTTCCCAGAGCCTCTCCCCTGAATCCATCTCCCTACTCACCTCAACAACAACCACCCACACATCCACCTTCTACATGGCCCATAAAAATCCACAAACCTAACAATCCTGGATACCCCACTGTAGCTGGTTATAGTGTCCCTATCGAAAGAATCTCACCCTTGTTGATCAACATCTGCAGCCAATTATCCTAAACCTAGCCTCCCACATTAAAAATACCAACCACGTCCTGCTCCAGCTCTCCACCATCCCCACACCATTACCTCCCAGGACCCTACTCATCGCTGTAGATGCAACCTCCTTAAACACCAATATCCCACATGCTTATGGCCTTGCCATGATTGAACATTACCTCTCCCAACACGCTGCAGATTCCAAACCCACCACTCCATTTCTTGTACACCTACCCAACTACATCCTAACCCATAACTACTTCACCTTTGAAGGGAAGGTATACAAGCGAATTCATGGCACAGCCATGGCCACCTGCATGGCACGCTCCTATGCCAACTTCATGGGCCACCTAGAGGAAACATTCCTAGCTTCCCAAAATCCCAAACCCTGGTCTGGTTCAGGTTTGTTGATGACATCTTTATAATCTGGACCCAAAGCCAGGACACCTTATCCTCATTGCTGTTACCCTATCCGCATTCCTCCAAAATCTCAACACCTTCTCTCCCATCCACTTCACCTGACCCTCCTCAAACCCTCCACCCATTGTGCCATCTTTCTAGATGTCGATCTCCTCCTCTCAGATGGCTCCATCCACACCTCAGTCCACAGCAAACCCATCAATCACCAATAGTACCTGCAATTTGACAGCTGCCACCCATTCCACACCCAAAAGTCCCTCCCATACAGTCTGGCAACCCACAGCAGACACATCTGCAGTGATGAGAACTCCCTTGCCCAGTATGCAGAACACCTCACAAAGGCCTTCGCAGACGGCAATAGCCTCCAGACCTAATACAAAAACAGATCTCCCATGCCATAACCCCCTCCACACACCTGATACCTCCCATACATCTCAAGAACCAACCATGAAGAAGCTAATGAACACCTTGTCACCCAATACCACCTGGGACTGGAACGACTGAACCACGTCCTTCATCAGGGCTTTGATTATCTATCATCATGCCCTGAAATGAGGGACATCCTACCCAAGATACTTCCATTCCCTCTCAAAGTAGTGTTCAGCCATCAACCCAACCTTCACAACATCCCAGTCCATCCCTATGCCACTCCCAGGCTCAATTCCCTGCAACAGGGAAGACCCAGGTGAAAGACCTGCCCAATCCACCTATTCAGCACCTTCAACTCCAGTCCCACTGCAGACACTTCCTACCAACCCCCCTCCCTGCCTCCCACCTCGCCATCCCTCACCCCACCCCAGTACAGTCATCAGGGCCCAGGAAAGTGATGGCAGTCGACTAAGCACAATGTAGGAAGACAGGTGCGTGTGTGTGTGTGTGTGGGGGGGGGGGGGGGGGAGGCGCACATGTTCTTCCTCCAAGCTTGAAAAAGGAATTTCATTTCGAAAGCTAGCAGAGACCTGTACCTTTTGTTTGTGTAACTCTCGACGACGCAGCGATTCTGCCTTTTTGTGAGTCGTCTCCTTTATTCCTAAATAATTTGTAATTCTCACCTAGAACTTTCCATGCATTATCATCAAAACTGTAGTTATAGAATATTACATTCTTTCATTTCCTGATGTGTACAAGTTTTCATTTCTGAATATTTAAAGCAAATTGCCAATCTTTGCATCACTTGGAAATATATCACAGTCTGACTGACTATTTGTACAGTTTTTCTCAAATAACACTTCATTATAGATAAATGTTTTCATCAACTAAAATCTAAGGTTACAATTAATATTGTCTAGCAAGATGTTAATATACAACGTGAACAGCAAGGGTCCCAGTACACTTCCTCTACTTGTGACTCTTCATCCAAAATACGAGGGTAGCTTCAAAAGTTCTCTGAATCACCGTGAGAGGTCAGCACTAGCGTAATGAGTTGTTCATGTGATATTTATTGGACTGTTGTCTGTAAAAACATGCCCTGTCAGTGCTCTTGGAAGAGAGCTGTGGCAGTGATCTGGCTCTACTGTTGTTCCAGTGTTGTGATTTGCAAAGATGGAAAAACAATCTAGATTCAAGCAGTGATTAAGCACTTCATAAAGAAAGGTATGACAGCAAAGGAAATTCATGTCGATTTCCAGAATACACTAGAAGACTCTGCTCCTTCATATTCAACTGTTGCCAAGTGGACAAATGAATTTAAATTTCGTAATGAGAGCTTAGATGATGATCCGCACAGTGTTGACAAGATGTGTCACTACTCCAGAAATCATTGCAAAAGTGCACAAACTGATCACAGAGGACTGGTGATTGAAAGTGCGTGAAATTGCTCACACTTGCTAGATGTCATATGAAAGGGTTTATCACATTTTAACTGAAGAATTGGAAATGAAAAAATTATCTACAAGATGAGTGCTGCGACTCTTGACACGTGTGCAGTCGGCACGACAAAATTACATGAACTATGGTTGAATTGTTGCCAAACCTGCCTTATTCACCTGATATGGTTCTGTCAGACTTCCATCTCTTCCCAAAGCTGAAAATTTTTCTTGGTGGACGAAGATTCACTTCAAACGAGGAATTGATCGCCGGATTTAAGAGCTATTTTGCAGGCCTGGATGAAACTCATTTTTGAGATGGGATCAAGGCACCGGGATGTCATTGGACCAAGTGCATTAATCTACAAGGAGACTAAATTGGAAAAAAAAGTTTTTTCTATTGCATTCTGGGAACTTTTCAAACGACCCTCGTAACATGCTGTATCCTCCCTATTAAGAACTCCTTAATCCAATCACAAATTTCACTTGAGAATAATACCATCAAACAATTGACAGTAAGTTTGTTTTTCAGAAGTCAAGAAATACTGTATCCATCTGGCTGCCTTGGGTCATTGCTTTGACAGTGTCGTGTGTGAGTGTGTGTGTGTGTGTGTGTGTGTGTGTGTGTGTGTGTGTGTGTGTGTGTGTGAGAGAGAGAGAGAGAGAGAGAGAGAGAGAGAGAGAGAGAGAGAGAGAGAGAGAGAGATAGATAGATAGATAGATATTGATTTTGGTTTCACATAGCACTTCTTGTAAAGAGGGTCTCAGTCAGACACAAATGACGTTCAGAATCTGACAGGGATCCTATCCTATCAACCCCTGGACATTTGTTCAATTTTAGTGATTTCGGGTATTACTCTGTGCCACTGACCCTAGTATCTGTAATGTTCATGCTTCCTGTGGTATGCAAATTAAACTGGGACATTGCTCCCAGAGTTTCCTTTGTAAAGAAACGTCTGAAAACTGAGTCCAGATTTATAGATTTTGCTTTCCTAACCTTGGTTTCATTTCCTGTGCCACCCAAGAGTGTCTGGATAGTAGCTTTGGTTCCACTGACAGCCTTCACATATGAATAGAATTTATTTTAAGTTTTGTGACACATCTAGTGTTATCATCTAAGGGTACACGCATTGCCCTTTCGGCAGACAAATGATTCTGCATCTCTCTTTTCTGATGGCTCTGAAGAAGGATTCATACTAAAGCTTAGAAAAAGTAACATTCTCAGTCATGTCTCGACAACTCAATGTATTTTTTGAAAGAGTTTATAGCCCATTGTGCCAGATTCAAATTTCATAGTAATTTCTTTGTGCTTTATTGCTAATGAAATGGTTATTACATCTATGACTAATTGTTCCACAAGCTTAAGAAATATGCCGAAATCTTACTGTAGAGGAAAAGGTGGGAACATTGTATGATAGGTGTTCCAATCTTCACAAATAAAAAGAAAACTTCAACAAGAAAAACAAGCATCTATAAAGTAATACTTAAATTTCTGTATCAGTTCTTCAGTAATTTAATGACAGTATTACATTTAAACCTTCCTGAATGATTTCCTTCAGCAGTCTGTGGTGAAATAAGCAAGGTAAGGCAACATTAACTTTTTTCCCTTCTAATAAACTATTCATTTCTAAAAATTACACACAATCACACTTTTTAATTTTCACACTATCACCAATGAAAACCACATACTCCAAAACTACGCAAATTCCATTTTACAAAAATGCACTGACAATTTCTGCCTTTGCCTGTATTCTTTGTGCACACAGTGTGACAATTGTGTCAGGTATCACCATAACAGTTTCATCAAAATGTAGGAGAAGTGTCTCATACCATGGCCCATCCTCTGTAACTTCTCTCCCTAAGAGCACAATGCTGCTGTTTGCACACACATCATGTTTGCTCTTTATGTATCACAGAAAACCATGAAACATATTACATAATGTAAAATGGTTTCATGTTTGTATATAAACTACTTTCAAACTTGTAACTTGATTGAACTTCTTATGAGGTCCACAATGAAAGAACTTATGTTGGTTTAAGTTGTTGTACATACCTTGTCTGGAGCTAATGATGGACTCTGTTTCTGTGCACGTAGTGTCTTCTATGTTGGTTCTCCCACCATGAACTGGGTTAATGATACTGAAAATGAGGCGTTGGTCATCAACAACTGTTCTCGCTAATGATACTACTGCAAATGAACAATGCTACCCACACAGTGGAGAAAGAAAGAAAAGAGGTACAAATACAGGGTGTACATAAGATCCAGGAACACTTCCAATTATTTACTGCAAAAGAAGCAAACATTGTACAGATACTATACATATGTCATTTTGAAGAGAAAACATAAAGCCCCCCCCCCAATGTATACTGCCACTGCATAGTTTGGTAATTTAATTTGCCAATAGTCAGCACTAGTCGCAAACATGTCGAGTTCAGGTGCGGAGAGAGCTTTCTGTGTGTCGGAGTTCGAAATGGCCCCCCTGATCACCAGATCTCACTCCGTGTGACTTTTTCCTGTCATGACACATTGAATACCTGGTGTATGTACCGCCTCTACCACATGATGTAGCAGAGCTCCAGGAGATAATATGGAAAGCGAATGCCACAGTCGATGATGCCATGCTGGGACAGGTATGACAAGAATTCGATTACCATATTGACGTCTACAGGGTCACTCATGGTTTGCATGTCAAAAAACTTTCAGAGTTTCTCTTCAAAATGCAATATGTATGACATCTGTACAATGTTTAGTTCTTGTGCAATAAATAATTGAAAGTGTTTCTGGACTTTATGTACACCCTGTAGTTTCTTCTTATAGTTTATCTTTCCAGAGTTTTTTTTTAAAAAAAAGTACTTTTTTTGTTTCTTTTAATGCATTATTCAATTTTACAAGCAAACAGTTTTCTAAGAAGGGATCCCACTAGTTATGACATTTTTATTTTTCTGTATTTAACTAAACATATTTTAATGGCCCACCTCATCACCATGCTCTGATTAAACTGTGCTGTAGCTCACCAACAGAATGCCATATGCCAGCCACCACCTTCAGACCAAACAAAGGACTCTGAACTCCCAATATTGTAACACCATGGAGAACCTCTGCTTCTATTATTAGAATTCTCAACCAAACTATTGTCAATAAACTCTTTAAGCACCGGGTCCTAATAATTAGAAATTCAGCAATAGTTTGTGTTTCATCATACTTCATGTGATGTCCCTCAGTTAATCAGTGCTTCACCACCAGTGATTTCTCAGATTATTGTAATCTTGTATGATGAAGGTGGTCCACATATCTGTCCCCGACAATCCAAGTGGCCTGGTATTTTGGATGACTAATGTGTTCCACTTATCTGTACTGGGCAGTGTGAATGATTTGGTTGCTGCTTGCTATTCCACAGATGATGATGATGATGATGACGACGACTGGTGGACTGCTGAAATATTGGCCTCAGTTAATTGAGGGATCTGCCAGAAAACCTGCATTTACGTGAGTCATTAACCCAGGAATGCCAAGTAGTCAGTTATCACAATACTTCCCACTGCTATCCTATATACAATCACAAGTGCATTTTTTTTTCAAGCATTTGCCACTAAGTGGAAAAGGGGGGGGGGGGGGGGGCTGGCAGACAATTATACATAGCAAACTAAGAAACAAGTAACAATCATCATATGCAATATTGCATGTCTACTCATAGGTAATAAGAGCTTAAACATGCTTACTGGATTACTTACATTTGCTTTCATATTCCAGTACATTGAATTGTGGAGGACAGGTAGTACCAGTATTATATATAAACCTACCTACTCCAGTTTAAGAGCTATATATACATCTGTATTTCGCAGGCCATCTTATAGCTTGTGGCAGAGAATATATGATGTAACAGAATCATTTCTGTCCTTTCCGTTCTATTCATTGATGGTTTGAGGCAAGTGAGATTGTTAGTATTCCTCTTTGCACACACAAATTTCTCCAATTTTCCTCTCATGTTTATTATGTGAGATACTGGATGGTTATAATTATACTGATGGTGTTCCAAGTGTGGCAGTGTGGGCTGCATACATCAAAGGATGCTGAAACTCCCAAGTATGACCCTTCCCTGCGGAGTATGCTGACAAATGTAATAGTTCCACTTTCTGCTACCAAGTGAAAATATGGAGCTGTAAGCAGTTGGAACGCGATGTGAATGCAGGAAAAGGGGAGGAACGATCAAACACATAGCAACAGTGGTTCTGCCACATGTATTAAGACGTGGTTACAAGTTACAACACGAGTTCAAAATGGTCTCCTTATTCAGCAATTTGCTGCATCCGTTAACATGGCATGGTCGACAGTTGCTCACAGAATATTCACTGTAATCAGGGCAATACGTTGTCATAAGCTATCCTTCCGATCAGGAGCAGCCCAGATACATCCCTGGTGGACACGATCTTTCAGATATCCCCACAATCAGAAGTCAAAAGGATTTGGGTTGGGGGATTTGGAAAGACACGCATGTTGAAATTGCCCAGAGATGAAGTAGTTATTACCAAAGATTTCTTGAAGCAAATCTTTCAACTGCCAAGCAACATGCGGTGTTTCCCCATTTTGCATGAGAATAGTAGTGTTGACACATTTTTGTTCTTGCAAAGCTGGACTCGCGTGTTGCACAAGGTGGTCCTTAATAATGTACAGATGCCACTGTACACCTAACAGGACCACAAGTTGTCATCTCCTCTACGAAAAATGGACCAAGAACGAAGAAGCCTGAGAAACCACACCACACCGTCGCATAAGCCGAGTGCAGTGGATGTTCCTGCACATGTTGTGGAGTAGAACCCCACACATGAAAGTTCTGTATAATCCACGGCACTCTGCAGAGTAAAATGTGCCTCGCCTGTCCAAAGAATATTCTCCAGCCACCTGTCATCCATTTCCACGCATGCCAAAAGACATAGGGCAAAGTCACTGTGTTGTAGCCTATCTTGCAGTTTCATTTGGTACACATTTTGAATCTTGTGGGGATACCAGTGTAAAGTTTGCTGAAAGCTCTTGGGAACTACTGACCATGTGGGAGAGAATTCTTGTGATGCAACTCGAGCAATGGCACCAGAATTTGAGGTATGTGCAGCACGTCTGGTTATAGCTAAATCAACTTCATCAACAAATTCCATGGGAATGTGCCACTTCTCTCTCTCTACTGCACTATCTAATTCACTTGTTTCTTCAGACATCCTGATCATGTTCTTTAGCCCATTTACTGACATGGGGCCTCTTTGCAGCTGTTTCTGTCAGCAATATTCCTGCAAGCGGTATTGCTATTGCTGCAGTTCTGACAAAACAACTTTACCACTAAAGCATGGTCTTTCTTCTCAATAGCTAATGTGTTTTGATGGAAAACTTCAACTGTCATTTCACTAAAGAAATCAACACATGTTGCCGAATGAGAAACAGTACACTTTGACGTCAAAGCAGGAAACATGTCATGCTCTGAATGCCTACAATGCCATTATCTTCACCTGGTGGCAAAAAGTGGAACTATTATTATTTTCAGCGTACTCAACAAGCACACCGATTAATGACCCTCTACGATGTTTCAGCATTCTGCAATGTATACAGCCAACACTGCAGCACTTAAAATACTTCCAGTTTAATTATAACCAGCCATTATGTTGCAAGAAGCAGCACATTTCTTGAATTTGAACAGGTGCCCAGTCACCTGTTTACAAATAACCCAAGTTAATTGGCCTTTCATGGAAACCATAGGAAGCTTTTTTTTCAGTTGTTACTCTGTGTCCTCTTAAATATGTTTGACCACCTCCAAATAGATGAGCCTTTCTTTCCTTGCAGATACAGTATCAGTCAGCAAATACTTACACATATAATGAAATTTGTGAAACTCTGGGGAGATACTCCCTCTTGAACTTTGATTCCGAGAGAAAATCAAATTTGTCTGTGCCTCGAAAATCTACAATATAGTCCACTCAGTCTTCTGAGGCCACGGGGAAGTTGTGAGAGGAAATAGGTAGTAAATTTGCGCCCAGAAAACAAAAATGTCATTCAGTCAGATGGTATGAACCTACCTGGGAGCCACATGTCAAGATGCTAATTTAGTTACTGAAGGCAATTTCAAAGCACAGAGTTTGCCATTCCATTTTTTTTCTGAAATTAATTGTTCCGTCCCAAATGACAATTGCCACATGTCAATAGTCCACATGAGCAAACATTACTGTGTGTCGTCCACACACTGCTCGTTTGCAGTGTAGCACAATTGTTGGCAATGCCTGTGCTTTTATGGTTGGTGGCAGCTAATTGGAGGCAACTGTTTGCAGAGCAAATTATAAGCTGTTTCCAGAAAATATGAATTACATTATCTCTTCAAATACTGGTCTGGCTGGATATTCATGGTTATGAAATAAATAAAGATTACTTCTGGGAATTTCTGTTGCTGTGTATGACTAACAATTTTATATTGAAATAGATATTAATGAATACATACAAACTACAGAATACTTGTAGTGGTGACAGGCTGATACTATTTAATTGATACGAAATATGTACTTTTACTTGTGGTGACAGACACAAATGAATTACTCATGTTGTGCAGATGGCCCTTTCTCCAGCTTTTACTATTGCCGCATATTGCTATTTCTATTATTCCTATATCTACAAACGTGTGCTGAAATATTACTTGTAATATGGGTGGTCTCTTTAATTTCACTTCATCTTGGCATTTTTATTATAGATGTAGGTAGCAGTTTGGCAATTTTTATGTCGAAGTAATTATTATGAGATCTGTCTAAATTATGGAAATTTTTGTTTTGATACAGACTGATCTCAAGTAATTTGTATAAAATACACAATTCTGATATTTATGACAGACTGTCAGAAATAATCCTGTCAAATGGACTGTCATTTGTTTATTTCCCACTATTGCAAAATGGCTGGGATTTCTATTATGACATCACGAATGGTCCGAGGTCTAGGTTAGGTTGAAAGGCAACAGTTTGGTTGGGATTTGGCAAAGTCAACGATTGTGAAACCAAAAACACTGGTTGTGGTCACAGACCAACGTGTGCTGTAGCCCAAAGTCTAGGTCACACTGGAAGGCAACAGGTTATGAGTTGACTAAGTCAACGAATGTGGATACGAAATGTAGGTGGAGGTCCCAGAATGACCTGTAGCGTAGTCCAAGGTCTATGTAAGTGTGATGTCTCTCAACCTGTCACACTATTTGCAGTAATAAATAGGTTTTAATTTAAGTTCCATTAATAAATTCCTTATGTGCTGCATAGATCCTTCTGATCAGAAAAGATCTAACGGGAATGAGGCTGTCTCATGGGGGTTACATCCTAGCAACCCAAGCAAAGATTCTACTGAGAGAGTGTGTATTTTTACGGATATTAACTTTTAATTTTCTGAGCCAACTTTGTCAGTCTTTAATCACCTTAGATGGCAACCATAGATGTTCATGCTGCATTTCTGGTATTCTCGTAAACATTAAATGAGAAATAACGAAACATAACTTCAGCCTGAGAAAGTGCACTCTTTCACGGGAACAATTTGTTATCACTCTACTGAGTTTTGAGCTGTGGCCTCCAAAAAACACTGTCACATGGACCTTGCCCTTAAGGAACACAAAGGAAATGATATCAAGTGGTTAATGTCACACGGAATACATCTGAAGTGTGGAGATATGAATCTTATTTCTCATACGAAAAGTACAGATGGGGTGCAGTAGAGCTGCAAAAGGAGTGGTTATAGAGTGAGTTACAACATTCGCAAAAATTCTTGCTTTGAGGGAAGCAAGTTAAGTCTTGCATATAATTTGCAATTAACATTTCTATGGGTGAAAATGTGCTGGAACTTCTTTTATTCCTGCTGAGCTGCAATTATCTGAGAAGACAGTTGCAGACTAGAGAAGCTTCTGCACAGATGTGTGCACAGAAATGTGCACAAAAGTGTATTTTAGGGAAAGTGAGAAACTTGGTGGTGAAAGAGTTATTGGCAAAATCAACACTGCAATGTTTCAAAGGAGAAGAGTTGGCAAAGACGCTAAAAAAAGAGGAAGGTAGATATTCAGAGGACTCAGAGGAACTCACAAGTGTTTCTTCAAAGTTGTTCCAAAGACACTGAAAGAAGGTGCTGCTGAGTGTAATCAAAGAGTGCATACTTCCAGGAACCACAGAAATTTCCAACAGTTTTAGGTAATACAAAAGTTTGAGTGATGAAGGTTCCAAGCACTTCACTATTAATCACAGAGTGACATTTAAAGATCTTGAAACAGGTGCAAACAGAAACAGTATCAAAGGCACTTGGTCGAAAATAAGATCACTGCATGTAAATAGACAGGGCAAAAAACTTTTTAGCAGCTATTTATCTGAATATATATGTGGTGCAGCAGAATTTATTTATGCATTTTATGGGGTATGCATCACCAGTGTACAAGCCCTTGTGCAATATGTTCATTTTAATGAAACTCTGGTGTTTTTATCATTTTTATATTTTCTGATATTCCTTAGTTGTTTCCATATTTTTTTTATTTTTTGAGGATGTGGTCCATCTAAGTAACTAAACAAAAGGTCATAAGAAGTGAAATGCATGTAGAACAAAAATATAGTCTTATTTAGTTGCATGGATTGACCACATCTGCAAGAATATAATAATACTAACACTTGTGTTAAATCATTTATTATGTTCTTGTGCATATAAGTGTTTCTCTGCAAAATCTCAGTTGCATTGCACAATGATATGTACTACGCTAAAGGATGTTATGTCAAAATGCTGTACATGATTCTCCGGCAAATGAAATTGAATTATCATTGTTACTGGCTATCAAGATCAACTACTCTGTCACCTGAGTTTCCTACCATTGCTTGCAACAGGAGTTGGTTACCAACATACACTTCAAGGTAAGAGCACTGATGGCCCTTTGTAAAACTTTGCCACCCACATGTAATAGATACCAGTCTTGCTTGCTCAATACAAAAGACTGAATCACTCATGGGAGAGCAACTGCTACAAACATCATTAAAGGGAAACAGTGCCTTTAAACTGTCTCTATAATTTTAATCCGTGAACTAGACATGATTTTAATATAAAGGGAAAAAGATGAAACAAGGCATTGAGAGTGAAACAAAAGCTAATAAGCTGAATGTACACAATTACACCAATTGCAGAACATTTATGTCTTATTACATAACTGTTTCCAGTTGTACTATGCACAATACAGAAACATCTCTCAGAAATTGAAGTTCTAAAAAAATGTCTACGGCCTGAGCTATGTGACTTTTTCCCTTAATTTTACTTAATATTAGATTGATTGTAGTTCTGAATGTGAAATTTTATGACAAATTCTTCACAGGAAATGCCAAAACATTTGACAAAACAGAATGAAGGCTCATATTTGTATAATGGTATAATCAAATATATATTTTGCTACCTGTTGTTTACAAAACTGCACAACACAAAAATTTCACAATACCATATGTATTAACCAAATTCTGGTTGTTAAAAAGATCAATGGTATAGAAGTTAATAAACATACAAATATGACAGCGAGTATGTCTATTTTGTCACTGTATTATAACGACAAATCCGGTTTCACTGTAAAGTGATGCCTGGATACAAGAATAAATAAAAAAAATTAACCTAATGCTACATGTGCAAGGCTGTAGGTATAGTAAGATACCAGCCCAGAGAAGTATCTATAAAAATTGTAGTTTAGATCTTTCTAGAATCTAGTATTACAATTACGAGAAGGGAATTTCAGCTGTGTGCCCAGCTGGGGTTGCTTGACATTAATGAGCGAGTCAAAGACAAAGTTGCACAGACTGTCCTAATACTGTTTGGTAGGATAAACACAATATCGATAAAGCAGAGTTATGACAGCACTATTATTACACACCACACCACAATGGGACATGTACAAAATTATTACTTAGATTTACATGTCGTATGCTGAATTAATAAACATGTGGAAACTCAGCATCTAATATTTGATGGTGCCCATAGTGGATTTCAGGTTTGTAATTAATAATCTTAGTTCATTTACTCTGTTGGCAAGAAAACATGTCAAAATGTTAGTGTGCACTAATTTTTTTTTACTCGTCAATTACCACTGATACGACTATTATTTTTGTTTCACTATTGTTACAAGTAACAGCACTTGGGTATTCTAAAATCACGGTAATTACACCCAATGATAATACTGTTACTAGTAAAAGAATATGTTGAAAGTTTCTATTGGTCATGTTTAATAATGTTAACTTTATAGTCTCTTTCCTTGAACATCAGTACATCTCATAAGCAATGTGAGTGTACATTTTATGAATCCTGAAAACAAAAGAAGTCACTATCATCTCATCAATCTCAGCCAATATCCCTCAATGTGCTAAAGTAAATTTACAAATGAGAGACATTGGCTTTATCTTGTTAAGAACAACATTACATACCATTTATCAAGTCGGAAAAAAACCAGGACAGATTTTTTAAGGACTATCAGTGCCTATTTACATGTCAGCAGCTAATGGCACCAATCACACACCATGAAGTTTTGTTTTATATTAAATATATATATATATATATTTGAAGTGCATTTACTCACTGGATGTCAGCTGATCTTTCCAAAGGAACTTTGATGTCTGATGGGGCAACACTTTCAGTGCACTGAGAGGTCCCATCAGAAATGTTACTACCCTCGGCAGACACCAGCTACAGGAACAAGAACAACACTGAAATAAAACTTTTACACATGCCAAAGATCTGAAATCATGTATACAAGTCTACATGCAAACGTATTGTACTATATGCAATAAAAACAATTACTGAAAATCTAACACTAGCTTATGAAACAGTCTTATTTGTTAATAAAGTCACTTTCCTTACAACATTTATCGTTTTTACCCCTGCCTCTCAACGTTTCATTCATTTCTCTGATCAGTATTTTCTAAAATGGTTCAAATGGTCTGAGTACTATGGGACTTAACATCTGTGGTCATCAGTACCTTAGAACTTAGAACTACTTAAACCTAACTAACCTAAGGACATCACACACATCCATGCCTGAAGCAGCAACCGTAGCGGTCACCCGGTTCCAGACTGAAGTGCCTAGAACCGCAGTATTTTCTATTTCATTACAAATAAACAAAGGCATTTTGCTACAGCATTTTCTTCTAAGAAGGAAGGAGATGAAGCGCTTACACTGGAGCGGAAGGAGGGGGGGGGGGGGGGGGGTAGAAAATGGTTAAGGAGCATAAGGCTTAAAAAGCTGTCATGTTGGATAATGATGATAAAACCAGTTGCTAATTATTACTCGGCAAGCCAAACTGGTTACCTAGCCAGGGTGACAGCACCAGAAGCAGAAAGGGGAGGCAGTACTAGCATACATTCCAGTACTCTTACAAGTGAAGCACTGTCCCATACTACACACCTTTATGTGCCACTGAATGGAGTTCCCCTTTGCAAAAAGAACAGAACCAGGATTAACAGTGTCTCTCACGTTGGCTGCTCACAAAGTTTGCTTGCAGAATCCATAAAACTACCTTCCTTGCAACTACTGCAGTTTTCCACAGCTGTGTCTCTCTATTTGTAATCCAGATAACAGCAGACACTCTGTTCTAATCTATGCTGGCTGAGTGTTATATTTTCAGCTTTCCTGCCCGTCCAAGTGTTTCCTCCATTGTAATCACAGACTTTTTTGGCATGATACATGGCCTTTCTATTCTTCTGATGTCATAGCAGTAACACTTAATAACACAGTATCAAAAGAAATGAATGGTATGTTCGGAAGGTTAGCATTTTTGGCTAGTAATGCTGAAGTCCTAGGTCTTGTTCCTCAGGACCACCTCAACTTTTTCTTTGTTGAAAAGGTCGAAGGAGCTCTCCTCAGGCCTGTGAGGTGAACTAAAAATTTTTTGGGTGTAAAAGCAACAAGACTGATATGCAAATCACTGAATCAGCATTGCGTTTAAAGACCTGCATCAGGCAAGGCAAGACGTAGTATTTATTAGCAGCAAAACCACCAGGAAATTTTTTTTTTCAGCTACAGATGACTGATGTTTTACAACTACTGGTCTTATCCTTTGCAAGATTCCATACGAGTTCTAAAGCATTTAGATCTCAATGGTACAGCATTGGTTGCAAGCGAGCCTTTTCTAACAAAAGTTTGTCAATGAGATAAAAAGAAGAAGGCTGACACTCCTTAATTAATGGCAAAATTTTGGCTTACCTTTTCTCCACATATTTCTGATTTTATCTGTCCATTTCTACATGATATTCAGAGAGCAGAAGTGAACAAAAATGAAACTTTGTACCCACAATCAAATGTTGCCTGGCACTGTTTGACAATAGTCTTTAACACACTGTCATTTTGCAACATTTATTCAGTATTGTATGGGTGAATGAATGGCTCATCTAAATAAACCACTGGCCACTTTAATTTTGACACTTCATTTTTTTTTCATAAAAAATAACTTATTACCCTCTTTTGTCAATTGTGTTTACTAGTCCACACATAATGAAATTCATTCTGGTACATTTTAAAATCATAGCCCATGTAGGAAACAGTTTTCATTGGCTTTTTTTGCTAACCTGTAGGTCCAGATCTGGGTGTCAAAAGCTAAGTTTTTGCAGAAAATGGTATTTCCTTGTATTGTTCATTACATCACAAGACATTGTTGTCTAATAACACATCTACCTATAATCTATGAGAGATGTGAGAAAAGTAATAAGACTTATTTTCCATCTAGCAAAGCTTTTATTTTCTTTATTTATTACTTTTTTCAAACTATAATATTGTCCTCTTCGAAGTAGTTCCCTCTGGCATCAATACACCGACAAAGTAATTGTTACCAGTCTTGGTATCAGCACTGAAATTCATCAACTGGTAGGGCCTTTAACACGTTGACCAAATACTTTTGATTGTTCACCAGTCACAAAAGACACCCTTTTAAGACATTTTTCAATATGAGGAAAAGAAAGAGTCAAAAGGACTGATTAGTTGAATAGGGGGGCTGTGGAATAATAGGAATGCTTTCTAAAGTCAAAATTTCTGTCACAGAAGTGTCTGTGAAACTTTGGATGTTGTGATGCAGCATCAACTTGTCTGCAATATCCAGCTTCACTTGACTCACCTTTTACCTAAGCATTTCAAGAACATTTTTTGTAAAACACTAGGCTGAAAGTTTGTCTCGAATGGACAAATTCTTTATGCCTGATACCAGTATTGTCAAAAGAGCAAATCAGCATTGTTTTGATCTTGGATTTGCTCATTCAAGCTTTTTTTTGGTTGAAGAGATGTCTCTGTGTGCCATTTCTCACTTTGCAGCTTTGTCTCTGGATTGTACTAAAAAATCCAGTATTCATCATCTTTTATCACATGACAACAATTATTGGTTATTGGCAATCCTCTCAAGATCAATGCAAACGTTTCTTTGATTGCCCTTTTGCTCAATTGCAATTTTTTTTGGCCCTCATTTTGGCAAAAATCTTTCACACGCACAAAACCTCAGTCAAAAACGCATGCATGTGTTTGACATTTTTTATCGGCTTTTAAAGTCTAAGGTCTCCCTGTGTGAACTTCACCTTCAACGTGTTCTCGGTATACCAAAAATGAATCGTGCCAATGAAACACTTGTGCTCTTGACAAGAAATGTGTCCCATACACCAGTTTCAACTTTTCAACGGCCACACTTGCAGATTTTCCCAGGTTCAACACAAAACTTGATGGTATAACAAAAACACAACATCACTGATGGTGATCTCAAAAATCATAAGATCGCTGTACACAGCTGAAACTCTGACTGAGAATCTGGAAGGGAAGAACATACCAGGCAATCCAAGTAGAATAAGAGAGCACTGCCAGATCACTCGCAGTGTTGTCGGTCTCTCCACTTTTCTCAGTCACTTTGTATATCATCAATGAAACATTTCTTGTGGGCATTTTACTTTTCCACTTTCTGGCAGATATTTGAATCCTGTTCCATCTGACATAATGTCACCATTTTTGCTTGTCAACATGCAGCAGCACCTTCCAGCACATTCTCCCGGACACTATCACACTCTTCACATTCTCACTAAAACTAATGGCATTAAAAGGGAGTTGTCACAGTATCCCGTGAAGATACTTCCTGTAATCACTTTTTAGTGTAAATACTGTGCGGTAACAATACATGTTACTTTGAATTGGAATGAGAATGTACACAGTCAGGTGACCACTTTAGTTTTTGCTACAGCCAGATAACCAATTCACCATGTTGAGTAATACCAAATAATGCTTCCCATTTAAACGAAGCATTAAAAAATAGAAGTCAAAATACACCAACTCAATTGGCATTTTTCAACAAATGTTATACATGAAAGACTTATTAACAATACCAATTAACAGTAAAACGTGACAAACTACAAACACTGTGACTGAAGTACAGAAGATTGTAATGGAGTGTACCAGAATCAATTTTTTACTTTGTGAGGAATGATTTGTTTCTCACTCTTTGAAAGTCACTTTATTGTATTTGCCACAAGAAATTAACACAATTACTCAATTGATACGATATAATCTGTAGAAATACACAGATAAAAGGCAGTGTGTCAAAATGAATCCTAAAATGGGTGAATGCATGCTGAAATCTTAGCTGGTTAAGTACAGTATCTTTCAGGGATCACTGCTGGGACTGCTGCTCTTCAGTTTCTGTGCGAATAATACTGTTTTCAGTAGCAGATGTCTACATTGACATGTTTGCAGGTGACTCTACACTTCTACTAAGAGAAGAAACAGAATTAAGAGTTTCTGGAAGTATCAATGTACATACTAAGATACTTGAATTAAGAATTCTTTTTTCAAGGAAAAATTGGGAAGCTGCCTAAATAGTTCATATGACAAGCAATGTCAGAATTGGAAGCAATCAACATTATTGTTGTTAGTAAAATGATCCAACACCAATGAATAGCCAAATCAAAAGAGTTTGGGAGTATTCACCATACAACAAACAGGATTTCGAAGAAAAAATATATAACGCTGAATTACAATTTAAAGTAACCTGTTCGGTAACTGTAGCCAAACTAATACTTGTGACATAACTGCTGGCTTCACTTACAGTCAAACTATCCCCTTCTAACCTATTATAAACCTTGAGCTATACGCGACATTGCTCTGTCATCACAAACTTTGTCTACAAAATAACATCGAGGCCAAAAGAAACACTGCCACTGTTATGTTCAATACCTGCTCCCCTTGAAATGCCAAATTATAGAAAGATAGACACATACTGCAAATCTACTGCAGATAGCTGTGCTAGTATTAACATTCTCCAATGAGGTGTTACCTCTACCCCTGTACATTAATTGTCATCTTTTCTTTCATGTGGATAAATACTCAGTTTCATCAAAAACATCAGTAGAGCCAAACGAAGTCTGCCGTAAGCCCAGAAATACAGATCTAAAAGAAATCGGGAACTCAAATTACTGGTTATTACTGACAATCATCTTGTATGGGAGTATTGATTAAATTTACTCTAAAACAAGCACCAGCATATTTCTTATGAGGGAAGTATTTAAACAGTAGCCTAATCTACTTACACTTTTCTTAGCAACTCAAAGGCATATGCAGCCTCCACAAAAATATAGAGATCAGTGATGTCAAAGAAAAAGGCTATCAGGTGCATTAATAACTTATTCCAAAGGTTTTACTACACATTACATTTCGAAATACAAATTATTGAGGGTATAATCCATCTAGGTTTACACAACAATTGAAAAGAACAGCGCAGTCTTGTTGAACAAATGTATACACACAGTTTGCCACAACACATGAAATAGGAGTGTGGTTAGAATCTTAGATTAACTGGAAAGGACCATATAAATTCTAAGTACATCCACATTACAAAGCAAACAAGTCACTGAGAACATTCAGAAATGAAAGCTTATTTACTCTGTGCCTGTCATGTGGTGTAAATGTATTTGGTAACAAGTTTAGTGGGGGATTTTTTCCCAAAAAATATTATGAGAAAGATTACCTACATAAGCTTGCAGGAACTGTTAAAACGTAAATTGTGTGTTTTTGTATATTAATGTTTCTGTATATTCATGTAACCAATGTACCAAATTTCTGAATTATATATCGTAAACTAAAAGTGGATCAAGGTAATAAGTGCAAAATTGTGTTTTTTATTGCAGTAAATCACAATATTGTTGGAATTACATCCATATGATTCTATGTTAAGTGTTTGACACATAATTTTGTAAACGATTCTAATATTGGTAAACTACAAGAACTGCTACATACACAGAGTATTTGGCTTAAAAAATTAGGTTTTGAGCCAGAAAATAACTGCAAGGAAGTTTATAAGGTTGTCATCTCATCTACAGTTATTATTTAGTAACAGCTGGCTGGTCGGTTGCTAATTACAGACAAACGAATGTTAAGAGGAAACTGACCGTTGTGAAAGTTTCTCACCAGGCTCAATTAATAGCCATAAACACAGGATGAACTGGGAAATACTGAAGGCCAAGTAAGTGTCAAGTCACCGCTTTCACAGAGACATTTGCGTAATGTCATCTCTTTTTCCCGAAAGTCCATAACACAGGTAGTACAGACATATGGGGAAAATATCACAACCTGGGTTGCTATTCTGTTGAGCGAGCTAAGAAATAAAGAGTTTCGGGTTCACTTACCCAGGAAACAACTCTTCCATTAAAACATGGGAGGTGGGCATCATCATCTATTATTTCTTCTTTCACGACACTGAAAATAAAGGCGTAGGTCAATGTAACACTCACGCAATATATGTAACACATTACAGCAGGGCAAGCAATTTCTTGTGTGTTGTCAACAAACATTCCTTCCTGCAACCATAGCTACACGTACACTTCAACAAACTTTCAAAACCTCATTTTAGCATTTTACAAACAGCGTCAAGATAACAACAGCGCGATGACACACGTCTATCAATTTGTATTTATTCACACACTCATATATTTCACTGAAGTTGCTTACCCAAAATCATCGTCCATTGACTTGAAGAAGAATTTATAGTTGGGGCGATTAAGTACATTTTTAAAGTCAGCAAGCGTAACACGTTCAGGGGCAATATTAAGTTTCACTAGGTATGGCGTTTCCTCGTCGTCAATGTGATATATAATTTTGGTTTCTTCCATATCAGGGACAAACGTATACACAGGCAATAACCTTCATGAAGACTTCAATATGGCAGGCATGAATCAATCCACAACTGAAGTCAACTTGTGTCTACGATACTATATTAAGAACAGCTTTCTATGTTGCGTTTAATATTGCGACAATCGTCTAAAAGTTGGTATACGAAATTTTCTTGGCCTAAACGTTCTCTTTGAAGCGAAAGCATTACAAAGTTCCCGAGATCACTAACCGCGTTTTTCGAATTCACAAGATCTGTGAGTCACTTGTTCAGTCTATCCAGAGCAGCATTATTTATTTATTATTTTACAAGCATCAACTTGTTCGAAAATAAAATTACACGCAAAATACAAACTAAACGAATCTGATTATTGTTTGCATCCAATACGACAGTAACGTCTAACACTACAATAACTTCTGAAACATATAAGATCTGTGATTTAATTTCAAAGATAACTTTCGTAAGTGATCGGTAGGCAACCATGTAATACCAGCTCACACGCGACGGTCTACTTTGCCACGTCAGTTTAACCCGAATTTTGGATAGAACTTGATGTGATTCACCATATCATTGCAGTACCGGCGTGATTATTGTTCAAAATGAAATAATTTGCGTTAGACAGATATCGTTGACATATCTTCCAAATTCCTGCGGTAAATGGACTGTATTGTCTAAACTTCAAACGTATTGCATATGTAAGAGTATACAAACAAGATATTTACCCGAAGAACGTAAACTGTCTAGAGTGAATAGAACATATAAAAAGGGATAAAAGTCTTTCTAATTGCAAATCAATTCCCAAAATATTGGAACATAACACATACCGTCAGTCACTGATCCCACAAGGATATGTGTTGCAATCTTTTGTTTCTGGTAACTATTAATGACATGATCCTCGTTCATCAGATCCGACGCAGTACATGCAGACGATATGTTCTTCACTCATTGTTGTACTGGCCTCAACAATCTGCAAAAATTCTCTTGACAGTACACTCTATGGAAAGCTTATTGATTTAGAGCGAATGGAATTTTGTTTCATGAAAATACATCATTGCAGGTTGTTTTTAGTTTCAGAACCAAACTTACCTCTGATGACCCTACATGTGTCATGTCCTTGCATGTATGTTTAGATGATAAATAATCATCGGTCTGATGTGTAAAATATATTAGTGGTAAATTTATTTGTTAATGTGTCTTACGAATAGGGCAACTGAAGTTCCTATTAGAACACCTTGTTTTCTATTTCTCAAAGAATTGTATCGTATGGTGTTGGCAACTCTAATCACATTCATGATATCCTGTTACTGCATTAGAAGGCGATTATAGTAATCAAGGAATCTTGATGTAAAACTTTCCACAGACTCAGTTTTCTGAGCAAAAAACCAGTTTCAAAGCAAACACACATACACGCACAATGGGGTGGTGGGTAAAGAAAATCTACGCCGTTTACAAGTGCCTGGAAATTATTTTTGCAGTCAGATGGAAAGCAATAGAGAATATACTGACCATAATTTCTAGTCCGCAAGTCCACATTAGTCATTGTGCTCAATGAAAGATAATATTCTTACTTCCTATTTACTAAGCTGGCTCAGGAACTATGAATATGAATAACTGTTTTGAGTTTTCACTAATTCATACATTCAGTAAAAGATCACACGCACAAAACATAATAATATTTCTGATAATAATAGTAATGTCCCTATCGGAAACAGCACTATTAACAGTTCAGAGACGATCTCTACGGGAAGTACCAGATAAAATGGTCTATCGCCCTGACTTCTATTCACCTCAAGTTATTGCTTGCCTTAAAAGTGTAAAATAATCTCACCACTTGCCACGCAGTTCTCTCAGTATTACAGGCGGCACACAAACACTTACTTCCATGAACTGTAAGTGATCCAGGTCGGTGTACAGTCCTCGAGAGATGACTTCCCGCTTTTACTGAAAACGCGTTTGCTAGATGACCGGGTGTGATCGTCATCTGAGGCACAGTACACACAGGCGCCTGACTGACAGGGACAGATTGATATCTTGGTACAAAGCGTCTCTTTTCTCGGCTTCTCTGGCCGTATTTACATATGGGTGCTGCGGACTGCTGAATGGATCTGCTATCGACCACTCTAGCCACAGATAGCGGCATCTATGTGGCCCCTTTCAGTTTGCTATATATTGACAGAGATCCGGGGTACAGCATAGAGTGTGACGTGGCAAAGATTGCATCAACATCGAGTCAAACCAGTGTTGGGTTTGTGTCGGTTCTGGAGCGCCACGACCAACCTCATTTGAGCTCTTCTGTCAGGAGAGTTAATTTGGAGTTGGAACGGCTACTTGGATCTGGTGCAGGGTCACACATTGGTGTGGTTCCTGTTGATTCTCTCTGTAGGTGGGACTATACTAGACATGGCCTACACCTCAACAAGAAAGGGAAGGGTAAACTGGCTGGGCTGATAGCAGGAAATTTAAAAGGGGGAGGAACTACATCTCATGGCGGAAACTCTCTTTTAGTGTAAGATCAGTGTCCAGTGGGAAACTCAGCCAGGCAAGTACTAAAGATGTTAAAAAAGTTCAAGATACTCACAAAAGTAAAGTGAAAAATAATGTTAGTATATTTCATCAAAATACTGGGGGATTGAAGAATAAAATTGATGAGCTTCTGCTTTGTTTAGAAGATATAGAAACTGAAAATGTAAGAGATGTACTATGCCTGTCTGAGCATCACATTGTAACTGATATGCAAAAGGTTAGCAGCAATGGGTACAAACTAGCTGCACATGTAAGTAGAGATAATATGATGAGAGGAGTTGCCATATATGTCAAAAGCTTCCACAATGTATAAAATTTAGAAACTAAAAATTTTTGCATAGAGCAACATATGAAAGCATGTGCCACTGAACTTAAACTAAATGATGGCACTTTCATAATTGCAACAGTGTATAGGTCCCCCTCAGGGAATTTCCAGCTATTTCTAGATAACTTGGATTCTTTGTTATGCTATCTGTCAGACAGGGGGAAGCAAATTGTATTTTTGTGGGGATTTCAGTGTTGATTCCCTGAAAGAGTGTAATAGGAAGAATGACCTTGTAGTATTACTCAGTTCTTTCCATCTGTGCTCTGTCACTGATTTTCCTACTCGGATAACGAAGAACAGCAGTACATTGATAGATAACTTTTTTATAGACCAAGATAAGTTTAAGGACATAAATGCTTATCCTGTTGAGAATGGTCTTTCAGATCATGGTGCACAGCTAGTTACAGTACATGACACAGCTCCATGCAGTATATCAAATCAGACTTTCCAAGCAGTGCATTCAATTAACAATATAAATATTGCAAAACTTTAGGGAAAGCCTAAAGCAGCTAGACTGGGATGAAGTGTATAAGGAACCCGATGCAAACTTGAAATATAACTTATTTCACGATACATTTTTAAGGGTATTTGAAAACTGTTTTCCCAAGAAAATCGTTCAACATAATTCCAGGAAAATATATAAAAACCTTGGCTAACTAAAGGAATAAGAATATCTTGCAACCGTAAAAGAGAACTGTATCCAACAGCAAGAGGGAGTACTGACCCCGAAATTGTTCAATATTATAAAAACTATTGTCCAGTACTAAGAAAAGTTATTAAAAAGTCCAGAAGCATGTGTATCATGTCTGAGATCAGTAACTCTGATAATAAAATTAAAGCAATTTGGAATATTATTGAAAGGGAAACAGGGCAACCAAGAGCACAGGAAGACTTAAGTGCCATAAAACTGAATGACAAATGTTCTAACAAACAATCTGAAATTGAAAATATTTTCAATAATCATTTTTTAAATGTTGTGGAGAAAATAGCATCTAGATCTTCACTAGAAGAGGCAAGGCTACTAACAGAAGAGGCCATACATGTGCAGTTTGAAACAACTGTAATTCCACCAACCTCTCCCTCTGAAATTAGTAAAATAATAAACTCACTGAAAAATAAAAGCTCTTACAGAATTGATGGCATTTCCAGCAAGGTACTTAAAGCGTGTTCCCCACAGATAATTAGGATTCTCAGCCACGTATGTAGTAGCTCTTTGGAGCAGGGTGTTTTCCCCAGTAGATTGACATATGCCATTGTAAAACCATTGCATAAAAACTACTACTGCCCAAGCTCTCTTCCGACAGCTCTATCAAAAATTTTTGAGAAAGTAATGTATTCAAGAGTAGCCTCCCATATTTGTAAAAATAAAGTACTAACAAAATGTCAGTTTGGTTTTCAGAAAGGCTTTTCAACAGAAAATGCTATATACACTTTCACTGACCAAATATTAAATGCTCTGAATAACCGGACATAACCCATTGGTATTTTTTGTGATCTCTCAAAGGCCTTTGATTGTGTAAATCATGGAATTCTTTTAGATAAGCTAAATCATTATAGTTTGAGTGGGGCAGTGTACAAATGGTTTAATTCATACTTAACTGGAAGAACGCAGAAATAAGTGGTTCATGTAATGTTAAAACAACAGCTGATTCCTCAAACTGGGGGGCTATCAAGTACGGGGTCCCACAGGGTTCAGTCTTAGGTCATTTACTGTTCTTGACATACATTAATGACTTACCATTCCACATTGATGAAGATGTGAAGTTAGTTCTTTTTGCTGATGATACAAGTATAGTAATAACATCCAAAAACCAAGAACTAAAAGATGTAATCGTAAATGATGTTTTTCACAAAATTATTAAGTGGTTCTCAGCAAACTCTTTAAATTTTGATAAAACACAGTATATACAGTTCCATACAGTAAATGGCACAACTCCAGTAATAAATATAGACTTTGAACAGAAGTCTGTAGCTAAGGTAGAATTTTCAAAATTTTTCGGTGTGTCCATTGATGAGAGGTTAAACTGGAAGCAACTCATTGATGGTATGCTGAAACGTCTGAGTTCAGCTACGTATACTATTAGGGTTATTGCAAATTTTGGTGATAAGAATCTCAGTAAATTAGCTTACTATGCCTACTTTCATTCACTGCTTTCGTATGGCATCATATTCTGGGGTAATTCATCGTTGAGTAGAAAAGTATTCATTGCTCAAAAACGTGTAATCGGAATAATTCTTGGATTCCACCCACAGTCATCCTGCAGACATTTATTTAAGGATCTAGGGATCCTCTTAGTAACCTCACAGTATATATATTCACTTACGAAATTTGTTGTTAATAATCCAACGCAGCTCAAAAGTAATGGCAATGTGTATAGCTATAACACCAGGAGAAAGGATGATCTTCACTATGCACTATGACTTTGGCACAGAAAGGGGTAAATTATGCTGCCACAAAAGTCTTTTGTCACCTACCAAACAGCATCAAAAGCCTGACAGATAGCCAGATTTAAAAATAAGTTAAAAGAATTTCTAGATGACAACTCCTTCTACTCATTGGCTGAATTTTTAGATATAAAGTAAGGAAAAAAAAAACTTAAACATTATTGTCATGCAATATTTTGTGTAATATAATATCTTGTACAGACATCTTTTATTAACCTGACACGTTCCACATTATTACGAAGTGTCTATTCATGATCTATGGAACAAGTATTAATCTAATCTCTAATCTAATCTAATCTACTGAGAAAGTTTTAGCTCCACTGCATTCAGATTTTGTCAGCTATAATATTTAGAATGAAACTGACAGTGTAACATGACCTCTGAACTGTCTCTTTAAGATTCGTTGTAATCATTGTTATTTACAGTAAAGTCTTGAAGCTTGGTACAGCTATATTATTCCATCAATGTATCGAGTGCTGTAGTTAGAACTTTCTATAACAAATACAAATTATATTTAATTTGCTATGAATAGGGACATTACTATTAAAAACAGTCTTGATCACGATTTAGTTTTCAAGGTTACCGGTTTCGACCACTACTGTGGTCATCTTCAGACCATTGAGTAGGAACCTCTTTCTGTTGGAGAATCACTAGTTTTCATCTTTCTGAGTCTAATATTTAGCGTCCTCAAATCTTTTTCTTGAAATCATATATTTAACGAAACATAATCATTAGACCATTCTGAGACTTCACAGTGTTGACATTAATATGCTAAAGCATGCACTGACAAAGTTTGGAAAAGTTATTTTAATTTTTAATTTCAGTCTTAGATTACGCTGAAATACTTTGTAAGCTAACCACAGGCGCATTATGATGATGTGGCCCTGGTAGTAGTGAACTGGGGCAAGTCCTGTCACACTCACTTGCCTCTGTATATCTCACAATGATACAGCGCTAGTTTCGCCACAACAAACACACACACACACACACACACACACACACACACACACACACACTTCTGGCCATTACAATTGCAGCACCATGGTTGTATCATGCAACAGACATATGCAAATGATTAGCATTCCAGCACAACAGCAGAATGCAAATAGGAGTAACACTATCAAAATTCTGTCTATAAGCATAGATTATGCACTGAACTTCTCATTTAGTAATCGTATTTGAATGTAGTTCATTTGTGGGAAAATTTATTTATACCACAGATAAGAAGGCGAAATGTCTGCCAGCATCTGTCGACATCTGACAGCAGCAAGGTCTTTGTCTATTGGGACTGCAGTTTATTGTTCCAAGATATTGCTTTCGTGTATGTGGAATTCCGTGACTGACATCCAAATGTGGAATCAGTGGGATCAGAAGCCCAATAAACACCATGCAGGATCTCAGTGACAACTCAAGATTAATGGCCAACTCATCAGAAATTTGTGTAGAATATTTTCTGAGTTCTTGACACTAAATAACATCCACAACAGGTGCTGTGGATGGAGTAGGAGCGGGATTCAGTAGTCTATTCAGGGTAAAAATGGTTCCTTCATCTATGTTCTTATCTGAAAAGTTGTTTACGTGTGTTCTATTCTGTGAGAGGACACCAGTCATCTCGCAAATAACACGTGCTCAAATTTCTTCATTTTTTTTGCCATTTTAGTTTCCTATGATCACTGAACTGTAGTGCACTATTCAGAAGCTCCAATCTACCCGCCAGCTAACCAGATCCAGTAACTGATTGTACTCCGTTCAAATGATTGTCATCGCTGGTTTCTCCAGCCAGGGTCTGATTGCTTGTCGGCTCCTATGATACTGGAGATAAATGGTGGGAGCACTCCACTTAGAACACTGACTTACTCGCTGATTAACTAGATCAACTGACCAGTTCTAAATCTTGAAAACATAGCTTGTCTCACCTTAACACGACATTCATCTTCAATCAACCTAAGGACATCACACACATCTATGCCCAATGCAGGATTCGAACTTGCGACCTTAGTGGTCGAGCGGTTCCAGACTGTAGCGCCTAGAACCACTCGGCCACCCCGGCTGGCCGAGCAGTATGTCGTTTGGACCTATCAAGAGAGTAAAATATCTAATTGTTGCCATCTTCAGTGGCTTACAATGGCTTGACTACACGGGTCTATTTACTGGGAAACTAAATGTCGGGCAAGATTCGTTTCAAGGATTATCTGAAAGTGAAACTCATCTAAGGAAGATACTGGTTAAAACCTATTGTGAGCTCGTTTCTGAGAGATTTTCCTCTGTCTGATATCCTCTCTAGTTCAGAACAAAAATAGACAGGAAAGATTAAAATACAGCTGCATTAAAAATATTCATGTTAGTCATCGCAATATAGACGTAAATAAGTGAGGGAAAGAATTCATTTAACGTTCTGTGAATCCACTTTCCAAGTAAAAGTACTACATCCTGCACACATATCTGGCCTTTACATACAGGCAAACGATTGATTCAGATTTTACACTCAGGTCATGACAGGATCATTAGAGACTGGGTACAAGCAGGGATGTACCTCACTATATGGTCTGTTACATCTCATCATCCCAATCCAGGTCAAGTATTCGTGTTGGTGTGGCTCTGGATGTACATGTGCAACTTTAATGCATGGGAGTCTTGTGTTTGGCAGGTATTACTATTTTCATTGCATTAGACAATTTACCAGTCTTGTGATATCCGCTGGTTTATTGTAAAGTACAGTAGAAGAAAAACTTACCATATTGTAGTGGGTTTAAATCCAGGGATCTTGATGGGCAGCAAATTGGTTCACATTGTTCAGTCCACCTACCTGGATATACCTGATTTAAGGAACACTCAATTGGCCTACACCTTGTGTACTCGTTTCAGAGTCCTGCTGTACTCACACCAAAGCAGCTTTCACCATTTGGTCTCTCAGATGTAGGTGAGGCCCAAAATTGCTGGCAAGTTCCAAACCTTGGTACCTTGAAATCAATGATAAACATCCACACATGACAGGAACATCTTGAAATACAGTATGAGTGGAAAGGTTGTAGTGAGACTTATGTTGAAACATTCAAAACGAAAACGAGGTTTCGCACTACTGCACATATGTAGAATACACGCTTTTTCAGCATTATCTTTAAAACCCAAACAGCAACTAACTAGAAATAATTTCATCCATTAATCTCATTTGTTAATTAACATTGACTGGAGAACACTGCATGTCTGACCAATGTGTTACCTTCCTCAATACATTTTTTGGCTTCAGTGTTTACTTATTTGCAGAGCCCCCTTTTCACACATTCGATGATCCGCAGTAGCAAACAATACATGTGAAGGTAAAACATAACGTGGGAAACATTCTTTTCAAATATGTCTTCCTGCACGTTCATTGGAATTAGCAGCACCATAACATAGGTGAATGTCTACAGGCTCATTACCACTACCGCAAACTCCATCACACCAGATAATGCAAGAGCGAAAACAGAGTAGCCTAGAGCACTGATATTTGCACTTCCCCTACTAGCAAGGGTAAGATCGACAAGCCCAGCCATTCCATGTTTGGCCAAGCACATCATGTTGTGATGTCACATGTTCAACACTTGTCTGCTACTTTTGATATGACCAAATCAGTATCTGATAGTGTAGTCATGTATGTAGATGTCACCTCAACTGTTGTTACCAGTTCTACAATAGATGACCTGCAAGAGAAGTCTTCGCTAAGTATGAAAAGTGGAAACAACTACTTCAGGGAAAACAATCTCTTTATAAATGGAACCAAAACAACGTATATACAGATACATGCAAACAAACAACACACTTTGGGCAACATCACAGTGAGGCTTGGAGACGTAGAACTAAAGGAGACGGACAGCTACAAATTTCTAGGTGTAACAGAGGATAGGTATATGACTTGGGAGAATCACATAAATAACTTGTGCAGCAAAATGTCAAAGTTAGTAAACAGACACACTCTACAAACAATGTACTATCGACTAGTCCATTCACACCTCTCATATGACATCTTGGCATAAGGAAATGCTGTGAATGTAGACACACAAAGATTACAAAAGAGAGCCGTACAATGCATCACAAAAGTATCACCAAGAGAAACCTGCAGAAATAAATTCAGGGAGCTAAAAATTTTAACAGTAGCCAATTATCTATTTAAAAACTAGCTGCACTGCATTGCCAAATGGTGAATATCACGAACATAATACAAGAATAAAAAATGACTATCATATAGATGGAAGCAGGCTAAAATTAACATACAAAGAACCTGTAAAAGCTGGGCGCATACTGTACAACAGTTTACCACAATGTATAAAGATGGTAGAAAGAAAATTAAAACGACATCTGATCAATATCTGCCACTACAATATAAAAGAATATCTTGAAATAAAAAATTAGAGTGTGTGTATGTATCTATTTTTTTGTAATGTACTTTAATGACATTTTCTGTGAATATTCCATGAAATATATGTATAGGTACTACCTTTTTGTAACTTGCTATGTATATGCAAGATTTATGTAAAAATGAAGTGTCCAATATCATTATAAGAAATTATCCACCGACAAATAAATAAATATTAAATTAGTTGTCTCAGTGTCATCTACAGCCTTTTGGGGGTTCGAAAACGATAATGAGAATCGTCTTGTATACATATATACATGTTGGAAAAGTAATTTGGGCATTTCATTTCAAGTGCTCGGTTTTTGGCCTGCCTGTAACATATATGAGCTGTGCATGTTGGATTGACCTCGAACCATGAAAAACTTTATAAGGACGCCACACAAAATGTTATCCATTGTCCAAAAGAAAATATGTTAATGGTCTGTAACGCCTCCTCTAACATTGATAACTGCCTAAGTTCGCCAAGGAAAATAGTACATAAGCTTATAATAGTATGCCATGTCCAGTAGAAGCCACTCATTAATGTTTACATCCCATAGAACTACCAAACTGAATGCATGATGAGTGCTACATTTCATTCATTGGTCCAAATAATCTCAGACATATCTGTGTGATTAAGATTAGATGATTTAGAGGACCAGTCTAGACACAACTGGATACATGAATATTCTTCAAACCTGTAATGTATGTGTGGACCCCTGTGAACAGGGCTGTTTGTATCTTGGAGCACAGAAGTATCCACAGCATAATCACCATGAAGATGCAGGAAAAAAGGTAATATCTCGTAACCTAAAATGTTGACATAAACGTGATAGTTCATGTTCATAGTTATCTGAACGAGTGGACCCAAGTCGTGGTACAAGCAACACTGCCTGAAAAGGCATCACACAGCTATCTGCAGCCATATATATAAAGATACACAATTATGATGGAACAGCCTGCGTCATGAGGACTGGAGCAGGCAGCATCCACCCACAATGTGCTAGCACTGGGAATTGCTGAACTGTCTTTTGACTGGGGCCAGGAGTGGGGGTAACAGAGGAACCCTCATGTGCACCTCCTCACTCCATGACTAGAGTCTGTGTCACAAGGTGAAAAGACGTGGAAAACACTTGTATTTTTTTTCATGCAGCCACCTACAAGTATCAAGTTGTTTGCCACTACCATTCCTTCCAGGGTCAGGGCAATGAACTACGACTGTGCTGCACACCTGCAATTTTTGTCACAATTCCTCATGAGCTACACACTTCCATGATCTTAAAGACGATGAATGGTACCTTGGGGGATAGCACTGTGTGTCATGAACCATTGTGATGTGTGTGTTAACGAGATGTTCCAATAGACTGGTTTGTTGCACTGCACTGAACTTTTTGATGGGCTGCACACAGTGCCACAGTAAAAACTTTTTCAGTTATGTATGAACTGCTAAACTGTAAACATGGAACATGCCACAACATAACAAAAAACCAACCACTTACTGTGTGTGTGGTCGTGCACACACATGTATTTAATGCTTTGTTGACGTCGTTGCAGGTGACATTTAACATTCTCTAGTGAAACCACAGTCTGAACCTTCAGTGGCAAAAGTATCGCTGTCTCATAGAATATAGAGTTTGAATGTCAGGGAGAGTAAACGAGTTCTTTTCAGAATGATATAAGAACACCTCTTCAATCCAGTGATGATTTTCAGAATTTCTCAATATTCTGGTAGTAAAATGAGATTATCTAGAAATGAGTTGTTCTACCTGTTCAATAATTTCATGCTAATTGCAGGCATGTTCATCAGAAATACTCAGACTCCCTGAGTTGTGCTAGATGATCGTACTGTCTCCAACAGTAATTCTCATGAACAGTGAAAGTATCTATTGACACAGAATGCGTACATTTTCAAGAACATGTATTTAAGGATTTAACATACGTGAGCTATGAAGTCCAGTGTGCTGTTGATGAATGCATCAGCTGGCAACCATATGCAAACAGTCTCTGTGAGAAGTTATATATGAATTTGGTGCAACTTGCTTGTCAGAATATGCAGCCAACGGAAGAGGATATTACTCACCATTTTGATACATGCTGTATGCTAGTACATAATAACATATATGACACCACCACTCCAGATATAGGCACAGAACTACCATAGATTTACAGAGAAGTTATTTTTAATAAATGAAAAGCAGGCAGTAGTTAATAGGCATATTTCCTGCAGTTATAAAATGGTGTCCATACAACGAAGTGGGAAGTATTCTTTGTACTGCCCTTTTATGGAGTTAAATGATGAAGCCATAATTTTGAATGTCTTTCATATTTGTTTGGAAAAGTTACTTGTTTTGTTACAGTTATTGTTACTAATTACTTGCTATGAAATTTTCTTAAATATGGGTCTGTGCAAAGTGATATTTGCTTTTTTGCACAAACACAACAAGTGAACTTTTCTGCTGTCCTGGTACTAAAATGATGGCATCTACTGTAGGTTTCTCCTAAAATAGCTTTCTGTTCCCCTACAGCCACAAGACGAAAATCGTTACATACTTTAGCACTTTATGTAAGAAAAGCAGATTTCTGGCCTCATCTTTTCTGGGATGAGAAACCAGTCATCAGTTGACTGGCTATGTAGGTTCTGTGTGTGAGCTAATCAGCTGACCACATTCTCTTTTACTTATTTTCAATGTATAAAGCTGTTTACTATGGCAACATTAACCAGAAATTATGATATTCTGGTTATCTGTCCGCTTCACAGTTGAAATGGCTCCTTTCATCTCAAATTGGAATTCTCCTCTTGCTAATTTTGTTTTCCCTTATAGTTTCGGGTGAAAATTTCTTGCTGGTCTTCACAGTTCTGGATGCAGACACACTCTTCTTCAAAAGAGTTTCAATTAATTTTAGAATACTGAATAATTTATCATAAGTAACTGCATTATTTTTAGTGTTTTTTTCCTTCATTAGCTCTGTAACAACCCTTTCACCCAATGTCATGTGCCCATTTGTTTAATACTAGCCTGACTGACCATACTGGGGAATTATGTATTCAGTGAGTGAACCTGAAAAGCATCACACTACATAGCCTCGTTTCACTTGCTACGTTGGCATGTATTGTTTCACTGATGATCTTTCTTTGAAGGGAGTCATTGATTCATCTGCTGACAAAAATAGTGAGTGCTCGTAACTGTTCCTGCAGTTCTGCAGAAGCTTTTTGACAGTGGCTGCAGTTTATGCAATTAATCATATTATGCAAGGTTTCTAGGCTTTGCAGGTTCACTGTTATTATAGTAAATATTCTCTACAATCTTTTTAAATCTTTTGTTCGTGATTATATCAGCGATTGGATTTACTATTAGTATTGGGCGCGAACTTGAAAAATTAGGGAGGGCAGGAAGTTGCTCAATGTCCATTACAATGACGTATCTAATAATAGCTTTTCTTTCTTGAGTAGTAATATTCACTCACGTTTTGATGGGCTTCTACTATTATAATTTTGTTTTCCATATAATTTTGTTTCATTTACAATGAGAGCGTTAATATCATCATCAAAGACCTTAGAAAATTAATTAAGCTCTTGATCACTGACTAAAAAGAAATTTTGCTTTTCCTTCTTTTCTTACTTGAAAGTTGTTCTTCACATTGTCAAAGAAAGAACAATCGTGGTTCCATTCGTCTTCACTATCACTGTCCAACGTATCAGTACAGGAAATAAAAATTATTCAGTGTCAAGTTCACCACCAAAAGTGCTTTGCTTCACAGAAAAATGATTTGAATCGCCTGCAAATGAGTCATCTAAAGTATTCAGTTCACTGACAGCAACTTTATCTCCTTCATTTACTGAATCGCCTTCCCCAGATAAAAAACTAATACACATTAAAAATTTCTTCACCGTGTTTTGGTTTATTGAGACTTAGAGAATGAGCTACCTGAAAGGAAAGCAATGCAGAAAAAGGAGACTGGTAGTGGTAATGCAAGCAAGTGATTGATTTGGTAGGATAAACTTGACATTCTTTAGTAACATTATGATCTTTGTATTATTTCTGAAATCTGCTAATTAAAAATTCCCAAATAAATGTATAAAAATAGAGAAATATTTGTTGTACAAAATACGGTTGGAAGGACACTTCCTACCAAGAAAATGGAACACTGCAAGTCGTGTCAACAAGTACTGCAAATAAAAAGAACATTTCACGAAAATATGATATTCCAGATAGTAAAATAACACAACAAAAATAGAAAATATTTAACTTAGACTAAAGTGATTAGAAGTAGGTTGTTCTTGACGGCAACTGTTCATCAGAGACAAGGGTAACATCAGGAGATCCCCATGGAGGTGTGATAGGACCGCTGTTGTTCTCTAGATACATAAATGATTTGGTGGACAGGGTGGGCAGTAGTCTGCGGTTGTTTGTTGACGATGGCGTGGTGCGCGATAAGGTGTCGAAGTTTAGTGACTGTAGGAAGACACAAGACGACTTAGACAAAATTTCCAGTTGTGTGATGAATGTCAGCTAGCCCTAAACGTGGAAAAATGTAATTAAATGCTGATGAGTGGGAAGCAAAACCTGTAATGTCAAATACATTATTACTAGTGTCCTGCTTGACACAGTCAAGTCGTTTAAATATCTGTGGTAGGGAAGGCGAATGGTCGACTTCGGTTTATTGGAAGAATTTCAGGAAAAAATGGTTCACCTGTAAAGGAGACAGCATATAGGACGCTGGTGTTACCTGTTCTTGAGTACAGCTTGGATAGATTTGTTACCGGTAGGTTAAAAAAAACACGTAAGTGCTACGGAGATGCTTCGGTAACTCAAATTGGAATCCCTGGAGTGAAGGCGATTTTCTTTTCGAGAAACACTATTGAGAAAATTTGGAGAACCGGCATTTGAAGCTGACGTCCAAACGATTCTACTGCCGCCAACATACATAGGGCATAAGGTCCACGAAGATGAGATATAGTAAATTAGACCTCATGTGGAGGCATATAGACACTCGTTTTTCCCTCGCTCTATTTGCTAGTAGAACAGGAAAGAAAATGACTATTAGTAGTACAGGGTACCCTCCACCACGCACCATATGGTGACTTGCGGAGTATCTACACTGTGTGATCAAAAAAATCCGGACAGCTTGCTGCAAATAACTTACAAGATCGTGGCGCCCTCCATCGGTAATACCGGAATTCAATATGGTGTTGGCCCACACTTAGCTTTGATGACAGCTTCCGCTCTCGCAGGCATACTTTCAGTCAGGTGCTGGAAGGTTTCTTGGGGAATGGCAGCCCACTCTTCAAAGAGTGCTGCACTGAGGAGAGGTATCGATGTCGGTCGGTGAGATGTGGCACGAAGTCGGCTTTCCAAAACATCCCAAAGGTGTTCTGTAGGATTCTGGTCAGGACTCTATGAAGGCCAGTCTATTACAGGGATGTTAGTATCTTGTAACCACTCCGCCACAGGCCGTGCATTGTGAACAGGTGCTCGATCGTGTTGAAAGATGCAATAGCTATTCCCAAGTAGCTGCTAAATAGGGGAAGCAAGAAGGTGCTTAAAACATCAATGTAGGCCTGTGCTGTGATAGCGCCACGCAAAACAACAAGCGATGCAAGACCCCTCCATGAAATACACGACCATACCATAACACCACCGCCTCCGAATTTTACTGTTGGCACTACATATGCCGGCAAATGACGTTCACCGGGCATTCGCCATCCCACGCCCTGCCATCGCATCGCCACATTGCGTACCGTCATTCGTCACTCCACACAACGTTTTTCCACTGTTCAATCGTCCAATGTTTACGCTCCTTACACCAAGCGAGGCGTCATATGGAATTTACCGGTGTGATGTGTGGCTTATGAGCAGTCGCTCGATCATGAAATCCATGTTTTCTCACCTCGCACCTAACTGTCACAGTACTTGCAGTAGATCCTGATGCAGTTTGAAATTCCTATGTGATGGTCTGGATAGATGTCTGTCTATTACACATTACTACGCTCTTCAACTGTCTGCGGACTCTGTCAGTCAACAGATGAGGTCGGCCTGCACCCTTTTATTATGTACGTGTCCCTTCACGTTTCCGCTTCACTATCACACCGGAAACAGTGGACCTAGGGATGATTAGGAGTGTGGAAATCTCGTGTACAGACGTATGACAAAAGTGACACCCAATCACCTGACCACGTTCGAAGTCTGTGAGTTCCGCAGAGCGCCCCATTCTGCTCTATCACGATGTCTAATGACTAGCGAGGTCGCTGATATGGAGTACCTGACAGTAGGTGGCAGCAGAATACACCTAATATGATAAACGTATGTTTTTGGGAGTATTCAGGATACTTTTGATCACATAGTGCATGTAGATGATGATGTAGAAATTACAAAAGTCACGATAACAGCACTTAAAACGTCCTCAACAGACCAATAATCAACAAAGAGAGATAATATGTCTAAAACGGCAGGAACGTACATTTGGATGTACTACCACGTACTTTTCGCTAGATGAAAGCACAATACAGAGATGGGACGAGCATGTGGCACAGTAGTCACATGATTAACATCACGACTGGATCGATGAAACATCCTCTTGACAGGAAGTTCATAATACGTGACCGTTTTTGCAGTACCACATAAAAAAGAAGAATAGTCCAGTTTTGCCACACAGTATACAGTGAATACTTATGGACCCATCACTTTGTGCCAAGGCGAACGTTATCATGTTGTTGCTTAGATATCCTGGTGGAGTTCCCATTGAGTCGTGAGTAAAGCAAGTGATAGACTTCGGTTTATTGGTAGAATACTGGGGAAGTGCAATTAGTTTACGAAAGAGACTGCTTACAAATCATTCGTGCGACCAGTACTAGAATATTGCTCAAGTGTGAAGTCTCCATACTAGATAGGACTAACAGGGGATATTTATTGTATACAGACAAGGGCAGCACGAATGATCACAGGTTTGTTTAATCCGTGGGAGGGCGTCACAGAGATACTGAAGCAACTGAACAGTCAGACTCTTGAAGACAAAGCTATCCCGAGAAAGTCTATTAACAAAGTTTAAAGAACCGACTTTAAATGAGTACTCTAGGCATATACCACAACTCATTGTGTGTCACTCTCATAAGGATCGTGAGGATAAGATTAGAATAATTACTGCATACACAAGGCAATTCAAACAATCATTCTTCCTGTGCTCCATACCTGAATGGTACAGGAAAAAAACCTAATAACTGTTACAATGTGACGTACCCTCTGCCACGCTCCTCATAGTGGTTTGCAAAGTATATATATATATATATATATATATATATATATATATATATATATATATATATGTGTGTGTGTGTGTGTGTGTGTGTGTGTGTGTAATTCAGGTACATGTATCATCAAAAACGTTACTTCAGTCCAAGAACCAGCTATTACAAGAGATTCTGTCAGGCATTAATGTGTAACATACAGAACATTCTGTGAAAATAATGCTGTTCCATCACAAAAGAGGGCAAAGCTTAGTACTGTGTTTATATCTGATGATTCAGTGTTTGACAACCAAGGACAGATATCAAAATACAGGAGAGAGACAGAACTATAGAAATACCAGTAAAAATGCTTGTTTGAACATAAATGCAGATGCTAGCCAAGCGTGCAGGTTGTGCTGTTGTATTTGACCATGAACAGCACCTATGCAATGTTCTCAATACATTGCAAGTGTCAGTCATGTATCAGACCAATGCTCTATGTAGTTTTGGGTGCTGTGCGTCTCAGTTCAATGCATTCGAAACATGTTTTGGTATTTCAAGAGGCACCATATCGAAGATTTATGCCATGTACAGAGAAGGTGGTAAAACAACGCCTGTTGAGGCACAACATGGACGAAAGTGTGTGTTGAGTAATGGTGATAGATGGTCACTGAAGAGGGCTGTGACGAAAAATAACAGTACGACAACTGAAAAAGTCACTATAAGACTGAATGTAGCACTCACAAACCCTGTCAGCACCAAAACAATATAAGGTAACTCTATAAGCAGGAAATTACAGAGCGAGCTGGAATTTCAAAACAAATCATCAGTGATGCAAATGCCCATTACAGGAAAATGTGGGGCTAAAGCCATAAAACCTAGACTATGGAGTAATGGAAGAATCTAATTTGGTACTATGAATTTTGTTTCATACTATTTCCAACTTGTACTCAAATTTACGCCCAAAAGTGAAACATGGTATGGTTCAAATGGCTCTTAGCACTATGGGACTGAACTGCTGTGGTCATCAGTCCCCTAGAACTTAGAACTACTTAAACCTAACTAACCTAAGGACATCACACACATCCATGCCCGAGGCAGGATTCGAACCTGCGACCGTAGCAGTCGCACGGTTCCAGACTGCGCGCCTAGAACCGCGAGACCACCGTGGCTGGCCATGGTATGGGTTTGGTGGTTATTTGGGGAGCCATATCATGATACCCCATGTGCCCTGAGGTTACTCCACAAGATCGTATTAGTGTCAAGAATTAAGTGACAATTTTTGGCTGATCATATCCATCCTATGGTACAATGTTTGTTCCCTAATGATGATACCGTGTTCCAAGACGACATGTCTCCTGTTCACACAGCTTGCTTCGTCCAGGGATGGTAAGCACAAGAATGGATTGTTGCATTTTTGTTCACCACCACAGTCTCCATATCTAAATATTCTTGAGCCTCTATGGTCGACTTTGGAGAGAAGGTCATATGATTGCTATTCATCTCCACCATATTTACCCAAACTTGCCAATACTTGCAGAAAGAATGGTATTACATTCCCCTTAAAACAATATAAGACCTGTATTAATCCATTCTGAGATACTGGAAGCTGTTTTGAATGCCAACGGTTTTCCTGCACCATATTAGACACAGCAATCTGTTGTGTTTTCAGTGTTTCCATATATTTGTCTACCTCATAAGTTCTGTTTTGATCATTACATGGGGAAGGCGCTTTTTATTTGTTTCAGACCTACTCCAGGATTCCAAAACAGCTGGCAAAGTGTAACGCAAACCTCATTATTGCTTTCAAACGACATAATATCAATTTAAAACATTTACTAAACAAATGTAGGAACAGAATTTAGAGCTCTGTGTGGTGCTCGCTGGATCACACACAGTATGGGTTTTAAGTTATTGATAAAAATTACAATTAAATGATGGATGATACAGACGAACCTTCCAGGGGTTTTTCTTAAAGATATTGTACCGATATCGTCAACACACAGCACTTTATCAATAGAAACAGTGGTATAGTAATGTAGTAGACAGTATATAACTAACAGATTGATACCAAGAGTTTAGGGGATTATGGTATTATTACACGATGTTTATGTGATATTATATACATACAGAACCATCAGCTGTCATACACTTGACATATCTATGAAAATTAATTAACTTTTGACAAAATTAGGTGCATAATATACAAATTCAACTATGTATGGAAATGTTGTACTGAAAACTCAAAGTATGTTAAACTAGATGTAAATAAATACTGAGAATATAATTTGTGAGGACAGAATACAAAAAAGCAGTACTAATAATATTAGCACTAAATGTAAAGTCACTGAAATCATGTTGGTACCAAAAGTCATAGTATAACTGCAAGGTAATTAAAATATGTAGTCAATCAATTATCAAAAGTGCATATTTCATGTAATTTCGATGCAAAACCTGATTTACTTCAACTTTAGCCACAATATTTAAAACTAAACTCTGTGATCAGTTCTATGAGAGCACATAGATATTGATTGTAAGTTTAATTAAGTAGAAGTCAAACAATATATAGGAACCTTTTGTAATTGCTGGATGTCATAGGATGCCATATAAGCAACAGTGGCGGTAGCCACATTGACTTAGTTTCATGTCAGTCCTGGGCGAGAATTAATGATGATGAATCAATGTATTTCTGTGTAGAAATAAACAGGCGAAAAATATAATCCCATGTGTCAACTACATAATTTAATAATTAATGTACCACAAAATCGGTCTTTATAGTGCTAAAAGTGGATACCAGGCATGTTTCAAAAAGAAAAGGATATTTATTTTTGAAGTGCTTCACAGAAGCATCATAATATTATGCATCCCTCCAAGCGGCTGTTTGTAACCCTCCAACCTGTACAA
Source organism: Schistocerca gregaria (assembly GCF_023897955.1). Taxonomy (NCBI): domain Eukaryota; kingdom Metazoa; phylum Arthropoda; class Insecta; order Orthoptera; family Acrididae; genus Schistocerca; species Schistocerca gregaria. Next base: position 559,690,586 of record NC_064931.1, read on the forward strand.
ATCAATATTCATATTGACCTGTACAAAAGTATTTAATACGGTGATATGAAGCATGAAATCCGCATTGGAAAGGTTGGAACACCACAAAACAACTTAAAACGTTAAGATACTGGAAGATAGATCTTGAAATTAAACTAGCAGATGAAATGGGAATATAAAGACTTAATGGTACTATTATACAATGGACTATGGACAAATTCACATATTTAACACACATTCGGCCTGAGAGGCTGCACAGACGGAACATCCATTTGTATGTTGACTCAAAAATTGAAATAATCAGTGAAACTTTCAGAACATAAATGTCCAAGCAGAGAGACATACTACGAGCATTAATACAAAATCCAAGACAAATTATCAACAAATTAACATAAATTCAAGAAATCTTGGAATACAAAAATGTGGTAGTTACAAGGGTTCTACAATTGAAAACAATGATGTAAAAATCTCACAAATAGTCTGAGAGTATATTACTTACATACTGTCTCAGAGTCTTTTTGGTACACAACATGTAGATAAAATGCAAAGTCACTGAAGCACATAAGGCGATATGACAGGAATTAGATTTGCTAAGACTGACGCAGTGAGAGAGACCAGTCTCTCAAAGACAATTTTAAGCCTGTTACTGAAACTCTTGGCTGGCTTTTGCAAAGAACCAATAATGCAAAGGGAGGAGAAGAAGACTGTACTAGTGGTGATTTCATTAAACGTTACTGCAATAACGAGATGGATGGAACATACAGAATCACTTGGGAAGAACACAATAAGGGCTGGTAACAGTGAGTTTGAAAGAATACCTGGTTTACTGAATCTAATATTCTTAAACATGACGAATATTTGATGAGAGAATTAAAATGTATGTTGGAATATTACATACGACTGATCTACATAGCAAGAACCATCTTTCGGCAAGACAGATAAAAAGGCCACATAGTAAGAAATACAAAAACGTTACTTAACCATCATTAGAGGCACGTGAATGAAGTGCTGTTGTTGACATTCAGCATTAAAAGTCGATCTCTGCAGTACATATATTATATTTATCCCAATGAATTAGTAGAATGATTAAGACTGTTCACAGACTCAGCGACCATAGGAAATCCTGGTCATATGAATGAATTCATGTTAGTCACTTCAGGGCTTGGAGAAAAAAGCATTATCAAGTAATTATGAAGGTCGTAGTTAGAGAATTCTACAAACTATGTGAAATATTACTGCATACACGTGTTCTAATTTTGTACTGTCCTGAGTCTAAGCCTCTAGGCATTGGGATGACAGAACATGTAATGTGGTGAAGCAGACCAGTCGGCATGCTGGGTGTTAATAACAAAACATTAGAGGAATAAGACTTTGTTACATTAAAGCTAACAGTCACGTATTCTTCTCCATGTTGGCGCCCACACCAGCGGCAGTGCAGCTTATTACTTCAGGACTTGTTAAAGCTATCTCAGCAATCTCTGGGGGACATCACCTTGAGGCATCTGGCTCCCATAACCACAGTGCCAGGGAGGCAGTAGGCTGCATTGCCGTTCGGCACCTCCCATACAATAGACCTGGCTGACCAGGATGGAGACAGTATTTTTACCAGAGCACTCTTGTAGTCCTCGAAAGTGTGGCGTGCTCAGGTAATCGCTTAGCAGCTTTGCATGGTGAAATTGCAGTTGAAGTCACCACTTCAGCTATCTACCTTAAGCAAAAAGAACTGATGGCGAGAAAGAATAAGTACCATACTTGCAAGATAACTTAATATATTTACAGTAAAGCACAAATTACAAACATGGCGAGTTAGTTCCAAAACATTTTTAGAGTGAGCACAAGAACAATAGAACAAAGAAGTACATACATAAAGATAAAACACAGTGAAATATATCACTGCCATATCTGCCTACTGATCAACGTTACTTGTTGCTACAATCTCACTGTGTAATGCATATAGTGTATCTCTTGATCGTCATTAGAGACCTGCTTCTTGTCTTTTTTGGACGTTTTTCTCGAGTCTGGTGCAACTGATGAAACTCATAGTAAAGCATCAATACTCCATTTGAATGTTTTCTGCTTGCTTATGTGAACAGATGTTTTCGGTGGCAACTGCAACTTAACATTTACTGCTGATGTCATTTCAGTGGCTTGGTAACAGCAGTGAAACTTTTAGATTTGGCCTTTTGGTGTACAGGTATTGGTTGACAGTATCCACTGACCAACTGTGAATTGTGGCAGTTTCCCTATTCGTTGACCTATTTGTTCCTGACATTCGAAAGATTTTGTAATGGCTCGTTTTACTCTTTTACAGACTCCATTCAAACGTTTTGTGAATTCTGTTACTGACTCACTGTTAGCTCCAAGCTTGGACTTTATCATGTCAAAAGGAGATAGTATTTGTCTGCCATATTCCACCTCATATGGTGAAACGTTGCTACTGGTGTGAACGTATTATGAATGCTAGGTGCGTGTTCCAATTATTGTGTGGGCTTTTAACATAGTGACTCCAGTTTTTGAAAATCGTCCTGTGAACGATTTCTGTTCATTCATTTGCTTGTGGATGGAAAGGGCTTGGTATTAACTTGCATGTGTGGACTATTTTATTAAACTCGATATGAAATTTGTACTTTGGTCTTTTGTTATGATATCTGGTATTCTGAACTTGAGGATACAAATGTTTACTAAGGCTTGTGATATTATATTAGCTTGTTTGTCTGGGACTGCTACCGTCTCAATGTATTGGGAAAAGTGATTTAGTATTGTTAATATATGATTAACACTGACCAGCCAGAATGTTATGACTACCTATCTAATAACCTGTATGTTCACCGTTGGCTTGGATAACAAGTGCGAGGCATTGTGTCATGGAAGAAATAAAGCCTTAGTACGTCGCTGGAGGGAGTTGTCACCACATCTGCACAAACAAGTCACCTAATTCACATAAATTCTGGGGACAGGGATGATGATCTCTGACATCATGTTCAATAACATAAAAAATGTGTTTGATTGGGTTCGGATCTGCTGATTTAGGGGGCCAGCACATCAATCGGAAATTGCCACTGTGCTCCTGGAAACACTCCATCACACTCATGGCCTTGTAACATGGCGTATTACATTGTTGAAAAACGCCACAGCCGTCAGGAAAATGATCATCATAATGGGGTGTATATGATTTTCAACCAGTGTACGATAAACCTTGTTTTTGGTAAGTGTGGAGTCGAATCTACCTGTGGGTACAGTATGTCTTTTTGAATCATTGGAGGATAATGAAGATTTGGGTCCATTGGGTTGTGTGTGTGTGTGTGAAATCTTATGGGTCTTAACTGCTAAGGTCATCAGTCCCTAAGCTTACACACTACTTAACCTAAATTATCCTAAGGACAAACACACACCCATGACCGAGGGAGGACTCGAACGTTTGCCGGGACCAGCTGCACAGGTTGTTTTGTGAAACTTAGTGTTGTACGCATACAGGAGGAGAACAACAGGCGAGCAGTTCACTTGAACGTGAATATTTTAGCGCTGTAGGCGCAGATTTGAGGAAAGGAGTTTTAGTAGCAACTTTGGATGTGCCAGATGACGAAGACTGGTGTTCGAGAGGTAGGTAAAGCGATCAACCACTAACTGCCCATAGAACTGCATTGCGTGACAAAATTAAGCATTTGAAAGGAGGAGAAAGAGAGCATATGGAAGAATTATTGTGGGAATTTAAGGATTTGTTTTTTCCACAAGGGCCGTTACCAGCAACTCCATTAGTTCAACATAGGATACCAACAGGGAATGAAGCACCTGTTTACCGTAAACCATACAGAATACCGGGGTATTTGCAGCCGACTGTGGAGGATTGCATTGATCAGCAGCTTGCGGATGGTATTATAGAACATAGTAATTGTTGCTGGGGAGTGGGCATTGTCGTTGTGCCTAAAAAAATCTATGAATGGAACTAAGAAATACAGGTTCTGTTGTGACTACCGATGCCTCAATAATATGACAATAACGGACGCATACCCCATTCCAAACATATCGGAGACTTTGGATTACTTAGGACAGTGCCAGTAATTTTCTATGATGGATTTGAGAAGTGGTTATCATCAGTTAGAGGTGGCTCCAGAAGATCGTCCAAAAACTTCGTTCTCTACTCCTGGAAGCCATTACCAGTACATGAGAATGTCATTCAGTTTGAAAAACGCTCCGGCAATGTTTCAGAGGTTGCTAGACAGTATCTTTAGGGGATCTGAAATCACGGCAGTGTCTGGTCTGTTTGGATGACATTATAGTGCTTTCAAGCAGTATGGAGCAACATAGACAGCTGTTAAGGGAAGTCTTTATGAGGTTAAGAGCAGCTTGTTTGACGTTTAGCCTGAAGAAGTGTCATTTTGCATTAGAAGAAGTAAAACCTTTGGTTCACTTTATCAGTAAGGACGGAGTGCGAACAGATCCGAGGTTGGTGCAGGCTATAAGGGATTTTCGAGAACCGAGAACAGTTAAGGAAGTGCAGTCATTCATCGGAATTTGCAATTTCTATCGAAAGCTTGTGAAGGGTTTTGCACATTTAGCACAGCAGTTGACGCTATCGTTACGGAAGGGTGTGAAATTTGAGTAGACAAAAGGGTGTCAGAAAGCGTTTGACAAACTGAAAGAAGTGTTAACATCAAGTCCGGTTCTTGAGTTTCCAGATTTTGAAAAGGAGTTTATACTAGCATGCAATGCATCGAATCAGTAATTAGGGTGTGTCCTTAGTCAGGAAATACACGGGAAAGAACATCCTGTAGCCTATGCATCAAGGCAGTTGAATGCAGCAGAGAGATTTACTCAACAACTGAGAGAGAGATGCTTAGCGTAATCTATGGAATCACATATTTTAAATGTTACTTATATGGGAAAAGATTTCGGGTAGTGACAGATCATGCTGCATTAAAGTGGCTGCTGGGGTTGGAGGATCCGTCCACTAGACTCGCTAGATAAGCTGTGAGGCTCAGTGAATTCGACTATGAGGTGGTGCACAAGCCTGGGAAGAAGCACGGTAATGCATATGCACTAAGTAAAAAAGTGGCAAAAATAGAAATCACAGGATACGACCTGGCGGTATGGCAAGAATTACAGGACGTGGACAACGATTTTAAATTGTATTGGACACAGCCACAATTTAATATGTACGACGGTCTTCTGAGGAGGGAAACGAAGTTACGGACAAGGGTGGTAGTGCAAGCGAAGCTGAGAGATGAGGTTTTAAAGGAAGCATATAATCACGTGTTATCTGGTCATGGAGGGTGTAGAGCGACGAATAGGAGAGTGGCGGAGAGGTATTGGCGGAGAGATAGGAAAGGAGATGTGGATCAGTATGTCAAGAATTGTATACCATGTGCGCAGAGAGCAGATCTGAGTCGGAAACGGATAAAGCTAAAACGATTGCCGGAAGGGTTTTCTTTGTTTTGGATAGATGTCTTAGGATATGGTTCAAATGGCTCTGAGCACTATGGGACTTAACATCTGTGGTCATCAGTCCCCTAGAACTTAGAACTACTTAAACCTAACTAACCTAAGGACATCACACACATCCATGCCCGAGGCAGGTTTCGGACCTGCGACCGTAGCAGTCGCGCGGTTCCGGACTGAGCGCCTAGAACCGCTAGACCTCCGCGGCCGGCGATGTCTTAGGACCTTTCAGGCGAACGCTATCAGGGAACAGATTCGTTCTGACAATATCAGACCACTTTTCGAGGTATGTGGAGATGGTGGCAATGCCAAATCAACAGGCAACAATGGTCGTGCAAGCGGTAGTAAACAACTGGATTTTCAAGTTTGGTGTACCAAGGACAGTAATTACTGACCAAGGGACCAACTTCATGTCTGATTAAATGAAGGAACTGCGTGAATTGTTGAACGTAAAGAAGTTGAGGACGAGCGCATTGCATCCACAGGCCAACTGAAAGACAGAACGGGTACACAGAACAATCGGGAAGATGTTGAGTTTTTATGTGGATTCTCATCACCATCAGTGGGACGAGTATTTGAAGCATGTTGTATGTACATATAATGCAAAAATCCATACAAATACCCATTTCTCTCCATATGAGGTAGTGTACAGGCGAAAAATGCTGTTAACGTTTGATTTAGTGAAGCTAGAGAAAGGAAGGACCGGTGAATCTGTACGTCAGTTTGCAAGGACAATTCGGGATGTTTTGAAATAGGTACAAAAGGCGAATGCAAAGGCTTAGGCAAGGCAAGAATACGCAGTAAAGCGGAAAGGAATGGGTAATGCTGTCCAGCCTCTACAGGGTGTTACAAAAAGGTACGGCGAAACTTTCAGGAAACATTCCTCACACACAAATAAAGAAAAGATATTATGTGGACATGTGTCCGGAAACGCTTAATTTCCGTGTCAGAGCTCGTTTTAGTTTCGTCAGTATGTACTGTACTTCCTCGATTCACCGCCAGTTGGCCCAATTGAAGGAAGGTGATGTTGACTTCGGTGCTTGTGTTGACATGCGACTCATTGTTCTACAGTACTAGCATCAAGCACATCAGTACGTAGCATCAACAGGTTAGTGTTCATCACGAACGTGGTTTTGCAGTCAGTGCAATGTTTACAAATGCGGAGTTGGCAGATGCTCATTTGATGTATGGATTAGCACGGGGCAATAGCCGTGGCGCGGTACGTTTGTATCGAGACATATTTCCAGAACGAAAGTGTCCCGACAGGAAGACGTTGGTTGGTTGGTTTTGGGGAAGGAGACCAGACAGCGAGGTCATCGGTCTCATCGGATTAGGGAAGGACGGGGAAGGAAGTCGGCAGTGTTCTTTGAAAGGAACCATCCCGGCATTTGCCTCGAGCGATTTAGGGAAATCACGGAAAACCTAAATCAGGATGGCCGGACACTGGATTGAACCGTCGTCCTTCCGAATGCGAGTCCAGTGTCTTACCACAGCGCCACCTCGCTCGGGTCAGGAAGACGTTCGAAGCAATTGATCGGCGTCTTAGGGAGCACGCAACATTCCAGCCTATGACTCGCGGCTGGGGAAGACCTAGAACGACGAGGACACCTGCAATGGACGAGGCAATTCTTCGTGCAGTTGACGATAACCCTAATGTCAGCGTCAGAGACGTAACGTTGACCACGTTACTGTATAGAGAGTGCTACGGGAGAACCAGTTGTTTCCGTACCATGTACAGCGTGTGCAGGCACTATCAGCAGCTGATTGGCCTCCACGAGTATACTTCTGCGAATGGTTCATTCAACAATGCGTCAATCCTCATTTCAGTGCAAATGGTCTCTTTACGGATGAAGCTTCATTCCACCGTAATCAAATTGTAAATTTTCACAATCAACATGTGTGGGCTGACGAGAATCCGCACGCAATTGTGCAATCATGTCATCAACACAGATTTTCTGTGAACGTTTGGGCAGGCATTGTTGGTGATGCCTTGATTGGGCCCCATGTTCTTCCACCTACGCTCAATGGAGCACATTCTACATCTCTACATCTACATCCGTACTCCGCAAGTCACCTGACGGTGCGTGGCGGAGGGTACCCTGAGTACCTCTATCGGTTCTCCCTTCTATTCCAGTCTCGTATTGTTCGTGGAAAGAAGGATTGTCGGTATGCTTCTGTGTGGTCTCTAATCTCTCTGATTTTATCCTCATGGTCTCTTCGCGAGATATACGCAGGAGGGAGCAATATACTGCTTGACTCTTCGATTAAGGTATGTTCTCGAAACTTTAACAAAAGCCCGTACCGAGCTACTGAGCGTCTCTCCTGCAGAGTCTTCCACTGGAGTTTATCTATCATCTCCGTAACGCTTTCGCGATTACTAAATGAGCCTGTAACGAAGCGCGCTGCTCTCCGTTGGATCTTCTCTATCTCTTCTATCAACCCTATCTGGTACGGATCCCACACTGTTGAGCAGTATTCAAGCAGTGGGCGGAAAACCGTACTGTAACCTGCTTCCTTTGTTTTCGGATTGCATTTCCTTAGGATTCTTCCAATGAATCTCAGTCTGGCATCTGCTTTACCGACGATCAACTTTATATGATCATTCCATTTTAAATCACTCCTAATGCGTACTCCCAGATAATTTATGGAATTAACTGCTTCCAGTTGCTGACCTGCTATTTTGTAGCTAAATGATAAGGGATCTATCTTTCTATGTATTCGCAGCACATTACACTTGTCTACATTGAGATTCAATTGCCATTCCCTGCACCATGCGTCAATTCGCTGCAGATCCTCCTGCATTTCAGTACAATTTTTCATTGTTGCAACCTCTCGATACACCACAGTATCATCTGCAAAAAGCCTTAGTGAACTTCCGATGTCATCCACCAGGTCATTTATGTATATTGTGAATAGTAATGGTCCTATGACACTCCCCTGCAGCACACCTGAAATCACTCTTACTTCGGAAGACTTCTCTCCATTGAGAATGACATGCTGCGTTCTGTTATCTAGGAACTCCTCAATCCAATCACACAATTGGTCTGATAGTCCGTATGCTCTTACTTTGTTCATTAAACGACTGTGGGGAACTGTGTCAAACGCCTTGCGGAAGTCAAGAAACACGGCATCTACCTGTGAACCCGTGTCTATGACCCTCTGAGTCTCGTGAACGAATAGCGCGAGCTGGGTTTCACACGACCGTCTTTTTCGAAACCCATGCTGATTCCTACAAATGGTTCAAATGGCTCTGAGCACTATGGGACTCAACTGCTGTGGTCATTAGTCCCCTAGAACTTAGAACTACTTAAACCTAACTAACCTAAGGACATCACACACATCCATGCCCGAGGCAGGATTCGAACCTGCGACCGTAGCAGTCGCACGGTTCCGGACTGCGCGCCTAGAACCGCGAGACCACCGCGGCCGGCGCTGATTCCTACAGAGTAGGTTTCTAGTCTCCAGAAAAGTCATTATACTCGAACATAATACGTGTTCCAAAATTCTACAACTGATCTACGTTAGAGATATAGGTCTATAGTTCTGCACATCTGTTCGACGTCTCTTCTTGAAAACGGGGATGACCTGTGCCCTTTTCCAATCCTTTGGAACGCTTCGCTCTTCTAGAGACCTACGGTACACCGCTGCAAGAAGGGGGGCAAGTACTCTGTATAAAATCGAACTGGTATCCCATCAGGTCCAGTGGCCTTTCCTCTTTTGAGCGATTTTAATTGTTTCATGTTCATGTTTAATTGTTATCATGATTTTATACGGGATACTCTGCCTGTGTTGCTAGAACATGTGCCTTTACAAGTACGACACAACATGTGGTTCACGCACGATGGAGCTCCTGCACATTTCAGTCGAAGTGTTCGTACGCTTCTCAAGAACAGATTCGGTGACCGATGGATTGGTAGAGGCGGACCAATTCCATGGCCTCAACGCTCTCCTGACCTCAACCCTCTTGACTTTCATTTGTGGGGGCATTTGAAAGCTCTTGTCTATGCAACCCCGGTACCAAATGTAGAGACTCTTCGTGCTCGTATTGTGGACGGCTGTGATACAATACGCAATTCTCCAGGACTGCATCAGCGCATCAGGGATTCCCTTTGACGGAGGGTGAATGCATGTGTCCTCGCTAACGGAGGACATTTTGAACATTTCCTGTAACAAAGTGCTTGAAGTCACGTTGTGTTTCCATTCCATGATTAATGTGATTTGAAGAGAAGTAATAAAATGAGCTCTAACATGGAAAGTAAGCGTTTCCGGACACATGTTCACATAACATATTTTCTTTCTTTGTGTGTGAGGAATGTTTCCTGAAAGTTTGGCCGTACCTTTTTGTAACACCCTGTATACCCAAAAAGGGAAAATGAAGAAGTTCCTCACGAGGTATCAAGGGCCATACCAAGTTGTTGAAACCATATCCCCCGTTAATGTTAAGCTTCAACTGCCAAATAGAACAACGATAGTACACATTAGGCGGTTACAGCCATTTAAAGGTTGCCTGGATGTAGCCTACCATTCGTGTCACAGGAAGGAAAGAGGAAGAAAGAGAGAGTGAAGGGAGATGCTAAGCATAGAGAAAACCAGGAAGGTAGAGTACAGCATGAAGTACCATATGATTTGCAATCCAGAAAGGAGTAGCGTATTTGTAGTTTTTTGTATTCTTGTTGTATATCATCGGGTATCCGTAGATTAATTAGGCATTGTATTTTCGTAGATGTGTTTTCGAGTATTGTGAGCCTGCTGGGGAAAACAGTCTTTTGAAGAGGAGGTGATCACTGTCCTCTGGTGACTGAAAAGGGGAGCATTGAGCAAGTTTGTAGAAGTGAAAACTGAAGAGGTATTGCTGATCTCGGCAACTAGAAATCGGTATGCTGAGATGGCAAGGGCGGAATTACGAAGCTGCCATAGAGGGAAGTTAACGGTACGTCCAGCTAGGGTAGTAAGTACCAATTCGGACACCTGCATGGTGCAGTTATTTTTAGCCAGGAGGAAAGGAATAGACTGTCCAAGGGACATCGTGGAGCCAAAATTGAGCTTGCAACGGGCCGGGATGCATTGAATCTTCTCTACCTGTGAGAATTTGGTGGTAGTAGCAAGTTGTTTTGAGAGGGGAGTATTTCCAGAAGCGAAACATAGAGAGCTCGAGGAGAGCGGAATTTGAATCAATGGAACTAAGTGTAACATAATAGGGCCACCCTTCCATCTGCCAGCGTCAATTTCAGGACTCACGCAATTGTATATTACACAGCCACAGCTGTACTGGCCAGAAGCCAAGCCAGAATCTGACCTTGTTAAATCAAACTCTGGAGCCAGGTATGTTGAAATCCGTAAACCAGTTCATTTTAGAGCAAGGGGGGCGCATATCAGCCGAACGGCTTGTGCAACATGTCGCTCAGTATAGGGAAAGGCAACGGTAAATAACGATCATTTTGAGCACCACTGTGCCAAGTGTCATCGCAGCCTTAACTTTATTATGTATTGTGTTCTTTCTGAACAGGTGGAGAGCTAATTCCAAGGGGGAACCAAGGGTAGTCCAAGTCCCAGTTGATTGGGTACCGAGGGCGTGAGACGAGTAGGTAAGGGGTTGATCGAGCAGTGGTGGTCCAGTAAGGAATTTTTGCGTTTTGTTTGATGTCATGGTTTTAAGGGGCACTAGACCACATTCAAGTTTTCTGATGGCAAGGAAATATGCCATAGGCTCCAAGCCAAGCAAGTTAAGAGCTAGTTAAGGGTCGATCCAGAGACCGGGTCTTTCGAAAGAGGGGAATAATATAGTGGCACGACCGTTTACGACAGGGAAAGTTAGTTATGTGCAATATTCTGAGCACAAGATACAGCCAGGTGCGGGCCAGATTGCAGTGAGTTACGCGTAGCAACAGTTGCAAAGTAGAATAGAGGCCACAGGGGCGTGAAATTGCTGAAAGAGTATAGGAAGCGTTGTTGCATGTCGCAAATCACAGGCAGAAGGGCTCACTGGCCAACCTAGCATGTTACGAGTATGCGACGCGAAGCGGTACCTATGGCAAAACAGAGGCGCACAGCCGTGTATAAATAGGTGCGGGTTTCTAACAAGATTCATTCAAGTGTGGCAGCTCTCCTGGACGGTGGGGTGTGTCACACCACCAGCTCCACCAGCAGCAGATGGGGCGCCAGTGTTCCAGTCCACGGCGGTCACTGGTTCGACCCTCTGAGGCCAATGCAGTGTCGGTAACCAGTCAGTGGCAGGCGACTCCACGGCTCGCTACTGCGGTCACTCATCCTGGCTTGCAACACACGCCAGAGGCATCCCGAGATTCGGACGCCGGATTACGGGCACTGGTTGTCGCCATGATCTCAGCCACGCCAGCGAGAAGCACGCTCCTGGCCACCTGTGGCTCACACCGGGCGGTGCTGAGTCGACAGGGACACAGATCGCTGAGTCGACTGCCGGCATCCTGACGGTGCCACAATTCTACTGGCATACAAGGCCGACACATTGTGCATGCACGGGTCGGTGAGGAAGCCATTCTACGCCGAGCCGTTTTGAAGACAGTGAAGTGGTGACCTCAGCATTGTGAGACCCGGTGACGCAGACCGAGGGGAACAGGGCACTGTATTTGGAGACAATAAATCACTTGGAAAGCTCAGACGAGTCTTAATAAGGTGACCTCTACCTCTTCCCGCTACATTTGGTCATCCTGATACATTCGGTGTCATAGGTTCCCACTACACTACTTTCAAATGTTTTACTTTTTCTTCTGTGTTCTCGAAAATACGTTAATGTAATGTAAGTACACCATAATTTTTTTAGGTTTCAGTCTGCTAAGTGCGCCATCCAACATTCTCTGGAATGTAGCCAGTGCAGTTTTAAGTCCAAATGGTATTCTCTGGCACTGGTGGAGCCTGACGGCGTTGTGAAGGTAGTTTTCAGACTATCTTCTGGAAGTACTTCTAGCTCGTGATACCCACTTCTTACGTCCATCGTTGAAAAGTATTTGCATTGACCCAGATTGTCCTAGCCTTTTGGTAGACTGACCCTGTTCATGACAACATTGCCTACGCTAAAAGGAACCATAATGCATGTTATACATCAGTGTACAAATAGTGTATTTGTTCTAACTCTTCGTTACTTTGTAGTGGTTCTTCTACACACAACACTTTTTTGGGCACATTGGCAACTACAATGATCCAAAGCAGCTTTCCTGTACCTGGTGGCATGCTATCATAGGAACCAGTTTATAGTGTCTGTGTTCACAATTCAATTGGTAATACCTTCATGTTTTGAGCCCCTTGCGACATTTTCTCTCTTGCAGTTGTTGTTCCTAACAGAAACAAAATTCCACTGAGTTCACTTGTATACGGTGAAAGATCGATTTTGACACGATGCTTATTCAAAAAGTCTAGTTGGAGAAAGGCAGAGTAACATTCACCAACATTTGGTAACATATCTATTCTAGAAAACTCCTTGTTCTATTATGGTCATTATGCCCTGCTGTAGCAATATCTATTTTTCTAATTGTGTGGCGATCTTAATGGCTACTGGCATCTCAGATGAATTCTCCATCCTCTGGGTGGCATATCAAACAGAGGTACCCTATAAGAAAATTCTGAGAGGCTTATAATCAGCTTCAAGCAAGGTAACTGCATCAGGTTCTGCCCTTTGTGTCGGTCCTTATGTTTACGCATTAATTTTCCTGATTCTATCCGAAAAAAATTCCACTTACTCATTTGTCTTCTGCTTTAAGCTACTCAGTTACCCTGTAAAAAAATCTCGAATTACTTAGTTTCCAGTAGCGCAGGTGCAAACGAAGAGCCAACTCCTGGAACTTTTCTGCTTTGCTAAGTACCTCATTATACATTTACCCATTAACTGTAAGTTAGGAATATGTAAACATGTTTCATTCGTCCAGGTGCACAAGTCAGTGGTAGCTAATACATCTCTAATGAACACAATGATATTCACTGTTGTTTTCCGGAAAATGGCGTTATTAAATTTGGTGCTGACGGATCCAGAGGAGGAGAGGGTGGACTTAATACGATCTTAGCCTTTCCTGACTTGGTTTGCAACTGCTGTACCGCAGCTTGTAGGGTTTTGACTTGCTTATGCAGGTCTTCATTTTCCTGCATGCTCGTTTTTACTATCTCTGTTAAAGCAGTGATAGTTTCACCCACAGTAGCAGCACGTGTTTCAACGATTTTGGGGATTCTACCACTGCCATTACAAAAGAAAGATATAGGAAAGCTGCATTTATACCACATACAAGAATATAATACATGACTTCCTACGCCGGAACATAGCCAACTGTAACTCTGAACAGACCTGTGCTCCTGTCAAAACCTTCTACAAATATCACACATAAATGGTACTGACTTAGTGTGTGGGAACTGATGGTCTGACAAATTACAAAATTTGCACCTCACTGGCTTTAATTAAGTGTCCCTGATATTTCCTATAAACAATGATAAGCCTGCAGGTTCCTGTAGTTTCAGAAACGACCTTCTGAAAGTGGAATTAATGTCTCTGTGCTTTGAAATGGCCACAAACAAGAACGCAATCAGAAGGACAAATAGAAAAATGCTCACTCATCGCACGGCATTATATCAGGATGAAAGTCCGGATGGTGATGACGATAATGCTGCAGACATGGTCCTACTACAGAGTGACTCCACTATCACTGACGGAAACCCTTCTGACGCCAATTTTGTAGGGGCAGGATTGAGGGCCTGCTGTGATGGGATGGAGGAGCGTGAAGTATGGTGGAGCAGGCCAGTCAGCGCGTTGGGCACAAATGACACAACGTTAATGGGGCAAGAATTTACTACATGAAAGTTTACAATCATGTATTCTTCTCTGTGTTGGCACCAAGGCTGGCAGCAGTGCAATGCGTGGCCTAGGGACTTGATAACATGATGACTCTGTCTCAGAAATCTGTGGCAGATGTTGCCCTGTGGCGTCTGTCTCACCTAGCCGCAGTGTCGGGCGGGCAGTAGGCTATGTTGGTGATCAGCTTAGGCCGCACAACAGATCTTTCTCTCCAGGATGGAGACGGTGTTTTTACTAGAGGGCTCTCGTAGGCATCGAAGGTGTGTGCTCTGGTAATCTCTCAGCAGCTCTGCACAGTGTGGAAATGAGCAAAAGCACAATATTTCCACCAAGAAAGGCTGACGGTGTTGATGCCTGCTTATAAGTGGTAGTCAGATACAGCAATAGTTAGTGGACCTCCTGATTACTGCGACAGGTGGATATTATGCCAGACACCATCAGTATGGCTGAGCAAGATGGAGGTAGAAGTCTCCAATTCTTCTCATCAGTGTTTGCAAGGTTGTCAGCTCACAGCGACTGAGTGTGGTAGGGCAGACAGGTAGCAGTGTCGAAATAAGAAGTCATCTTGGCAAATAGTAGCAGCACATCACAGGTTCGGCCTCTAAGCTGGTGTACTGCAAATAAAGATGGTTACAATTGCTCAAAAGTCGGAGTATTTATTACTCTTTATTTGAGGCAATGACGTTATATCTGGCCAACAATGATCAAATGTAGCCTACTTTTCTGGGCTCATCTGTGGTCTTCACCACCCCCCTATTTCGCAAGAATGGCTTTCAGGGCTTCAGCTTGTTGTTTTTCCGCCATATCTTACGAAATCAAACTGCGCTGTCGCAATGACGTGATATCTTCTCCTTATTGAGGTCATGTTGCAAAGTTAACGATCCAAGCCCCTCGCTTGTGAGAGGTTAAGCAGTATCTTCCTGGTTTGTTATGCTTTCCACAACATGCTGTGTAACTATGTGTAGCTTGTACGGCTTATGGCACGGTGATCTTTTAGATATGAAGGATAATACTTGGGTAAATAAATATTTTAGTGCCTATCGATATTTATTTCAAATTTGCTTGGGATTTATACAAGAATATGAGGAAGGCAGCTACATATGCAGTGAACCATCTGCTGCAGGCAGGGACGAATTGCTGCCTAGCAAACATTAAAACCGATTATGACAGTGAGTTTTGTAATAGATATTTCAAGGCAGTAATGGAGTGGTACTACATAGAACACTAATCAACATTCTTGCAGATGAAAGCAAGTATCGAGGAACATTAGAACAGAATGACAAGAACCCATATGTGGATGCATTTTAATCTTTATGTATCACACAAATAAACTGATGTTGTTTTATAAACAATTAAGCAGTATAAGAGAACAGTACAATGAATAACAAACATGAAACCAAGTGACATTCATGATAATAAGCATCTAAGCACTGTATACAGTCATATTAAAATGGTAACGAAACAGCTGGAAGTTTTTACGATAATTAATTATGGAGAAGCATTAGCCTTGATGTGTTTCTTGTAGAGTGTGCCATGAGATGTTGGGCAACAAGGTGTTGTTTTAATGGTTCGGTTTTCCTTCATCACATAACTATAGAATGGATGTCAAAGATGTGGTACATGAAAGGCATGATAACTCACAAACCATACAGTAGCACAGCATGCATGGTAAGAAGTGCATTATAAATGATAGTGGTTGTATTTTCGAGACAATGTCTGTAAAATTACACATTTGTACATATCACTAATGCTGGCTAGCAACAAAACTGAAGTAATGGTTAGCATGTGGTGATAAAGAAGTTAAGCAGAACGTCACACTGAAAGTCCTGTTGAATAGGACAACATATTACTGCATTTTGCATTGATAAAACAATGGGTACTGGGATAACTTTTTTGCAAATTACGAATGCCACTCATCGTCTATTAAAGAAAACCGAAGGAGGTTTAAAATCATGTATTCAATCATGATCTTTATCAGCTAAATACACCCTGAAATAGAAAATAATAATACGAAGAAAACTTGTTTAGACACAACAGGTTATACTGATAAATCAGACATCAATGGGTGCAGTTCATAATTCTCATACTGGCAGGACTTTCAGCTTCTGATTCATTAGATGAAGGAGCAATAACCATTGCCTGTACAGTCAAAAATGCAAAAAGGATTCAAGGACAACTAGATAAAGCTAAAAGATACAAAAGAATGTAGGAATCTGAGATTATTGAAAAAGGACTCTATTTAAAACCGTGTCAACATGGACCAAGATTGTTCATTAGTGAAAAACAAGCTTCAAGCTATATTACTCAACAGGCCACTTACGATTACCAATCTACATAAATTCGTCAGAACGTTCTGTATTCCAAAGATATTGTGGAACATTATGAAAAATACATTGCCTAAGACTATTTGAAAAAACAAAAGAATGTGGGATTATAAATTTAGATGTTGTGGGAAGACACGCTCCTCACTGGGGACATGTTAAGAGAAATCCAAATAGCATGTATTACATCCACATGAAACATTAAATTATCACTTTATCAGGGGCCATGACTTCTACAATTTTTGAGGCTATCAAAACTTCTATGCATACGTGTGCAGACATTTATGCCTCATGTTCTATCTGATGGTTACAGAGAGGAATTATATATAAAAAAGAATCATTACATCCCTGCTCAGCTGTTGAGCTTTACATGTGCTGCCACCCACTCTGACTTTAAGAGGATGATCATCTGTTCTAGATGCAAATTACTTTACACCAATTGATTTAAGGAAAGGAGATTGGAATATTGCATTGACTAGTTTGGAGATACATAACAGCACTCCTAAAATCACATTGTTAGGTGGTGGGAAAGATGAACAAGTACCCTATGGTGCATATGATATTGATGGCTTAAATATATATTTAAACAGTATACACAAATGTTCAAGGTACAGGCAATCGCCAACATGCTTAAAACTGAAAATTCACAACAAATGAGACAAAAGACTTTGAAAAGGAGGGTCTATAGGATCCCTATTAGGCTTCTTCAAAGGAATATTGTTAAAAACCAAATCCTGATAAATTTTATAAGTCATCTCAGCTGGTAGACATACAGCCAAATAATATGATTCCTGTCAAGTGAAATACTGCGATAATAGAGGGTTTGGTTGCGAGCAGTGTTTGAATGGCAACTGCACCATGACGTGCTAGCTGAGGTGCAAATGGGGCTTGTGAGTGTGTGTGTGGGCTGCTGCATTTGAGTTGCTCCATTCGCTAACTAGTGCCAGCCCCGTTTCCACGCTGATTGCTGTGCTGTCATTTGGGTGTGCCATGTATCTGTGTCAGAGTTGAGGTATACGAACGTGACGGCAGCTCAGCCATTGAACGCACAACGGCAGATAGCTATTTTCGTGTTTGAGATCATACAAAGCCATTGGTTAACCATGCAACGAAGAACTATACGTCATATGAAAGAGGAGAGCACCATGAATCTGCCATCGCACAGATACTATTTGCAATCATCATATATAGAAAGATACACCACTGTTTTTTTTATTGATGAATGACAATGAATCGAAAAATCAGTTTATAGCTTACAGCGACACACTTCAACTGGTGCATTCACACGATTTATAGCACAATTAATTCAGCAGTGGAACACATTTTAACTGGAATTAATTGAAAACTGATATAAAAACTACTACACAAGTACATATACAGCAAGGCAGTATGCATTGCGGAGGTTGCAACACACAGTTTAAAATTTGTAGTTATTAAGATTTATAATTTTTATCGTGTGTTTCTTTTGTTTGTTTATAATTTTGCCTAGTTTCGTCCACAACTATTAAAGATATATAAATTCTGACTATTGCAACGAAAATAGCAGTAAAAATCTGCCACGGAAGCGGTGCCAAATTAATAATTGTAATAATACTTAATGGCACAAAGAGAGAACTATTTCTGAGCATTGCAACGAAGTCTGTAGTTATTCAAGTTTATTAATGGGCGAACTATTACACCTAGGATTTAACATAATACACTCCTGGAAATGGAAAAAAGAACACATTGACACTGGTGTGTCAGACCCACCATACTTGCTCTGGACACTGCGAGAGGGCTGTACAAGCAATGATCACACGCACGGCACAGCGGACACACCAGGAACCGCGGTGTTGGCCGTCGAATGGCGCTAGCTGCGCAGCATTTGTGCACCGCCGCTGTCATTGTCAGCCAGTTTGCTGTGGCATACGGAGCTCCATCGCAGTCTTTAACACTGGTAGCATGCCGCGACAGCGCGGACGTGAACCGTATGTGCAGTTGACGGACTTTGAGCGAGGGCGTATAGTGGGCATGCGGGAGGCCGGGTGGACGTACCGCCGAATTGCTCAACACGTGGGGCGTGAGGTCTCCACAGTACATCGATGTTGTCGCCAGTGGTCGGCGGAAGGTGCACGTTCCCGTCGACCTGGGACCGGACCGCAGCGACGCACGGATGCACACCAAGACTGTAGGATCCTACGCAGTGCCGTAGGGGACCGCACCGCCACTTCCCAGCAAATTAGGGACACTGTTGCTCCTGGGGTATCGGCGAGGACCATTCGCAACCGTCTCCATGAAGCTGGGCTATGGTCCCGCACACCGTTAGGCCGTCTTCCGCTCACGCCCCAACATCGTGCAGCCCGCCTCCAGTGGTGTCGCGACAGGCGTGAATGGAGGGACGAATGGAGACGTGTCGTCTTCAGCGATGAGAGTCGCTTCTGCCTTGGTGCCAATGATGGTCGTATGCGTGTTTGGCGCCGTGCAGGTGAGCGCCACCATCAGGACTGCATACGACTGAGGCACACAGGGCCAACACCCGGCATCATGGTGTGGGGAGCGATCTCCTACACTGGCCGTACACCTCTGGTGATCGTCGAGGGGACACTGAATAGTGCACGGTACATCCAAACCGTCATCGAACCCATCGTTCTACCATTCCTAGACCGGCAAGGGAACTTGCTGTTCGAACAGGACAATGCACGTCCGCATGTATTCCGTGCCACCCAACGTGCTCTAGAAGGTGTAAGTCAACTACCCTGGCCAGCAAGATCTCCGGATCTGTCCCCCATTGAGCATGTTTGGGACTGGATGAAGCGTCGTCTCACGCGGTCTGCACGTCCAGCACGAACGCTGGTCCAACTGAGGCGCCAGGTGGAAATGGCATTGCAAGCCCTTCCACAGGACTACATCCAGCATCTCTACGATCGTCTCCATGGGAGAATAGCAGCCGGCATTGCTGCGAAAGGTGGATATACACTGTACTAGTGCCGACATTGTGCATGCTCTGTTGCCTGTGTCTATGTGCCTGTGGTTCTGTCAGTGTTATCATGTGATGTATCTGACCCCAGGAATGTGTCAATAAATTTTCCCCTTCCTGGGACAATGAATTCATGGTGTTCTTATTTCAATTTCCAGTAGTGTATATCATATTAGACTAGAATGTTAGCCCACAGCTAATGACGCAATCATACCATTCACAAGTTCTTGGTATCAAACGATGTAAGTGAGGCTGGTGAAAGTGTGCACCTCATTAAGTGATGCATACGAGAATTTCGAGGAGGAAGTTGACCGAGGCCATGTAAGGGCGTCAGCCAACCATATGACATGGTTGGGGCAGGACCTATGCTGGTCCAGGACTATTCTGTGTGAGCTAGTTGAATCAACAGGTAGGTCAGGCTGAGCGGTGATTTCAGATGTGCACGCTTTAGGAAGATAAACGTTTTATGGTAGTCCAGTAACTGGACTTAGAAAACTCAAGGCCTAGTCAGACATCCGATTATTTTCTGCTACGTGAACGTCTGGACTTGTGATTCTCGTGTGAAGTTTGTTTCAGGCCATGTTCCTGAACATTAATGTTGGACTCTGTCTCAGTTTTACCTGTTAGGACTGCGACGATTTTTAAGGCAAATCAACACCTAGAATTGTGTGTCGGTTTGACTCTAATTAGGTGCCAGTTAGTCTGCGATTTATTCTCCTTTAATGATCAGCAGTGAACACAGTTAAAAATTTGTCAGCAGTTTTTAAATTTATTAAATTTTACATAGCGAGCGTACCTGCTGCTACACTGGGGGCTCGAGTCACTTTAACCACTTACTGAAATAGTTGATTTCACCAGTCTTTGAGTTTCTGTGAACATTTTAGAGTCAATAAACTTTTATTGGTGAAAACTGCACATTGTTGTTGTGGGTCGTCATTTCACGAAATTTGCACCTAGGTAATACCTAGTGATTAATTGTCATACTGGTTAATAGCAACAGAAGCAATTTTATTACATTATTTCTATTACTAATGCACACGGGAAAGGTTAGCTGAGTTTATCATTCCTAGTGAGGACAAAAGCCATCGTATTTAATTTGCATCCTAACATATGTTCCTCCGCGTACCGTCACAACTGGTGCAGACGACACAGGCGCGCTATTCTACCAAGTACGAAAATTGCGTTTACGTTGCTATAACGCTGCTTTCCATCGAGCTGATGTTACCGCTTCCACCGCCCTTGCCTTCTCCTTAACAGTATCAGGCACAGTATATCCATTTCCATGATTCTCATCTGAAATGCATAAAACTTTTTGCTGTTTGTCTGACAGCATGTTTCCATGCATGCATAATAACGATAGCGTATTTGACTGTATTCTGCAGATTGTCGTAAATGACACATCATCTCATTTTATTCTCATTCACACTGACATCGTGTTTTGGATTTTACGTTTCGGAAAATGAGTTAGAAATAGTGTGTAGTGCCACATTGTACTAATACATCTACAAAAACACCCAAAAATTGATTCTGAGAGTTTCAAAGAATAAGAAGATAAACAGAATGTGGTTACAACACGCTCCTAGATATTCAAATGATTAAGTAGGTCACTTCCCTATATAATGCGTCAACGATTTGTGCCTTAAAAACAAAACTAAAAAAAAACGCATTTCCAAGAGCTCTTGCAGTTCGTTGAAGTTTATAACATGCATCTCATGAATAAAAATGTTTCGTATATGGTGCGACAGTCTAAAAATATTATGGCAGAGATCTTTCGTCTCTGTCTACTGTGGTTGAGGATTCGATCGCTGATAAATGTTTGTGACAAGCAAGATTATGAAGATGACTGCTGCTAGTTACATTCCCAGTAATTTAAGTTGTGCTCTTAGATTTCTGTCTAACCGCACACTCGGAAATCGCTACATATTCGGAAAAAATGATGAATTATTTCTGACCAGAAAAAAATATTAAGGTTATTGTCGGTTGTTTCACTCACAGCAATTTCATATTTCGTATTTTAAACACACAGAAATCACGAAATTCTTACTGAGGAAGTGTGCTCTTACATGTAAGTAATAACGGATATTGCTGAAAAATCTTAACTTACACGAATAACACGAATAACAATGTCTCATAACATGTTGCAGATATGAAGAGGGAAAAAAAGCTTTGAATCCACCTATGCAGGGACCCATAACCTTGCGTATCGCATTTTGTAGTATTGTGTAGAGGAACGTATGCTGTGTTCGTTGCCAAATGGTGCTGTGTAAGTCATAAATGCGTGATAGCTTGGAAGGTTTCCAATATCAGGCTTCACATAATTGCTTTCCATTGTTACTTGAAAGTTGTAAACACGTTTCGATAATTACTAACTAACCCATTTGTGAGAAAAAGTACACAAAGGCACTAGTAACGTCAATTCACACTCAAATAGTATACGTATGCAGAGCCGATGTCTTGATATTTAATGATGTTTAAACTCTTATTTTCATAAAAATAACATGTATTTTGAGAGAATATTGACAGAAAACATTTTTTTAATGTAATCATTCACAGTAACAACCTAACCTAACCATATTTCTAACAAAGGAAAATAGTCTATTATGAACTCAATTTCCAACCAGATGCATCCTCTAACACTAACACGATCACTAAATCCAAAGCTAAAACTGCTAAATATGTTTAAAATAAAAAAAATTATAGGTGTACATAAACTACAGCTCACCGATCGACAGGGCCAGACCTAATTCCAAAACCACTCGGTACAATTATCGTAAAATCGATGGGAGGGCCATTCGGTAACAAGTCTCAGAAGCTTGCTGAATAGGATATTTCGATAAAGAACCAAAAATGAAGTAATTATTTACTTCAAACTGTGGAAAAAACAGAACCACTGTCATATTTGGACTGAAAATTATACACAAACATTCTCAAAGTAGATAGATGCAAGTGATACATATTTTATCACGATGACATAGAAGAATTCTGAGATAAAAGGTAGAATACCGTAAGAAATGTGAAACTCTACGGCCTCCATAACAAGAAATGTCGTCGCTGATGTATTTTTCTTCTGTTGGACCTTGTAGAAACTTCCAGCGAGAAAGTTGTTAAGAAAACTATGAAACCAATTTTGGTAACATCCGAGACGTCATTAATGTATCGTTCACCTATGAACGTATTTTATTTACAAAGAGACTCTGTGTACAACAGAGCAAGGCAACTATTGTGTGGCCATCAGGATTTTAGTTCTGATGGCTCATCTTAATATGACTGAGAATATTCCCTTAATGCAGAATTACATTTTTGTTTTTCTTTTGCAGCTCTTACTGAAGCTTCATCACTGCACCTGAATCGCCAATATATACTGTACAAGAGTAACTTACGTTTTTTTAGGTCAATAATTCCGCTGAAATCGAGCAAAATATATTTTAGCTTGTAATTTTGTGAAGCCTAAGTTTTGCTGAAGTATGCTAGAAGACTATTCTCCTCAATATGCAGAAAGAGCATTTTACAGACAACTTCATTGTTATTGCTGCAATGTGCTTTTGCAGTGCATTAAAAATTTTTTTCTATCACTATACTTTCTGAATCAAACACACCAAGTGAGCAGTGAAGACTAGCAATGGAGGTCCCTGAGCCAGAATAATAAATTTTTTCACAGAGATCACGCTTTTTTTTCTAGCTGTCGGATACTGTCCTATGTTGTACTATTAAAGTACAGTTCTGAACACTAGCTTTTTCTCGAAATCGTCAGATACTGTAATTCCTGTTTTCATCTATATCTATTTCTTGGAGAGCAGAACAAGTCCTAACATCCTTTCTGTCGATGTTGCTGCACTGTTAATACGGAATACAGTCGATTCGGATATACCACAAAGTTTAGTTGTCATTTTAAGTAGGTAGTTTCAGTAGGTACTGGCTCAATTTCCAATTTCTATCCCACTCAATCGTTTCATTTGCTTGTTCACTAGAAAATCAAAACGTATGCAGAACCTACTGAAACATCCTACTATAATCCATTTTTCAGGTCTAACTCACTCGATTTCATTTAAATTACTTAGTAAAATTAATAAAAATGAATATTTTTTGTATCATGTTCACCAATTTTTTAATTAATTATTTTGTTCATACAAAACGTGATAGTAAAAAAATACAATTTAATATTTTTTATAAAACGTAAATGTAAACAAATAAAATTTAATTTTTTTAATAAAAGGTGAATATAAGAAAATAAAATTAAACTTTTTGTATAAAAGGTGAAAGTAAGAAAATAAATAAAATGCATTATGGTGAATGTAAAAAGTATCTTTTATTTTTCCAGGGTGTATGAGCATTTTACACTGAATTACCAGGGATCTATATGCGAGTACAGGCTTTCTCGGCGAATTTCATATATGAAGTCTTCACGGGTTGTCAGCCGAGTAGCATCGTTGTCTCATAGCAACGTTTCGATGCAATGCGTCTCCATCATCTTCAGGAGAAGTGTCGGGATATCGTCGGTCGCGGGCTTATATCTCTGTCGGACCACTCTCCGCTTCCTGCGGCCGGCCAATCACGCGCCCGCTGAATCGCCCGATGCGCCTGGATAGGCCGGTGGTGGGGGGGACGCGTGCGCAGGGTTCGTGTTCGAGTCCTCGCGTCAGTTTCTGTCTGTTCCGTCCGCGGCCCTTGGCGAAAAAGAACGTTCTTCTCTGATTTTCCTGATTGCAGGCTCCCAGGCTGTGCTGAGATGGTAGCCAATGTTGCGGTTGATTAGGTTGTCTTTTAATCGTATTTCTATGGACTCTTTGATTACTGAGTCACAAAAACCGTTTGTACTGCATATTTTTTTCTGTCTTCGAAATCGAAGGTGTGCTTCTAGTCAATACTATGTTCCGCCATACGCGGGTCCTCCGACGTCCAAGATCGGGAGAATTCTCACGAAACATAAAGTGAAGATCGTTTTCCTCACAGCAGGAAAAATCAAAGACCTTCTCGGTTCAAACAAGGATCCACTAGATCTGATGGCACCAGGTGTGTACAAGATCGGATGGGAATGTGGTATGAAATCTATAGGACAGACACAGCGTTGCATCTCACAGCGCCGCAGTGAACACATTAGGCATGTACGCTTGGCTCAGACCAACAAATCTGTTGTGGAGGAACATAGTATTGACAAGGAGCACACTTTAGATTTCGAGGACACAAAGAAAATATGCAGTACAAACGGATTTTGGGACTCAGTAAACAAAGAGTCCATATAAATATGGTTACATGACAACCTAATCAACCGCAACAGTGGCTACCATCTCAGCACAGCCTGGGAGCCTGCAATCATGAAAATTTATTTTTTAGTTAAAAGATTCATTGGACCATCTGTGCTTTCATGTTCTTTTCCATCAGTTTTTAATTTATCGACATCGAAATCATCTGTGAAACGCCCAACAAATTTAAACCTGTTAACAGGTTTTAATCTATGGGTTGGATCTTTGCTACGATTAATATACTTTAACATTTATTTTTTGCACATCCTCTTTTATTTTTTTAACATTACCCTCTTTTATTTTTTGATTGGATTCTATATCTTTTAGTTTTTAAGAGCACCTTTTTTCTCTTCTTCATATTTATTCGATACATGTATTGTTTCTGATTCACTTAAATAAAGTCACACTTACCAAGAATATGATTAGACCAATCTTATAGTTTTCTAATTGCTGATAAATTCTTCTAGATGAGGTTATTTATGATAAGGAGCCATTGGTTTTAGTTTCTGTAATTCTTCAATACCTTTCAAAACATTGTCTCCTAATCTTTCTATTCCTTGTTTTGCTTGATCAATAGCAATGGTTGATATTCTTTTTTTACATTTTTCATATTCTGTTCAGGGTTGTTTTTTCTAAAGCTTGAATTGTACTTTCAGTTCTTCAGCTGCCTTTCTATTCGTTTAGGTTTTTTTAACAACTTCTGGATTATATTTTGAACATTTATTAGATATGAAAAACATTAAGCAAACGTTTTTAATGTTTAATATTAATTTTTATGCCTTTGTTTAACGAATACATCTGTAAAATATTATTAGATAACTTAATTTACACATATGTATTCCAAAAAAGATAACAACCACATGTATTTGCTACAGATTTAGAATCATTACTAGACCAAGAACAATTACTATAATGTTTGCCAAACTGTTATTCAATTTTTTAAATTTTTTCATTTTGTTTTAAATAATCATGAGCTACTTTAATTTCATTTATGTGTTCAGGTAACACTCTATCATTGTGGCCTAATATATATGCAACATCATTTTAATGCACTCATTTAATAGGGAAAAACATTAATACTTACTGAAATTCTGCATTTTATTTCTGAACTTACCTTCATTCGGGTTACTAGTCATCTCTGTCATAAAAACATCCAAACTGATCACTCCAGCAGTTACTGCAGATTCCTTTCAAATACTCAAACTTTAAGTCACCACCAATGAACTCATAACAATATGACTTACGTTTCTGTCACTTTGCTTTAAAGTATTTAAATAATTAAAATTATCTCTGACTAATTGTTTGGTATTTTTGAAGAAATTTGATATAGGCAATCTATTCCTTTATGCCTTCCTCTAGTAAAATATACTCTAACTACATCTAGATTTTTAAGAATGAAGTCATCAAAAACTATAACTCAGTTATCTTTACATACATCTAACAGAACAATTTCATCATTATTTTCAACAAAAGTAACATTTTCATTCATTTTAACTCCAACATTTCACATCTTTTTATAATTTCTTTATATTTTGGTTTATCTAAACTTTTGGAATAAAAATACAAATGATTAATTTTATTGCACATCAACAATATTGCAGCTAGAATTTAATTGTCGACCAATAATGTTGTTTTTCCACATTCTCTTGGTTCTATGATTGTATATCAAGTAGAATTTGGTAAAAATTTACAATGTTTATTTTCAATTCGTTTCTGGAATTCTTATTTTTGGTTCTCAATCTGTCATTCATTTAACAAAATTTTTAATAGTAAAAGACTAGATTATTTCAGGTGAGTGTAAGTCATCTTTTTTTTTTTTAAGAAAAAGGATTAACTTTTCCAGTGAGAGAAACTTATAATAATGTTTCACTAGTTTTTATTCAACTTTTTTCTCCAAATATCACACCAAAAAATAATGAACTTTAATGTGAAGCTGGAATAACAATTCTTTCAAAAGATAAACTATATACTCATATAGCAATGATATAAATTCCTGTTGGCCAATATAGTTTGAAAAATTTAGAAACATTTATTCAATCGAAAAAGGAAATATGCATATTAAAATAGATGAAATTTTTAGTAGAGTTTTTTTTTAAAGTGATGTTAAGTTATTTATGGATAAAGAAGTTTGTGTTGGGCAAGTTTTGAGATTTAATAGTCAAATTATTGAAGCTAATGAAAAGACTGTTGCTAAAAATGTTGTGCAAATTATTCTAAATGAATTACCTAATATAAATTTTAATTTCTGTGATGGAAAGCTGCAGGACTGAGTGGCAAGAAAAATTTCGAACTAGATATAATGAACTACTACAACTCAGTGGAATCTGATATGCCATATTTTGTATTCATTACAATTCAGACAAATCGTAAAAATAATCAGTTACTTGACTCTTCATTATTCGACTACATTAATCTACAGAGTATTTACTTGAAAAATAGAAGAAACGGAATTTTCCCACAGGAAATGTGGAATGTTAATCCAGCAAATAATTTTCTCAAAGCATATGCATTTCTAGATTTTAATGGAGTTACACTATTCACATTAAACACTGACATAACTCGATATAATTTCATAACGAACTATCCTATCTATGTGATTAACATGAATAATAGAATGAACATTATATCTTCACAGAAAACGTCTAAGAAACTTTGTGCAACTTTTAATGAAAAAATTGCTGCCTATACTTCAGCATAAGTAACAATGTTTGGTAAGAATAATTTAAGTTACAATACAAAACACAGAATAATTACTGAATATTAATGACTATATAAATGATTAAAAAATTAGAAAAAGTTAAAGAAATAATTAGAGTTTTTTGCATTTCGTTTAGAAGTATTTTCAGGAAGAAAGAGCATATAAAAACTGAGGAATTTGGTATGTTAACTAGAAAATGATATCGAATTCTCATTTTTCTGAATAGCCCTTTTTGAACTTTCAAAATCTGTTAATATTTGCGTGAGATCGATGGGAGGTTGCAATTCCTAATTATCTACAGTATGTGGCCTCTAGATAAAGATATCACAACACTTTCCGTCACCACAAGCAAGGTTGCGTGATGAGTGAAGTTACATAAACACTCTCTTGTGCTGTTTGCGGTATGAATTCTCTTGTGCCAAACTAAGCAATTCATAACTTCATTTACAGATAGCGCTGATGTACGATACACTGAAAATAATAGGGGACCATGTTTCAATTTAAACACAAATTAATAATTTTTTAAAGTTGTTTTCAGCATTCATATTAACTTTTACATCTTACTTACATTTCATCACTTCAAATATTGTAAAATACGAAAATGTCAAGAAAATAGTTTATTTACATCCGAAATAAACTGATGACATATACAATCTTAGAGCTACTTTACCCTGTCAAAGTTCTAAACTGAGTAGGGAGACTGAAGGATTTTTGGCCATTATCTCATGGAGTCATCAAAACGTCAGTGGTTGGAGGAGAGCTAGCCATCTGACAAAACGTTTTCTAGCCTCGCTTCTATACTATTTATCGCTACTCCACCAGTGAGTTTGAGACCTATCCTAAAGAAAGGGTGTTGTGTTTCAGGCTGAAATAATGGTGTATTCTCTTAACTCAGACGCAAATCTCCGTGATGCACTGACATACAGGAGGTCAGAGGCTGAAAACTTGGTCTATAGGATTAAATGAGTGGAAGGTGTTTGATAACAAAAGTTGTGGACTTTTTGAGAATGCATTTTTATTTTTCCTATTAAATTTTATAACCTTTAAATGGACAATACCAAAGTGCTAAAACAGTGTGGTACTGTCTGGAGGAAAGGAATATTAATGAATTTCATCGAGAAGATGGAGTTTGTTGGATTTTTAAAGAATGTGTATCGTGACATCAGAAAATTAAATTTACTTGTGAATGTGGTAGAACTGTAGGTAAAAAAACACTGAAAAATCATGTACAATCGATAGTTCATAAAAATCTTATGGCTGCTCAAGAAGAAAGAATTAGGAAAATTTTTGGTAATGAATAAATTTCTAACATTCATATTATTTACTTTCTTACATTCTCCTTTTATTCAACAGTATTAAATTTAATTTTTTAAGTTCACTTTTATAAAAATATTACATTTTGTTTTATTATATTTTGTATGAAAAAATAATTATTTTGAAAATTGGTGAATGTGATACGAAAAATATTCACTTTTACTAATTTTTCTTAGTAATTTCTATGAAATTAAATGAGTTAGACCTGTAAAGTGGATTATAATAGGATGTTTCAGAAGGAACTGGGTAAGTGTTCACTTTCTGGTAAATGAACAAGTGAAACGAGTGAGTGAGCTAGAAAATGGAAACTGAGACAGAACCTATTGAAACATCCTACGTTTTATGAATTTGTGGAAAATTTGTATTATTCCTGGCCTGGTCGCTGTTGGTCTGATCAGTAAAAAACTTCAAAAGGTTTGATACGACAATTTTAGATTGTATTCGAATGGCTTTCCGCCCTTTATGTACACCACTTTTAATAGCACTATATGTAGGCCCTTGCTCCTGCATTTCACTCATTACCAAACACACGTTAGTACAACGTTCCAAGGAAGACTGGAACGATAGGAGAAAAAACAATATGGCACAGAAATTGAAAATTCAGCTTGCGCTGACCTACTGCACTGTGCAAAGTGTGCCTGTGGCAACAAAACTATGAAGTCAGCGAATAACAGCACTTAGTGCTGGCAGGCTGCAGGGAACGTCTGTGACCTTGAG
This sequence comes from Schistocerca gregaria, assembly GCF_023897955.1. Classification (NCBI taxonomy): domain Eukaryota; kingdom Metazoa; phylum Arthropoda; class Insecta; order Orthoptera; family Acrididae; genus Schistocerca; species Schistocerca gregaria. The sequence goes on from NC_064931.1 coordinate 559,720,059, forward strand.
GTGTCTGATTTCATGACATCCATTCTAGGAGTGTTGATTATGGTGCTCCATGGGCAAACCATGTTGCTTTCTCAATGAGGACATCCCTTATCATGTAGAAGATAACCCGATGATTAGTTCTCGGAACACTGCTGTAGCATGGGCTCCTATACCACACTTATGTGAGAAGTCATTGTCTGCTGTGTGCACTCTGTGAAGCAGGAGATTCGAAAAGTGATCTCATCTTCAAACTTATTTTACGTTTCCAGACATGGGTTTCTTACCAAACCTTTCTCTACTAAGTCCTTTCTACAACCTCTAGGAGCCTGTAATAGGAATTGCGAAATACATTGTATACCTTCCAGTGCCTTGTCCAGATATAAGACAATCTTGAGGCGAATACTGTACATCAAGACAGATACCGTCGTTGACTTTCATGGTGAAAAAATCATAATACATTTACACTTGGTGCAGTATGAAGGTATGGTATAAAATCAACACAAACAACCACTTCACAGAGGAAACACAACATGTTAACACTGAAGAACTACAATTTTCTTAAATCACTAGGCTCAGAACCATGCTATGATGTTGACCGATATAACTGTCCCAGTTGACTATAACGAATGGGTTGTACACAGGAATATTTCTTACACAAGCGTTTCACATCTGCAAAGTTGAATAATAATGATGAGATTAGGATTGTCATTAAGCAGTAGATTGCTTTAATAGTTCTAAGCAGAACCCCCACAAAACAATTCCATGTTACACCTAACTTCTTTGCATTCCTGTTTCAGAAAATAACATGCCCACTAAATGGTATTGAACTCAATTGTATGAGGAATGTAGGGATAACATCATGCTTTAAACAGATGTTTCCATATTAAAATTGCATCTAAATCGCTTAGAAAATGCAGGGTGCTTAACACAAAAAGAAGAAAGAACGAAAAGGAAATCGAGAAATGAATGCAAAGACTTTAGCATTTGTATAACACTTAAGTTGCTAATAGAATATTTCGAAGACATGAAACTTGTTCTCATCAATGTAAAATTCGTACTAGTTTGAAGCGCAACAGATAGCAGTTCTTACATCAAGGAATGGTAGTGTCTGAAGAGCATTAGGTTGTGGCTTATAAAATTGTGTGGAAGATTCTTATCTTTCAGTAACTGTTGAGGAATGTTTAAAGCACCATTTAGATCACCATCATTCTCCTCAGAATGCGAAAATACAGAGACCATCAGAAAAACGTATATATCTTTTCAGAAACGAAAAGTATTACTTATGTGTTTATTTTGCATTTAATAATTGATCACACATGTTGTACAACCTTCAGTTTAGCACATGGTGACTTTAAATGTTCAAAATGTTCACTGTTGGCTGCCATACACATAACAGAACGACAAGCCATCCCTGCCACTACGATAGTCAATGTTACAGTGGAGATCATTGCACACGTCGCTGTAACCTCCTGGCGAAGTTCACCCAGCTTGAGTGGCTTACATCGATAGACGTTATCTTTCACAGTTCCCCACAGCTAAAAGTCCACAGGTGTTAAATCTGGCGACTGTGGAGGGAACTCAGTGGGCCCTCTTTGTCCAATCCAATGCCCTGGAAAATTGTCATCCAGGATAGCTCATACGGCTTGGTGGTAATGTGGTGGCACCCCATCCTGTTGGTAGAAGACATTTTCATCAGCTCCATAAAGCAGATGTATACCTGGCAAAACTGATGTGCATAACATTTCCAGGTATACTTCTCCAGTGACAGTACCATCGAAGAAAAAGGGTAATACTAAGTCCATACTACACATGAAGCCCTGGTGGATTGACTGCTTTAGCCACATAAACATGCGTATTTTCTGGTGCCCAGTACACACTGTTATGCCGATTCACGGTTCTACTAAGCTTGAGTTGTGCCTTGTCACTTCATACTATCTTTATCAGAAATTGTTCATCATCAGTTACCATTTGCTGGTACCATTCGCAAAATTGCATTTGGCGAGAGGATCGTCATCATTAATGCAGTAATCGTGGAATGTAAACTTTCCACTTTGCTGCTTTCAGAATTCTTCATACACTTGTATTGCTAACCCCCACTCCACATACACATTGTGATGTAGACTTCTGTGGAGAATTAACAAACGTTTCCAACATGAGAGCTGACGAAGCACGACTTGTAACTGTACACTGTCTTCCCGATCTTCTTTTGTCAATATCACAAATCGTTCCATGCAATTCTAACTTGGCAATGGCGCATTTAATTGTTAGGTGGGTTGACGGTTCTGTTACAAATTCCCGCCTACACTGATGATGCACTTCAACGGCATTGTCAAACTTGAAAAACCACTTCTCAATACATTTTCGTTGCTCGAATGTGAAGCGTGCTCCAGTCATCTTGTTTTCTCAATACTGAGAGGAAAGTAATAACATCTGTGAGCCAATGACCATACTACAACACACTCGTAACTCAAAACGAACGACAGTGTCGATATCTAGATAGAGCCTGACAAAGACTGTAGACATTTTTCTGGTGGACTGTATTTTGTTGACGCCGATCTACATAGGGAGAAGCAATCATTATAATGAAATAAGAGACAAGTTATAGATGTTCATTTTGGCATTCGAGATTGGAGTAATTGAGAATTATTGTGAAGGTAGTACAGTGAACCCTCTGCCAGGCACTTAAGTGTGATTTACAGAGTATCCATATAGATGTAGATGTAGATCAAATCTCAAACGGCCCCTGTGTTACTGGGATGTCATACAACATGTGTTGGGAACTACCAAAGAACCATTAAAATATAAAACATCTAGATTACTGTAGAGTGCACTCACTTTCAAGAACGAACGTTCAGAAGTTTAATATTTGCTAGCTCAGCCATCCAATGTGCTGTGAATGACCATCTTGGGTGGTAGGAGTATGTGTATGGATTTTTAGAAATGTATGGTATGTGCTTTAATAGCTGTCTGATAGGAACACTTCAGAGGACGTTTTCACTTCTAAGTTCTATATGTGAACTGCTTCTGTACACATTATGCATGATTCAACACCACTACTTGATGATGCTATGGAAATATGTACATATTTGTACTTGTTCATATATACTACAATGTTAGCTGAAATTAAAAAAGAGGGTAAATGTATGCTTTTCTAACTAAACTGCCTTTCATTTCAAGTAGGCTATCCACAGCAGGCAGAGACGTGCAGCCATTGTAGCTTAATGAGTAAAGTATGAAAAATAGTGGAGGGGAGGTATGGCGGCCGATTTTGTTGCGTTGACAGGAGACGCAGCTGCATGCCCAGGTCTGACAGTCCCATTTAATATTTTTCCAAAAGATACACTCGGATGTGAGCCATGTGGTGGCGCAGACGCCAGGGTGAGAGAGGTTATGCAAGGCGTCGAAGGCTTGCCAGCGCAATGTGGGCAGGAGCAATGGCCGCAGGATGCCGGTAAAAGAATTACATCACATCTCGTCCAAAACGCCAGGGAACTTGGCTTTGGTAAACACAAGAGATGTTTGAGGATCTGTGAGGAGAGCTTGAGATTCCTCGTCAGAGGCCTGGAGAGTTTCCAGATTGAATAAGTCGATGATACATGAGACACCATTGATCTGTGAGAAAAAAATCAGTGGGGATGTTTTCTATGCCTTTGATGTAGCTAACGTCTATTGTGAATTGAGAGACTAAATCAAAGTGGCGGAATCGTCGTTGGGGTGGGTCCTTAGGAGGGTTGCAAAAAGCGTCCGCTAGTGTTTTGTGATCAGTAAGGATGAAGAAAGAATGGCCCTCGACATCGGGGCGAAAGTGTTTGACGGTTACATAGACCGCCAGAAGTTCCCTATCAAAAGCGGAATATTTCTTCTGAGCTGTAGACAGCTTTTTAGAGAAGAAATGAAGGGGAGAAACCATGTTGCTTTTGCGTTGCTGTAGTACTGCCCCCACCGCGATGTCGCTGGCGTCCATATTGATGAACAACTCGGTCGACGGGTCGCGATGGGCGAGTGTCACGGGGTGAGTTAAGGAAGTTTTTAGAGCCTTGAAGGCCTCCAACATAGGTCCAGTCCAGCGAACTGGTTTAAGGCCTGAAGTTTGTTTGCCCGACAGCGAGTCTGTCAGCGGGCCTTCACGGCGGCGGCAGAAGGCAGATGCCGTCGGTAATAATTTATTGTACCCAAGAATGCGGGATTTGGGAGGCTGTTTTTCGTCTGTGCAGACGGTTTAACCTAATAATGTGACAGAAGACTGGCGCAATTGGAATTTGCTCTTGTTGACCTCAACGCCGTTGGAGTTCAAGGTCTGGATGACCTTGGATAAAGGATTTTCGTGTTCCCCAGCTGAGTTGCTGGAAATGAGTGTGTCAACCAGATATGCAAAGCAAAACTCGAACTGTCGTAAGATTGAGTCGATGAAACGTTATCATGTTTGTTCCACTTTTTTCAGGCTGAATGGCATGAACTTGTATTGGAACAAACCAAGCAGCGTGATAATAGCTGTCCTTAAAATATCTTCCAATGCTACGGGAATCTGGTGGTAGGCACATTTACAGTCAATAGTACTGAAGACTGTGGCGCCTGATAATATATGAGTGAAATCGTTTATGGTCAGCACTGGTTAATTGTCCATGATGGTATGAGCGTTCAAGCATCTGTAGTCGGCGCACATTCAGAAAGAACTGTCGTATTTGGTGACGATGTGAACTGGTGAAGACCAGTTGCTGTCACACAGTTGCAGGATGCCTGCCTCCAAAAGTTCGTTAATTTGCTGCTGGGCGCGCTAAACTTAATGGGATTGAGGCGTCTAACCTTGTGCTTAATAGGAGGGCCAGCAGTGGTAACTCTCTTGTGTGTCATTCCGTCAGTGATGGAAGAAACTGAGAAGTGCACACGAGACTGACCATTGTCGTGACGTGAAGTTTTTGGATGAGTGGGGTGCGACGAGGCGTAACCTTTAGCACGAATGGGAAAAGGTGGCACGAAATTCACATGCCTATTATGTAACTGTGGCGTGCGCTTGCTTGGAGAGCGGAGAGGTCGGCTGTGCAAGCAGCGAGGAGTGGGTCGGGACGTGCAGCGACTGTCTGTTGTCAGCCTAGCCATGGGTAACTGGCACGGGCGAGAGAGGCGTTGGCGCCAAGTGGGGAACAGCAATGGCTGAAGAGGCACGTAGCTGGTGAGCGAGAGAGGGGGAATGTTTGTCAACTCACAGGGCAACTGCCTGTGCGGTGGGAGTGGTCGTATCGCCCGCACGACTGTCATTAGAAGCACTGTTTCAAACACATGGCACTGAATGTGGCGAGCGCGTCGGGGATTCCGTGTATACCAGACGCCAATCGTCACACACAATTAATGTTTTTGGGCTAACCTGCTGAGGAGTGTCCGAGCTGACGTCTGCTGGAGAAACATGATTAGGTGGCAGCACTGTGGACTGCAGTTTCAGCACCAAGGTACGAGCCACAACAAGCTCATTGTAAGTATGTGCTATTCTTTGTTTCATCTCGTCATTTTCCCAGCGGAGTTTTGCCGCCGAGTGGTATTCTGAAAGTAGGTTAGTGACGCAGCTCACAATGTCGCCCGCGAGGGTGGAGCACTCGTGTACTAACTCACATGTCACAAGAGAAACAGAATGTGGAACATACGTGTGGAAGAACAGTATCTGAGTGTTAGTGGTGTGATGTAGCACTAAGTCCTGAACCACGATCAGAGAGAGTTTGTAATGTGACGAAACATCCATACCGAGAATTGGTTCATCAATGTCAGCAATGTAGAAAGTCCATAGAAAACACAGAGAAGGAGATAGGTGCACCATAACTTTGACAGAGCCAGGTTTGTAATGTTGATGCGTTGACAGCTGGTAGAAGTGACCTCGTCAGTGAAAAGGTGGGAAGAGCCAATGATGCACGATGAGACGTAGGAATTTAGAGTTGCCCTTGGACACATGATGTAACTCGAACAGATGCTCCACAAGCACAAACCATGATACAGGTTTGTTCTTGTATAAAGCGGTCAGCTTTGACAGACGGCAGGGGGGGGGGGGGGGGGAAGAAGGCAGCTTCGGCGTATCTTGGAAGGCCTGCTGGTCCATGGTAGGATGGGCCGTACTGCAGCCCAGCACCATAGGCGTAGGTGTGTTATTGGCAAGAACGTCTGAAGGTTCAAATGGTTCAAATGGCTCTGAGCACTATGGGACTTAAGGTCTGAGGTCATCAGTCCCCTAGAATGTAGAACTAATTAAACCTAATTAACCTAAGGACATCACACACATCCATGCCCGAGGCAGGATTCGAACCTGCATGCGTAGAAGTCGCGCGTTTCTGGACTGATGCGCCTAGAACTGCTCGGCCACCACGGCCGGCTCACGTCTGAAGCAACGGCTGGTTGCATTGTTCTTGACGTGTAGCGAAAACACGACGAGGTAATGTGGGAACGAGCGGTTGTGCAACATGTGTGGCAGTCCCGTAAACTGGACCAGAGGTTAGAGGTGCAGATTTAAATTTGTCCACCTCAGAAATGACGCAGAGGCCGGCACGACAGACACAGTTGGAACTGTGGTAGAGGCGAGCGGCTGAATGGTCGGAATCGGGGCCCCGAGTGCGTGTGGGAGGGGTAGGGGGGATGGGTTGGTACTTCCTGCAACAACAGTGTGAGTTTTCTGTGCACATTGGGAACACACCCCGTGTGGTCGGACTATAAATTACTGGTGAAACTTGCTGAAGATCGCATTATTGCGGTAAAGCGTTCCTGGAAGGCGAAGCCCTGTAAGATGTGCTTGTGCCCACATGTCAAAAAACTGTGCAACAGGTCTGGTTGGTGAGCAAGGGGAATTTGGCGCATGAAAATATCCATCGTTAGTCTGTGAGTGAGTCAAAACCGGAATAGGCTGATAACGGTTGATAGGGTGTGCTTTATGCATAAATGGCGGCGTTGTGCACAGCATGATTGTAGCCGACACTGCGGTCCTTTGAGAGTCAAAGTGTGTGTGTGAATGCAGATCACTTTAAACATTACATGATCGATCGGTAGTTACACAGTACTGAAAATTATCCACTTGACATTTCACATGTTGGCGAGCACAGTCAGGTGACACGAAACCTGAGTCCATTGTTTGAGTTAACGGTGTAACAGTTTACCGATGTAGAACAACAAAATTTGAGGTTAACTTAGTTGGAAATCGCGAATCACTGTCGATTAGTGGAGAGTTGGGCGTTGGCGAAGGATTGGAGTGGCCTGGTTTTCGTAGTTGGGCCTCCAAATCTTTGAACAAAGCAGTGGGTGAGGTAGCCATGGCTTCGTGCCCATAACCTGTTGATTTACAACGCACGGGGCGGAAGTCGCAGAAGACATAGAAACTTCGGGGTCACCAGTATGGGAACAGGGTACGATTATTGGTCGAATTCCACATAAAGATATATTTTGTAGTTAGTCATAAACGTGTAGGCAGCTTGAGATACAGAACAGAAATAAAAACTGTCATGGAGGCTCGGCAGAGCAATAATAGTCTAAAGATGGTGTTAATCGTGGTCGATAAGACCTATCGACATCACAAGGCAACTGAAAGGTTTGTGAACTTCAAAAAAGAAAGTTAGAAGTTGAAAATATTAGTGATTTTAGAGCGATTCTAAAGTCAATCGAAGTACTGAATGCAAAAGTTAAAGATACTAAATAAGATTTAGATATATATGAAAAATTATATAAGCCTCACTTATTCTGAAGTCAATTTAGTATGCATCACAATGTCAACAAAAAATCATCAAGGTACAGAAGGCTATTCGACGGAAATTACCATTACTAAGGGTACCGCATTTGGAGCGAAATCAGTCAGTCAGAGAAACGTTTAAACCAGTGGCTGTCTCGTGCACTCAGTAAGAGGCAGAGAAGAGGAAGAGGAAGAAGGATATACAGTTCCTGATTTCATTATCCATTACAGAGATAGCGAGAGAGACCTGGCATAAGAGGTTGGCAGGGAAAAACCGTATATGTTGAGTATGCAGCCAATAAGTTTAACCAAGAATGTAATAAATATATGTTGGGAATAAAGAATCCGAAAGAATGCTGGGTTTATTGAAGCTAATGTTCTTGAAAACCTCAAACCCTGACAACTATTTACCGAAATATCCAATAAATTTTGTGAAATAATACATATGGCTAATGCACATACGAAAATAGATGAATAAAACATCCTTAGCAATAGGAAATACAGAAATATTACGAAAAGGGTGTTATCTGCTAGAATAATGGTATCAACATTCAGCATTACAGAATGAAGAATCGATCTCTGGAGTATATATGTTATGGTGACTCCAATGATATTATAGAACCGCTTTGACTGCTCACAGAATCAGTCATGGCCAAGAATATGACTAATACAAATGAAGTTATATCAGTCATTTCAAAGCTCAGGGAAAGACACATCACTGAATAACTATGGAAATGGTAGTTCGAGAACTACACAAACCAGCACACAAAACATTCCCTCATAGCCATGTTATAATACATGGCCTAGATGGCCTTTAGTAGGGTGATATTACAGTCATGATGCACCATTCAAGGGTAAATAAATGTTTCAAATTTACTTTCATGGTTATTGATACATATTCCAAATTTGCTGTAGCATTATATGTAAAAAGGATATTGTACAGATGTTTGAACAGTTGATGCACGCACAGATGAATTAGTGCCCAGACAATGTTCAGATTGACCATAGGAGAGAGTTTCAAAGCAAGTATTGTGGAATCATCAGACAACAGGTGGGTGAATGCCCATGATTTGGTACACAACAGAGTACATGAACCTCATACCATACTGTATCATAGCATGAGTGATAGAATGTGCATCAGAGATGGTAGTAGTATTTTCTATAAGGTACAAGTCCAATACGTCTCTACATATAACTATTGTGGGCACAAAACACAACTTCAAAATGGTTATAATAAGGTGATAAGGGGATTAATATGTTGGACAAGTCATGCAGAGGGCAAGATACTGCATACACTACAGTAGTAGGCTAGTAGGAAATCTGGCGAAAAATGCTGGTTCAGCATCTTTCAGCACTTTTTTCTAGTGTCATCATACAACTTTGTCAACTGCACATGTCATATTTCGCTTACAGCATTATCAGCACTTACTTATCTCCATGGCCATAGCAAGAATCATGACATCTGGCTATGTGCCAAGGTCAAGCAGAGGAGGTGAGGGATGTGCAATTTTGCTTGTTATATTTTTCTAATAGCAGCATCAGTACTTTCTTGTCTCAAAGGCAGTTACAAGAGTAATGACATCCAGCCACATGCCAAGGCCATGTATGAGAGGGGAGCATGAAGGCCACCCCTTCCAGCACTGCTGTTCAGTAGCCAAATAGGGTAAAGTATCTGAATAACGGAAACCTTTTTCAACCATCTATGCATTGCTGACTTCCAAAAATTCATTTAAGGACTGGCTCACCACTCACATTAGTAACTTCAATGTGATGCTATAAATAATTGATCAAGGTATACTGGAACGAGTAAACAACACATTTTTTCTATAACTAGTTAAAAACCAACATTTAAGTGTAAAATATAAACAAGAAAATAGGAATTTGTATTTGTTAAAAATGAGTTTTACCTTAAATGATATCCCATAGACCCTGAAAATTCAAATAAAAAACAAGTCTACTTTCACATCCTACTTGCTCCTATCACAAGCAGATCATTAATTTTAAAAAGAATTTTTTGTAATCACATGTTGTCGAACCCTTCTGTTTGATGTTTAAATAAATGTACTACTACAACTAGCATGACTGCTTGAATTCAGTTGTGCAGGTGACTCTAATCAGTTCTATTTCCAAACTAAGACATTACTGGAGGTTTCTGTAATGCATGATGTATATCTTTCTATCCTTAATGTCACCATCTGTTCTGAAGGGAACTATCTTGAAGAACTAGTCGCTCTGGACATAGTGATAAACCGCTGTGCTCATCATGCAAACTGTTAGGATATGTCATTTCTGCCTCAGCAACATGTCACACACCATCATTCATAGCCACATTCTTGAACTGACCTAATCCAGTGTTTTATTCATCAGACAGCCATCAAAACTCTCCAGTCAGCAGAGATTGTTGCATAGCATGCCTGCATATGTTGATTACATTCAGATACAGGATGTAACTCGAATCTTCAGATGCACTGAACTTCTCACTCATCTGTGGTTTATTTGCTGTGGCATGCCTATAGACACATTCACGAAGTCCCCTGTGGATTGCACGTTGAAATAGAGCAGTAGGCCAACATCAGTCAGTATTTCGATACCAACAACATCTAACACATGGTATTTACCTGGATGCTCAGGATGAGTCGAATAATGTCTCTCACAAGCCTGGATTTATCACACAAAACAAAATTAACTTGAAGAGTTTGACCAATTACTAATGGCCTTGTTGCTAGCTGTATCATCTGGAATCTGGATATAGGTGAACCCTCAGTTTAATGCATCAAAAACATGTGACTGGAAGTAGAGGGGGAGTACTCGACTGAGTGACTTACTGGACCTTCTTAGCTCCACTTCAGAAAAATGATCCTGTGTAACACCTAACATAAAATTTCAAAACCACTCAGCAATCGAGGTCCTGTGCATTATCATACCATTTTCCCCTAAATACAGACAATTGTCTTCTCTTCAAAACCACTATCTTGTTTTGCGGGTTGCGACAGTTCACAGTATATCAATAAACCACACTTAATGGCAGAATACCAAAGATTGCTGAAGACTTTGGAAAGCTCGTCTTCCCAGAATAGGTAAACATGCATTCGAGAATTGGATTGGACCTCAGTAGAGTAGCAAGCAAATGATATCTGGTCTTGAAATGCACCTGCAACCAATGAGTAATTGAAAGGCCAGTGTGACTAACCTGGAGTTGTACGAGTGCATGCTCTCACGGCGATACCCATTAATAAAATATTATCGGGTTTCAAGTCGCATCAAGTGGTTAAGTGTCCACGAGATTTTGGCAGAGATCTTCTCTGCCACTGTGAAGTGGTTAAATGTCGTGTGAATGCCACTGCTGTGCTTATACAGCCGTGTCACAGCCAGTGACGTCACCGGTGCCCAGTTCCTCACAATATATGGCAATGTTTTGGTTGCGCTACACTCACGCCCACTTCAACTGAACAATCACAGGGTCCCTGGGCACACTCAGCGGCAAACCACCGTATTTACTGAGAGTGTTGTCCGGTATTTTGATCTCTATTATTACTCTGTCCCGTTTAATGACAAAAGTATCGTCGAATGCAATTCGGCGCCCGTTCTCCAGTGCAAGCTCCTCTACATCCGATTTTTCGGAATAGCGTAGGCGGAAACACCTTTCATGTTCTATGTGGGGCTGTTGAATAGTGTGAACAGTCTGACTGACATAAAACTGCCCACACACAATCGGTATTCTAGGTGTTGAGGCCTATACCGTCTTTCACAGGCTTCATTAGTTGCCAGGTCTTTGCTGGAGTTCTGAAGACTATGTCGATTTTATGTTTTTTCAGGAACCGGCTAATGTTGCCTGTTATTGACCCACAAAAGGGTAAAAATGCAATCTTCATTGTGTTTTCTTCGGAGGACTTCTGCTTTCACGTCTTAGATGCAACTGCTTGCGAAATTTGTCTGTTGTTAACAGTTTTCCTTGAAAACTTTCCGTAAGTGGCTCTTCCCTCGGCTGATTGTCGGCGTCTGAGACGGTTTCAGCTCGGTGTATCAAGGCCCTCAGAACAGACGGTTTCTGTGCTAGGTGGTGGTGGCTGGTGGCGTGCAGATATCGATCCGTGTGGGTGGGCTTGCGGTAAACGCTGTGACCGAGACTATCACTGGGCTTACGGCAGACAAGAACATCCAGGAATGGCAAGGAACCATTCTTGTCTACTTCCGTTGTGAACTTTATGTGCTTGTGGATGTTGTTGATGTGTTGAAGGAACTCTTCCAGCTTTTCATGTCCGTGAGGCCATTTAACAAAGGTGTCGTCGACGTAGCGATAAAAGAAATAAGCTGCAGCGGAGCGTGCACTCGAGAACGGATATCAAATTACATTGGACGATACTTCTGTTATTAAACAGGCCAACGGCTTCTGCAATAGCGTAATAAAGGAAGCAATAGAGATCAAAATATCGGATAACACCCTTAATAAAGACGGTTGATTGCCGCTGAGTACGCCCTGGGATCCTCTATTGGGGGGGGGGGGGGTTAAGTGAGTACGGCGGTAGTTCAACCAAAACACTGTCATGTATGGTGTGAGTGCAGTATAAGCACGGCAGCGGCATTCACACGACAGTCAACCACTTGAGAATGGCAGCGACGATCTCTGCCAAAAGCTCGTGGGCTGTTAACCACTTGACGTAGCTTGAAACCTGACAATATTTTTTTAACCTGAAGCATGACTACATTTTTAGTAAGCAGGTAGAGAAATCTGTTGCCAGCCAGAGTATCATTGTAACTAGAGGTGGCAGAGGTTGAAAGCTGTGGCGAGTGAGATGTCTCAGAACATTGGCTGGTCGATCTCCAGTGTTCACGTGATGAATGATGCCATGGCAAGCAGGCAGTAGATGTGTTGGGCTTACCTAAGGCATCATTGATGTCAGTATCACTACATTGCGATCTCAGGTGAACGTTGTCGGGTGCTTCCTCTACCCATTCTGACATATTTACGTTATTGTCATCATCATCCATCATGTCATTGTCAGTGGATGATATTTGGCTAGCTTTAATGTAGTGACCCATATAGAACCTCTTACCGTGTGTGCTGGATTAAGATTCTTTCGGTATTTCTGAAACAAAAGCAACGATTTATAACCTGCAAGATCCACACACACACACACACACACACACACACACACACACACACACACACACACACACACACACACACAAGCTGGAAAAAAGAAAATCACATGTTACATGGACTGTCAAATGGCTGTACTGACGATGGAGTACACACATCATCGATTGTAGTACTCGATTGCACACCCAATACATCCCCTGGCTGACATGAACGCTTGCTCTCAGCACCAAGTTGACTCTACGATAGCTTCATTCTGCGTGTCTCAGGTGAGCAATCTAGTACTAGAACGAGTCCAGCTACTGCAGTTTTTACTTATATACCAGAATTTACAGAGGAATCACTTGTTACTCTGCCCCTTTGTGCATTGGTAGTGGTGGGTCTACATCAATCAGATGTAAGGAAGCACGCCACTAGAAGGGAGATGGGGGTGCTGGCGCAATTTTGATATCAACTAGATATGAAAATTAATAAAATTGATCAATTAATTCCCCCATTTATAATTAGACATGATGAAGTTCAAAAAATATTCGAATGTGTGTGAAATATTATGGGACTTAACTGCTAAGGTCATCAGTCCCCAAGCTTACACACTACTTAACCTAATTTATCCTAAGGACAAACACACTCACGATTGCCCGAGGGAGGACTCGAACCTCCCCGGGACCAGCCGCACAGTCCATGACCGCAGCGCCTGACACCGCTCGGCTAATCCCCCGCGGCTATGATGAAGTATGAAATAACATACGATATGCGGTAACACTTATAATTAAACATGCAATTCCGATGATAATAATAAAAACAGTTAAGATTGCACGAGAATAGATACAGCAGATTTCTATTAGTTTTATAAGGAAAATCAGTATAGTTTTGATTTAACTATATGTATCCAAAGTTTAACCTGTTAGACCACTCCTTCTGATAGAACCTCCTATAAGATTTTACCGCCCTCTTTTCCAATATATAGAAAAATAAATGCTGTCTGCATGGTGACATTTAGCATATTACATATACACGTAATGCTCCATTGGAACTGGAAGCCAATAGTCTAAGTTACTTGCACAGATCTGTGCAAAGTTTTGTTGACTGCACTGGAGGAAGACCGTATCCAAGAGACTAACTATCATAAGAGTCGGTTCCTGTATTATTCCTTGATAAGCAGTTTAATTCAATGTTTTTTCGCCTGTAAGACATACAAACTGTATATGACTACAGCTTTGTACACCACAATACACTTTGTTTTCCTACCATGACTTCAAAGTCTGAGTCAGGTGCTAAACCGACATTAATATGTTAGATCCATGGACTCTCACAGAAAGCTGTACATCGCATGGTGTAAACTATGCAGCTCCCGCAACACACAGATTGGTAGAAATAAAAGATAGAGGTGATGATTCTCATTGACAAAAATGTGGAAGACATCGCAACATGTGGAAACTGGAAGTGTTTGCTGCATTGTAGAGCGTTTCCAAGAGCTATCCAAAGGTCGCAATTTATATTCCTCATTTTGAAATCATGTACATGATTACTGTTCTGGTGTCGACTATCGTCAGAAGACGCTATTAGTAAAAATAAACAGAGGTACTGTTATCTTGTGGATGCAAAAAAAAAAAAAAAAGAATTGCAGGGCATAGCAGTGTATTGAAACAGGGCGAGTCTGCAGCATCGAGGAACACTTCTAAACAACTGTCTCAAGGTGATGATCTCTACATTTAATCCCATGCTCCACAGTGTCAAATAGCAGATATCTAGGGTTCTGCCAAGTTTCTGTCCACCTCACCCAAGCGGTGTCAGTCAGTCATTATGCGGTAATCAACAGCATACCAGTGGATGGATTGGATGGGAAAGACACCACTGATGTGGGATAATGCACTGTAATACACATCACAGCTGGTAGTGCGATCAGTTTTAGGAATTTTAGCATTTGTTCCGTAATTTCAATGCCAGCCAATGAAACAGCTGAATGCTTTCCAATTTCTGTATCATCAGTAAATCACACCTCCACTACTTTGCAAGTAGTCAGACAGTACAGTATAGCGCTGTACTCGAATGCATCCAGTCACTCACAACCAAATATTGTACGGTTGCAATTTCTTTGGGTGGTTATGTCGATGCGTGTGTTGCAGATGGCTTCAATAAACCCAACCTAGTTCTCCCACTGTCGGATCCACCACGCATTATTTTCGGCACAGTGTCTAGACGACGATCCGCAATGCAGTATGTCTGGGATAGAGTTCGAAGGTGGATCCGCCAGCGAGAGGATTGGGTGAGATTTATGACAGCCATCCATGACACTCACATAGACATACACATCCAGAAAATAGAGAAAATTCACTGAATTTGTAGAATATATGGTTGTGAGTGACTGGGTGCATTCGAGTACAGTGTTATACTATACCATATGACTACTGTGTTGGACCATCTTGTCTATAAGAATAATACTCAAGAAGGGTCTATACCTAAAATCAGTAGTTTGTAGATGTCCTGACATGGTTGTGGTGTGTATCAGAGTTGGAAGGTGTAAGCAAAAGCAGTGAAGCTCATCTGATAAGTAATAAGAGCATATACTTATGGGGGGAAAAAAAAGACCAGCAGCAGAAATCAACTCTGTACACCTATCAGCTCTCTGTTTCAGATACCTGTACAGTAAAGTGGAAGTCAGATTAATGTGTAGAACTGTGCCAGACTTCGGGTTTGCATTAAGTGCATTGCTACATGAGCCTGCAGACAAGCTCTCTGGTTTGTCCAAAGATTACATGGATTTTTCGCAGACAGCGAGTTTCCAATCTGCACCACTCATTGAGTCTCATCTAGGTACAAGGCGAGTGTTACTATACTTTCCGTGATCTTCCTGTATAAATGCATGCATGTAGATCATCGGGAATATGACCATATACATAAGGGAAAAAATCGAAAAATTTTGAAAAAGTGTCATAAAACAGGTAAAAATTGAGAAAAATCTGGTATAATTACGACAAATTGATGGTAAATACTTAAAATTGACGGAAATACGACGAAATATGCAAAATCACTAAAAACTTTGCAAAATTACGTAAATTGACTGAGAATACATAAAATTAGAGAAACAGTGGCATGAAATGCAAGGAATTGAGTTGGGTACCTAGACACTCAAGACCGAGAAAAGCGTAGAAATTATGCTCTGGCTGCACTCAGTTTCAACCCTCTCCCTCCACCTATAAACTACATGGGTTTTCGTAACACATACTTCAACAGAGGGACATAAGTATTACACAGAGGCGCTATATTAAAGCAGGCAAAATATATGTATCCCAATCCATAACTGTGTTCTCACACATGCAGTCGGATATAGATACACTCCTGGAAATTGAAATAAGAACACCGTGAATTCATTGTCCCAGGAAGGGGAAACTTTATTGACACATTCCTAGCGTCAGATACATCACATGATCACACTGACAGAACCACAGGCACATAGACACAGGCAACAGAGCATGCACAATGTCGACACTAGTACAGTGTATATCCACCTTTCGCAGCAATGCAGGCTGCTATTCTCCCATGGAGACGATCGTAGAGATGCTGGATGTAGTCCTGTGGAACGGCTTGCCATGCCATTTCCACCTGGCGCCTCAGTTGGACCAGCGTTCGTGCTGGATGTGCAGACCGCGTGAGACGACGCTTCATCCAGTCCCAAACATGCTCAATGGGGGACAGATCCGGAGATCTTGCTGGCCAGGGTAGTTGAATTACACCTTCTAGAGCACGTTGGGTGGCACGGGATACATGCGGACGTGCATTGTCCTGTTCGAACAGCAAGTTCCCTTGCCGGTCTAGGAATGGTAGAACGATGGGTTCGATGACGGTTTGGATGTACCGTGCACTATTCAGTGTCCCCTCGACGATCACCAGAGGTGTACGGCCAGTGTAGGAGATCGCTCCCCACACCATGATGCCGGGTGTTGGCCCTGTGTGCCTCGGTCGTATGCAGTCCTGATTGTGGCGCTCACCTGCACGGCGCCAAACACGCATACGACCATCATTGGCACCAAGGCAGAAGCGACTCTCATCGCTGAAGACGACACGTCTCCATTCGTCGCCTGTCACGACACCACTGGAGGCGGGCTGTACGATGTTGGGGCGTGAGCGGAAGACGGCCTAACGGTGTGCAGGACCGTAGCCCAACTTCATGGAGACGGTTGCGAATGGTCCTCGCCGATACCTCAGGAGCAACAGTGTCCCTAATTTGCTGGGAAGTGGCGGTGCGGTCCCCTACGGCACTGCGTAGGATCCTACGGTCTTGGCGTGCATCCGTGCGTCGCTGCGGTCCGGTCCGAGGGCGACGGGCACGTGCACCTTCCGCCGACCACTGGCGACAACATCGATGTACTGTGGAGACCTCACGCCCCACGTGTTGAGCAATTCGGCGGTACGTCCACCCGGCCTCCCGCATGCCCGGCACATACGGTTCACGTCCACGCTGTCGCGGCATGCTACCAGGGTTAAAGACTGCGATGGAGCTCCGTATGCCACGGCAAACTGGCTGACACTGACGGCGGCGGTGCACAAATGCTGCGCAGCTAGCGCCATTCGACGGCCAACACCGCGGTTCCTGGTGTGTCCGCTGTGCCGTGCGTGTGGTCATTGCTTGTACAGCCCTCTCGCAGTGTCCGGAGCAAGTATGGTGGGTCTGACACACCGGTGTCAATGTGTTCTTTTTCCATTTCCAGGAGTGTATTACATAATTGTGGTTGGTCCTCACAAGCAATGTTATTCATTAAGTATTAAGGAGAAGAATCAATGCATCCATCAGACTTAAGCCATTCCCTAGAGTGTTCTGTAGGAGAGTGGACAGATGTCACATATATCACCTTTAATTGTGTGATGGGGGTGTACTCGAGAGACGTGGTGTTAGAACGAAATTGCTACATTATTCTAAACATGAGTAAAACTACCTACCATCAAACCAGGACTTCTTTGTGCAGGAGGAATGCTATCAGAGTCGTGGTGATGCTACTGTAAACAGCAATAAGACTGCGCTTACTCGATCGTAAGAAGTTGCTGCTTCCTTGTGCGCAATTTCGTGCAGTGGGGCGTGGGTGGTGCCTCATTGTATCAGCTATCGGAAACATAGTCGGCTTTTCCTAGCGACACATAGCTGCACCCATCTAAACTGATACTACTACAAATGAAAAGCACAACTGATATGGCCAAGTGTGATTGAGGCCACATACGTTTCTGACTTAAAAAGACATATAAAAACCGTAAATTTCCTAAGAAACAGAACAGCAGTCTACTGACTTGATTCTAGTTGGTTTATAAGTAGCTCTGTCGGTAGATATACACTAAAAATGCCTTCCTAGGACACCAGAATAGTGTAAATGGAAGTAGTTTTATCATTTTAAAGTTTGTCACCGTAGTGATTGGGGTAGGAAACTTGCAGGGTGGTTGTATGTCTGACGTTGGACAAATACATTCTGCATTAGAGTATTAAAAACGTTTCATTCCGTACGACTAATACTTTGGAAACTATATGACTTTATCAATATAGCATTTTTAGGTTCAGAACCGTGTAGCCATAAGTGTGTGTGCTTACGATGTACATTTATTTCTCTCATACTGGTACCTTCCTGGTACTGACTCCAGACAGTGAACTAATACTTCAGAATTGACAGCACAGCTTATTTGTGTGAAATGTTTCAAACTCCATCATCTGGAGCCCCAACATGTATAAACCACAAGTTTCTTCTTAACCATCTGTTAAAGCACTCTCACGTCTGCTATACACCCATAAGAGGCGCTGCCCTCCTTGACACTCAGGCATCCGGAGAGATCTTGTGTATTTGGATGGGTTCTGTAGGTAAGACTGATTTGTATAACAGTCTTCGCTGAACAGCAGTTATGGACACAGTCATGAGACGTGGAATGTACTGGGTGTACAACCCTCATACTTTTGATCAGTTGCAGATTAAATTGGCGACCGTGTTACATGGAGGATTAGTCAATCTCACACTTTATCCTACTAATGCGAGAACACTCCGTGTCGCCTATGCACACGGAAACATGGCCAGTCGTAATCATAAATTCTGCACTACGATAGATGCGCTGGAAATAATGAAGATAACCTAATTGCATCGGTATAGGACGCTGTCTGGTATACTTTGTGTGTATAGCCGTACTGCACAGCCATCTATCTGCATCCGCAATCTAGTATATGGTACTTTCAAAGTAGTGGAGGGCTGATTTAACGATGATACAGAAACTGGGAAGCATTCTGCTGTTTCATTGGCTGGCATTGAAACTGCGGAACAATTGGTAAAATTGCTAAAATTGATCATGTTATCAACTGCGGTGCATATTACAGTACATCATCCCATATCAACAGTGTCTTTCCCATCACACCCATCCGCTAGCAAGCTGTTAGTTACAACATAAAGATTGGCTGACACCACTTTGTTGGGATAGACAGGAACTTGGCGGAACACTGGATATCTGTTACTTGTCACTGTGGATCATGGGATTAAATTTAGAAGTCATCACTTTGAGACTGTTGCTTGGAAGCGTTCCTCAATGCTGCAGGCTTGTCCTTTTCCATATGCTGCTATCCCCTTTACATGTTTTTTTTTTTTTTTTCATCTCTAAGGTAACAGTACCTCAGTTTATTTCTACTACCTCACATGTGTTATTAACAGCATCTTCTGGCGATCTGGAACAGTAATCATGTACATGATTGCAAAATGAGGGAACAATGCTCTTCAAAATGTAGCACTGAGACATCCATTACCCCATCACTGTGGAAGAAGAGATCAACTGTATAGGTTCTCACCTTCAGATAACTCTTGGAAACGCTCTACAATGCAGCAAACTCTTCAAGTTTCCATATGTTACGATGTTCAAAAAAATGGTTCAAATGGTTCTGAGCACTATGGGACTTAACATCTGTGGTCATCAGTCCCCTAGAACTTAGAACTACTTAAACCTAACTAACCTGAGGACACCACACACATCCATGCCCGAAGCAGGATTCGAACCTGCGACCGTAGCAGTCGCACGGTTCCAGACTGCGCGCCTAGAACCGCTAGATCACCGCGGCCGGCTGTTACGATGTCTTCCACATTTTTGTCAATGATAAACATCGCCTCTGTATTTTATTTCTACCAACCTACGTGTGGCGGGAGCTGCATAGTTTATACCATGCGATTTTCAGCTTTCTGTGAGAGCCAGTGGATGTAAAATGTTAATGTCAGTTTACCACCTGACACAGACCTCGAAGTTATGGTAGAAAAACAAAGTGTATGGGGTGTATAAATCTGTAGTCGTACACTGCGTGGATTTGTTACAAGTGAATAAAGAATGTATTCAACTGCTTATGAAGAAACAATACAGGAACCCTCTCTTGTGATTTATAGTCCGCTGGATATGGCCTTCCTCCAGTACAGTCAACAAAACTTTGCACAATGCTGAGCAAGCAACTTCGACTACTGGCCTCCAGCTCCAGTAGAGTGATACGTGTACATGTAATATGGTCAATATCATCATGCAGACAGTGTTTGTTTTTCGATATGTTGGCAGAGAGAGACGTGGTAAAATCTTATAGGAGGTTCTATTAGAACGGTGATAGAACTGGTGGGTGCATATAGTTCTATCAAAACTACACAGATACTGCACATAAAAGCAATTGAAATCGGCTGTAACTATTCCCGTAGAATCATGATTGTTTTTATTATTGTCATTATGATTGTGTGTTTAAAAATAGGCGTTACCGCAAGTCATATGTTATTTCATACCTCATTATGTCTAATTATAAAGTGTACACCACTTGAATTATAGTTCATTGAGGAACCCGAATGATAGTGTTTTTGAAAATGAGAGACACTCTCAGGTCATTTAATTTGTCTATCAAGCTGAAAGAAATTGTTTAACATAGATGTTTTTTCTTTGGACATTAAAGTCTCGCTTTTTCTTTACTCCGATGACGGTTTAGAAATAATGAGGACATTTTGCAGTGATTGGTATATGTCGCAGTAAAATAGCGGAAGTATTTTTCCGATTTTATGCAGAGTGGACATGTACAGACCTCTGCAGTCGGGTCATCCGTATTCGGCGGCGGTGCTGTAGTACGTTTTTTCACTTCGTTTGATGGCGCAATATAATAAAATGTGCTTTGTATCCTGCAGTCAAACGTAAAAAGTATAGCGATTTTGCACACAAACCTAAAAGAAAATGGACTGCGCCCATGTTCGTGGAAAGAGGAGATTTATTAACGTCACGATTGTGTTTTCCCTATTAATAGATGGTCGATTAAAAGAGATGCGGTGACGTTAAACACAACTGTTACAGTGAGTTGTTTTCCCCCTCAGAACAGCGTGCACTTGCTGGGGCACTATTAGGGGCTTGGTGAGGTCACAACTGCCCTTATAGACTAACAACCCATGGTTGGGATAGCAGTCATTTATCATGCTTTTGTTCTGAGGGAGCCGGCGCCACAGTCTATTGTGCGTGTAGCTTTTGTCGGCGTCGATAGCGCTGACCGCACAGCGACGTGCTCGTTGGGAACGCATCGTACTGAAAACTCCGCAACCAGACCGGCGAGAGGCAGTTCCGGGGGCTGCGGCCTCTTTAGGCGGTGAGCTGCCTGTGTATACAAACAACAGACGTCTGGAGAGTTCTCCAGAATTTCGTTGTTGTTTCAAAGAGGGGATCCACTCTTTCCGAGAAATGTGTTTAACAGATTGCATGAAGTGCCTTCTTCTTGTCTTTTGTCTATCTGTAACTGTTTTCTGCAGACTGGAGACAGTATGTCAGTGCCACCAAAAGGATCAGTGGCAATATAGAACAGGCCTCTTTCTCTACCTGCGGTGAGGGGAGGGAGGGATGAGGAGTGATTAGGGGGGAGGGTAAGACTGCCTCTAAGATGATCAGTTCATGAGTACCCAACAAGGAGGACACGGCTGCAACAGCCACTCCCTCTGCAATCTTTTATGACGACGATTTTCGCCAGTACATGTGTTGCATAATGACCCATTGATTACAAGTGCTGTTTTTCTCACGACAATATCAATGTGTAATTAGAACAGTGAATCCATCAGCAGTGGTAGCGTGTATTGGCTTTGAATACCTGGACTGCAGGCTGCAGGGTGATTGTCAAACAGGCGTCTGTAGAGAGCTGTAACAGTAAACAGCGATAGGTAGAGTCCTCGGCTGTATGCTTACAGGTAATACTTGTATTAAAGTCCTCTCCGTCCAACACCAGTATTTCGTCAGTTGAACACAATTCCAATCAAAAAAATAGAGATATAACTTGCCACTCCGCCCCTGCTTCCCGCCAGCTTGCAGGTGAAGAGTAGAGTTTTAGTATGTCTGCCACTAGTTTCGAGTCGTATTGGGAATTTTCCTCCCAGCAGGATAACACCAGTTGTATGGTATCGTCAATTTTTTAGCTGAATTGCGATTTTAGGCAGTCCTTGTGTAGCACAATGCATATAGTAGTGTTATTAGGAACGATCTTCATGATTAATTACGTAATTAGGACCGATCTTTACTTCAGTTTCCAAACCAAAATAAATAAAGGACACTAACCTAATATTCCTCTCCTGCATCTGGACAGTTTCCATGTGTCGGGAATGCACTTGGGCTTTGCGTCCACAAGGAACAGGGTTAGAGTTCTGAACAGGGCACCGTAATTTTGAATTTCCTGCCAATTCCAGGGTGGGGGTTAGGATGGGACATTAGCACAGCCACGGAACAAAGAAATTCACACCAAAATTCGAAATTCTTGTCAAAATTCGAAATTCTTGTCAAAATTCGAAATTCCCGCCAATAGGGTAGGTGAGGGGAGGGGAAGGGAAGGGAAGGGAAGGGGCCGGGGACCCATGTGCAGGTTGAGGGAAAGACGTGATGTCATCTGTGGTTGGGATGGAGGTGGGCGGATGTAGGTGGGCTGGTGGTCGGTGGGTGGGGTAATTAATTGATCAATCTGATTAATTTACGTATCATTTGATATCAAAATTGCACCCCATCTTCCTGCTGCTCTCACCTGCCGATCAAATTTATCACAGCATGGTTAATTGCTATCAAATATCGATAATATTACGTTAGGGCGAGAATAAAGGCATGTTTTTCTCGTTACAATGCAATATGCGCTACTCTTTGTAAATTACATGGCATTGGAATATTATAGAATCTGGAATGTCTTGCTCTCCAAGACTATGTGAGAATAATATCATGGAAAGCAAAGGCACCATGATTTGGCCCTTTTAGAGGAGGACAGCTTTCCTGATTGGGTGGCAGAGATACCTGATGATGTGGATGAAATACTCATGCCATGGACTCAGAGTGTAAAAGGTATGTTTTATATCCAGTCACTCTGCTTATAACGATGTGATCGTTTGTATTCTTCGTCTTCATCATCATCTTCTACTTCTTCTTTGGAATATTATACTTTTTTTTCGTTATTGCCTCTTCTATAGTAGTGCTGGTCCACAGCTGCAGCATGCAGTGGCGCTGATGCTGGGGGGCGGTCAAAACAACAGCCATGAAGTATGGTCCAACAAAATGTATGGCTCCTTTTGTAGAGGCGCGGGAGCCTGCCGCTCAGCCAGAACCCGCCGCCGCCTCAGCGCCACTCTGCCGTCTGTCGACTGGGCATCAGGAAGAGCAACAGGCTCTCACCCTCAGGCTAGTAGGTCAGGCCTACAACAACAGTAGTAGCACCAAGAGCTGTCACCACAGCAAGGCTGCTCCCACTGGCCTGATCCAGAAGCACCTCCTCCTCCTCCTACTCCTCCTACTTCTCCTCCGTTACCTCATCCTCGTCAACGAAAGGTATGTGTGCCTTGGCGCATACGCCTTTGCTCCTCCCCAGCGTCATCATCAACCAGATGTACCTTATCTCCTAGTAGTGGTGGCAGCAGTAGTAGTAACAATATTAGTAGTGATAACAATGATGAAGCTGTGACTAGTATCAATTCTCTCTCCTGTCTTTTTAGCGAAGCACATCTGGTCAGTAGCGTCATGTTACCATTACAATACTTGGCGGTTGCTAAGGCCTTTGAGGGTTGAATCTCTTTCATCAGAATTGAGAATCCAGCAGGAGGGGACTGATACCGAGCCAGGTTTCTGGAAGTTTGCCTTCCTCAGTTAGATACAGAACTCCTCAAGTCCTTAGTGATCTGTGGTATCCTGTCACTAAATGTATTGCTGTTCTAAGCTGTGAGTTATTGCGCCCCCACCCCCCCAAACTGCAAGGCGATGTTGAGGAAAAGAGTCTTCAATACATTTGGTGGGGTGGGGGGGGGGTGGGGGGGGGGAGGAGAATGGCGTGATATCTCGGAGCACATCAGTCGTCAAGTCATGTGATGAGTCCTTCTTGAGTGTTATACTGGCCTGTTTTTGTGAGATGGAAGTTACGGGGTCAGGTAAAGCTCTCAGACAAGTACTACATCTCAACATCCATATACACATCTATGATCATTTAAATGGTGGGTCAAGTTATATCGAGCTTTGCCGGTTCCCAGCACGAATCCGCCCAGTGGATTAGTCTCGAGGTACGGTGTGTGGGCCAGCCTGTAGATGGTTTTTAAGGCGGTTTTCCATTTACCTCGGTGAATGCGGACTGGTTCCCCTTATTCTGCCTCAGTTACACTATGTCGGCCATTGCTGCGCGAACGCCGTTTCCACATAAGCGTACACTATAATTATTCTACCACGCAAACATTTGGGGCTATACTCGTCTGTAGGGTCCGAACTGCACAATAACCCTTGATTCAGTGTGGGGTGGCGATGGTGTGGGTGGACTGCTGTGGCCTGTTTTGGGGGTTGTGAACCACTGAAGGCTACGGTGGGTCGAAGCCTCTCCATCGTTTCTAGATCCCCAGTTTAATACATACATACATATATCGAGCTTCATAAATATATATCAAATAAGAAGTTACGTATTAATGTCAAAAATAAAGAGGACCAGGCTTGTTTTACGTGGTCAATCCAATCTTGCTAGAGAAATTACATGGAAACTCCGCAGCATACAGATAGATACCATGTGGGTAAAGATACTGTCCCTGGAGGGTATAACTTTGATGGTATCGAGTTCCCCATCAAGATCCAGGACATACCTAAATTTGAGATGCAGAATACCGGAATATTGGTTCATCTTTATGGCCTGGAGAAACGAAAGTCAGATGAACAGAACAAGCATATTGTCTTTGGACCCCTCCAATTCCAAAAATTTACCAGTAAGCGTAAGATGCATGTAAACATGCTGCTGTTCTTAGATGAGAAAAAGAAAGAGAAAGGCAATTATCATTATGTTTGGATCAAGAACATATCCCGACTCCCATTCTCTCGATTGAGAAAACACAGGTGTAAAAAACATAATTTCTTAAAGTGCCTCCATGTCTTTTTGAAAAGCGAGTTTTTAGCAAAGCTTCAAGTTGATTGCGCTTCCAAGGACGTGTTATTATGCCTACTAAGGACAAGAAATTCATAAAGTTTGTAAAAATGCTCACCATAAGGAGCAATGCCCATTTGTGGTGTACGCCAACTTTAAATGTCTCTTTCGCTCCTTGACACTGTGATGGTGACCCCACAGCCCAACATACTAAATTCACAGAAGAAGACATACCATATGCGCTACAAATCTTATGTCGGGGATAATCCTGCTGTTTGGCTGCTCGCTGAGCTCGTAAAACTTTCATGGGAAGTTGATAAGCTTTACAGCGCTAACATTCCCATTACCAAATCAAAGGAGAATGAAGATTTGTAGGAGTGCGATTCGCTATCATATAAGTGGGTTTCGTTAGATTGGAAAGCAGAAATTCCTCGTAGAATCACTGTCATCTTATTTGGAAGTTGTGTATTGCAGCTCGTAATACGTGCAACGTGAAGTATCAATTAACATGACACATAACCGTTTTCTTCCATACTTTAAGTGGGTATGACGCTCACTGTCTTGTTGAGCACTTGGCTGACTTCAGCATGAAGAAAGATCACGCCAGTGTCCTGCCGGAAAGTGTTGAGAAATGTATTTCATTCTCCAAACGAATGATGCCAAGAATTGTGCTATGCTTCCTTGACTCCCTACGCTTTATGCGTGCACCATTCCAGAAACTCTACATCAGGAGGATATGCACACCACTCGAGCTGCGTTTTCGGGCGAGGAAAAGTTTCAGCTTGTGAGTATGAAGGGGGTTTACCCGTATGAGAATCTGGATAGTAAGGCAAAACTCAACGAAACCAGACTACACGACATAACTACATTCTCCAGAAATCTTACAGGTGATGCTGTATCAGATCCAAGTATGGGCATCTATGAATGTCTGGCGGGAATTCAGCATCTCCACTTTAGGAGAGCAGACACAGATTTACATGGGCACAGATATGCACTTGCTTGTGGATGTTTTCGAGAAATTCTGTAGTCTATGCATGACCTCATATTCTCTCGATCCTGCCTTCTATTACGCAGCACCTGGGTTGTCTTGGTACGCAATGCTCAAGAAAACAAAGCTCAGCATCGAACTATTGACTGATCCTAACATGCTTCTTTTCTTCGAGCGAGAGATACGTGGAGGACTTTGACAGTGTGTCCATAGGCACGCCATGGCAAATAAACCATGGATGGGTAACAGGTTCACTACATCCCTTGATTGAAGTTACATCGTGCAATTGGATGAAGGTAACTTACACGGGCTCGCTACGCAACAATCACTGCCGATTTGCGAGTTTCAGTATGTGGAAAAATCAAGGGTATGGCGTCTGTTCCTGATGTGAGATATGTGGCGGAAGTAGAACTCACATACCCTATAGGTTAGCATGATGCGCATGGCGAATTGTTACTATGTCCAGAGGAACTAGTTCTATGAGGAGGCTCCACCCCAGAACAAATGACAACACTTGTAATTAAGGAGGGATATGTTTTTCTTATTGTAATCTCCAGCAGTTTCTCATCTTGGGGATGGAGCTGGTTAGAATCACCCAGGCTATCTCCTTCGAACAGTCCCCCTGGTTGAAGGAGTATATTGACTTGCAGATGAGATGAATAATTCAATTTCCACCAAACAATGGAGAATTTGTGGGAGCAGGGTGAAATTTTGATTAGAACCGACTGGGGTGGGTGTTGGGCCGTAAGAGAATGCATCGCCAGATCAAATTTTAAGTGGGTCACAATGTTCAATGAAAATTTGTTGCTGTGGAGATAGCGAAGGTTGCAGTAGAGTTCACAAAACCTATTTATGTTGGGACGTGCATAGTAGATCTATCCAAACTCCACATGTACAGATTCCATTATGAGTTTACGAAAACTCATTTCGCAGAGCCAAAGTTACCTAATATGGATACAACTAGCTATATCTATCGTGTGAAGAACTGTGATTCATATGAGGTAATGTGGATATGTGTCCGGTAATCCTTATAGTATTGTTCCAAAGAACTACAAGGTTATCGGCCTATGAATGACGACACGAATGGGTTACCAATTGTTGAGTTTGTAGGTCTGCAAAAATAATCATCATCATCATTTAAGACTGATTACGCCTTGCAGCGTTCAGTCTGGAGCATAGTCCCCTTATAAAATCCCTCCATGATCCCCTATTCAGTGCTAACATTCGTGCCTCTTCTGATGTTAAGCCTATTACTTCAAAATCATTCTTAACCGAATCCAGGTACCTTCTCCTTGGTCTGCCCCGACTCCTCCTACCCTCTACTGCTGAACCCACGAGTCTCTTGGGTAACCTTGCTTCTCCCATGCGTGTAACATGACCCCACCATCTAAGCCTGTTCGCCCTGACTGCTACATCTATAGAGTTCATTCCCAGTTTTTCTTTGATTTCCTCATTGTGGACACCCTCCTGCCATTGTTCCCATCTACTAGTACCTAGCTACTTTCATATCCGTAACCTCAACCTTGTTGATAAAGTAACCTGAATCCACCCAGCTCTCGCTCCCATACAACAAAGTTGGTCGAAAGATTGAACGCTGCACAGATAACTTAGTCTTGGTACTGACTTCCTTCTTGCAGAAGAGAGTAGATCGTAGCTGAGCGCTCGCTGCATTAGCTTTGCTACACCTCGCTTCCATTTCTTTCACTATGTTGCCATCCTGCGAGAATATGCATCCTAAGTACTTGAAACCGTCCACCTGTTCTAACTTTGTTCCTCCTATTTGGCACTCAATCCGTTTATATTTCTTTCCCACTGACATTACTTTCGTTTTGGAGATGCTAATCTTCATAGCATAGTTCTTACATTTCTGATCTAGCTCTGAAATATTACTTTGCAAACTTTCAATCGAATCTGCCATCACAACTAAGTCATCCGCATATGCAAGACTGCTTATTTTGTGTTCACATATCTTAATCTCACCCAGCCAGTCTATTGTTTTCAACATATGATCCATAAATAATATGAACACAGTGGAGACAGGTTGCAGCCTTGTCTTACTCCTGAAAGAAAAAAGAAAAAAAAGTATGCGTATCGCACATTGGAAGGTGCCACCCAGAGGCGGTCTAAGGGTGTGTGTCATATGGCATCGAGAGCCATGTCTATCAAAGACTATTAATGGTGCCTGTACAGCTGTGCTCGTGGTGCTGCACTGCAGCTGCCTCATATGCTACAGCAAACTAGTATTCTATCGAGAGGACTTCAGGTTCACTCCGTAACGCAATCTAAAATCCGCCTGTCGCCTCCTGAAGACAGAATGGTCATTTGTGATTACAGCACTGACACTCGCTCATCCTCTCACTAGCCACTAGTTGCGACAGAAGGGATGGGGGACTCGGATTGAGTGAAAGGGAGAGAATGAGACTAGGTGTAAATGTGAAAGAATACTACAGTCCTTTTATCATATTGTGAGGAAGTTTGTGCATGTGCGCGTGTGTGTCTGCCATGTACATTTGTAAATAGAATAGTTTTTAAGTTGCACCTGCCACTAGCCATCCAAGTCAAATTAGTTTTTAAGTGTACATGGTTCGTAGTCCATCGGAGCTATTATTCATCCATTGGTGCTATTGGGACTGTGTAATTTAGTTAAAGTAAAAGTATATGTGCATTAGGTTTTAAGTATACATAGTTCACAGTCCATCGGAATTGTTATTGTATGACGACTATGTGACTATGTACTGGAACTATAATTTAGTTGTAGTAAAAGTATCTCCACATTAGTTTTTAGCGTAGATTTATATATATCTGAAAACTGTAAATGTTTCACCAATGAATGTTATCTTATTTGTTGTTTTAAAAGAGAAGTATTGTGTGAAAAGAATCAAATTGTAATTTCAAGAACTGAATTCTATGTCAAGAACTGACCTGCAATCCCAAGAACTGAACTGTAATCTCAAGAACTGGATTGTAATCTGAAGAACCAAATTGTTTCGAGGCAGTATTCTAAACGAACGAAGATTTATACTACGTACGTCAGTGGAATGTTAATGTATGGTGTGGTATTGCATGACAACACATCATTGGCCCATATTTCATTGATGGCTCTCCTAAAGGGGGATAGATTAGCCCCTTGTTGAGCAGTATCTTACTTAAACCGGTCCACCTCTTATAATGTGTCAAATAATACGGTATCAGAATGAAGGAGGCCCTGCGCAAAATGTTTGCTGTTGCAAAATAACAACTAGAGATACAGTTAGTGGTAACACACTTGATTTCTCGTTTTTGAACATCATAGGTTCTGAAATATGTGGCTTCTAAAGGATAGGAAAGGCGTCACAGTTTCTGAAGTAATGCA
This sequence comes from Schistocerca gregaria, assembly GCF_023897955.1. Lineage (NCBI taxonomy): Eukaryota > Metazoa > Arthropoda > Insecta > Orthoptera > Acrididae > Schistocerca > Schistocerca gregaria. The sequence goes on from NC_064931.1 coordinate 559,749,533, forward strand.
TCGCATGTACTACTGTGCTCAGAGCAGGGATTGCCTACACTGGCGCCTGTATCCTGCCGTAAACGTACCAACAACACCACGGCACGCTCTGCCTTCAGTGTACAAGTGTCTTCTAATCTGGCCTGCTGAACTGCTCTCATACTGTAAAGTAATTCACATACGTTGCCACATTAAAACCTGTTTCCATGTGGCTTATTACATTTGCCGTCATATAGTCGATATGCCGGCCTTCAGTAAGGAAGAAAAACTAGATATTATTTTAATTTATGCCGAATGTCACAGAAATGCAACCGCAGCTGTGACACTGTATGCTGAACGCTTCCCAGATCGGCGGTGTCCGTCAAGTCGAACCACTGTCAACATCTGCAAGACACTCACGGAAACAGGAAGCTGGGCTCCCACAAAACGTCGACGTACAACGCCAGCGATTGGCAATGGAAACGAAATTGCTGTTCTGGCTGCTGTAGTGCGCGCAATCCTCAGGTGGGTATGCGAGAAATTGCACGAGGTGTAGGAATAAGCCACATTAGTGTGCGCAGAATCTTGCATCAGCGTCGGTTTCATCCGTTCCATATCTCACTGCATCAAGAACTGTACGGGAATGACTTTGAATCCTGCATTGCATTCTGTCGTCTTACACTTCAGCAGTTGCAAGGTAATCCAGTATTCCTAAGCAATACATTATTTACGGACGAGGCTTCATTTACAAATCATGGTAATGTGAATGCGGAACATGCACTACTGGTCCGTGCAAAATCCCCACTGGATTTGCCAAGTTGCTCATCAGCGACAGTGAAGTGTCAATGTTTCGTGCGGTATCATTGCTAACTTTAATTGTAGGTTCCTGTTTTTACCGTGTGACATTGAATGGACAGCGATATGCATCATTTCTTCAACACACACTAGCGCTCCTCATGGAGGATCTAGGATTGGAAACTCGTCTATCAATGTGGTTCCAACATGATGGATGTCCCGCACACAATGCAAAAGTTGCCAGAGACGTTCTAGATGCGAAATTTCGAAATAGGTGGGTGGGGCGGAGAGGTACTTGCGTTCGCCAGAACGGTTCCCAACTTGACGCCATTAGACTTCTTTCTCCGGAGCGCAGTGAGAGACAGAATGTATCAAGAACCCCCAACGACAGTAGAGGATATGCAACATCGGCGTGTGCGCCAGTATCTGTACGAGTAGAAACTCTGCAATCTGTCCAACACTCTCTCGTTACCCGTCTGCAAACATGTATTGATGCAAACGGAGGGCACTTCGAACATACGTTGACGTGACACAGTTTCAATGGTCAAGATGTGTGTCTATTTCTTATGATGGATGTAATGCACACAGCCGCATGGGATTAGCCGAACGAGCGGTCTAGGCGCTGCAGTCATGGACTGTGCGGCTGGTCCCGACGGAGGTTCGAGTCCTCCCTCGGGCATGGCTGTGTGTGTTTGTCCTTAGAATGATTTAGGTTAAGTAGTGTGTAAGCCTAGGGACTGATGACCTTAGCAGTTAAAGCCCATAAGATTTAACACACACACACACACACACACACACACACATATATATATATATAATGCACACAATACAGTTCCTGTGGGCTACAGGGCACTAGTAAATGTGTTTAGCAAAGTGAATTCAAGTGTATTATCTCTAATTGTAGCTCTAGTTGTCATTTCTCTAGAATAAATATACATTTACAATTCGAAAAACGCAACTTTGCGTTGGAAGTGATACTTGTTTATTTTTGTGGATTGTGCATACCTTCCCATTGTGTGAGCCCCTGACACAGGCAGCGTGAGGTGCACACTTGAGTCTCAGGACGTGGGTTAGATGTGCGCTTCATTTATTTCAAGCGTCAACTTCGCTTCGCAATTTTTTCCATGCTATTGATTGCTTACGAAATAAGAGGAGGTGTTCATTTAAAAATACAAAAGTTTATGTTGAAAATAGTATTTGTTTACGTTTTAAAATTTCGCATAGTATTTGATTTCCTAAGCCCCTGCCGTACGTTCATGCTGGTGAAAACTGTTTTTGAATATCTATTGTTGTTCCAGAGAGATTTGAGGTGGCAGAGTTAGGTGAGACACCCGGTATATATAGGATGAGCACAAAGTCTTGCCCTGATTATAATAATTTATAACAAATGGTTCAAATGGCTCTGAGCACTATGAACGTAGAACTACTTAAACCTAACCAACCTAAGGACATCACACACATCCATGCCCGAGGCAGGATTCGAACCTGCGACCGTAGTGGTCGCGCGGTTGCAGACTGTAGCGCCTAGAACCGCTCGGCCACCACGGCCGGCAATTTATAACAGAATAACCGTTTGACATAATAAATTACATAGGTCAGTGTTACTAGCTTTTTTTAACCACTAACGTTAGTAAACTTCAACGTGTGCTCTCTAGGTAGCTCGTAGAATGTCGATGCAGAATTCCAGTTCCCACCAGCGTAATGTCTGGAGAGCGGGGTGACCAAGGTGTGGACCATTCCTTCCAATCCACCGATTCGGACATTACTCCACTCTCCAGACATTACGCACCTTTACTTTTTTTCTGTGGCTATATCAAGGACAGAGTCTTTGTCACGCCTGTTGCGGACGTCTACGAACTGAAGGCTAGAATACAAGCTGCTGTGGGTACTGTGACAGAACAGATGTTACGAAACACCTGACTGCAGCTGGAATATCGCCTCGATATTCTCCGAGCTACCAAGGGAGCACACGTTGAGGTTTACTAACGTAAGTGGTCTTAAAACTACTAACACTAACCTATGTAACGGCATCAAATGTAAATTATTATGTCAACCCGTTATTCTGTAATAAATTGTTATAGTCAGGGCAAGACTTTATGCTCATCCTGTATTGCGGAGCGGGAAGTGCTATTTGTGTGCTTGTCTTCGTGCTTGCCAAACCCTACCTTGACCAGTAAGATCACCAGTTTCTCAATTTGTGAAGCTCTCTCTCTTGAACAAATCATCCAATTTTTCTGAAATTATAATTGTTTGTTTGTCTGTACATGTATAGCACATTTATGTGTTTCCATCCCGTTAGGATAATTCCTTCGTTGTGAGTCGTTTTTTTCGTCTTAGAGTGTACGGTCGAAGATACTGCGACGAGATTCTCGACAAATGGTAATACAAGTTGTCAGTTTCCTCCGGTGTTTCAGTAGATAGTTTACTTCCTTTTTTGTGAGTTTTTAAATGAAATCAAGCCAAACACTCTTCATCGCCTGTTCCACACGATGCTCTGTGTCAGAGGGAATCGTCAGTTTGCTTCTCGTTACAAAAGAAAAATAATTTAAAAGTGGAATTTTACATGCCCATACTATACATCGGTGCCAAATTAGTCTACCCTTGAAGGCCCAACGGTACCGACCGGCCGCCGCGTCGTCCTCAGCTTGAGGCGTTACCGGAAGCGGAAACGGAGGTGCATGTAGCCAGCGCACCGCTCTCCCGGCCGTTGTCAGTTTTCATGAACGGTGCCACTGTTTCTCAATCAAGTACCTCCTCAATTGGCCTCACAAGGGCTGAATGCGCCCCGCTTGCCAACAGTACTCGGTAGACCCGTATGGTGACTCGCCCGAGTGCTAGCCAAGCCCGACAGCACTTCGGTAATCTGCCGGGAACCGGTGTTACCACTGCCCCGAAGCCGTTGGCACGCCAAGAATAACCACTACTCCAAAAACGGAGGAGTCCTGGTACCGCGTGCCGTGGAATTTGAATCCGCGCCAGACGTCATGGACGTCGAAGACCCATAGAGGTCGCTGCACCGTTAGCTGTGTGTGTCCTCTTTGTGCCGACATTTTAGTACAGTGTTTACAGTGAGTGTTCAGTGTTGTGTGTCTTTTCCGAAGTGTTGCGAACGGCCATCATACTGTCGCTGGGCGTGATTTTATGTCTCTTGTGAACAGAAACTAGACTGTCGCCATGTTTTTTAATTGTCTGTCTACTATGTTACGTGTGTATTTTTATTCGCTTTGCCAACCCTTTGCTTTATGTTTTAACTTTCCCCAATTTTCCGCCGTTTTACAATTTAAGTCCTCGTTTTATCGGCTGCTTTTATTGTTTCTTAACTTCTCCGTACATTTAAAAAAGTCTGTAGGCTGCAGAGCAGCGTAATAAGCTGCTGCCAGCCCGCCCTCTTCGGGCGGAATCGAAATACAATAAAGGAAAAAAAAACTCATCCAGTCAGTCTGATCTCACTTATGTCGGTTTACACCTCGCTTGCGCTAGACTGCTTTCTTCCTGGTTCGTGTACGAGTTTATTTCCTTGTGACTCTGTTGTTCGGTGTTGTCGTATTCGTTCTGCCCTACGATGGTCGTGTCGTCCTTTTCGATGTGTTAATGTTCGCGGGCCTCTCCGAGGGCCTCGCCGCTCCTTCCGTCAGTGCTATCCCGCGACCGTCCTGGTCGCAGTTACAACAGTTTACTTAATGATTTAGAAAAATCAAAGAAACCTAAATCTAGATGGAAGGATGGGGCTGTGAAGGGTCTCCCTCCCGAACGCCGTTCCAGTGCTTTAACCAGTGCGTCACCTCGCTCGGTACCACTTACCGAGCAGCATCTTAGCAGCGCTTCTTCATCGTAGTATCGGAGTACAGACAAGGAAAAGGAAGTATACAGAAAGGAAAGCAGAGGGCTGCTCCTTTGATTTGTATGACGTCAGGCGTTGCGCTCGACGCCATATTGAAACTGAGTAAACTGCGAAACGACACATGCTAGTATGGCTCGAAATAATATTCTTATGGAACGGAAGTAACCTAACCGGCTCAATGAAAACTTTTACGAAAGGAAACGCTAATGAAAAAAGTCTTATATATCTATAGTTAAAAAATTATCAATAAGCTCTTCAATTCATTACTGTTCATAAGTGCAAGCTGCGAATTGCCACTGCTTTTAGCCTCAGATAACAATGGAGCCTCTTTTTGTAATGTCCTTGCAGCAATTTTATTTCACTTCTTATTTCACTTCCAACAGAAACAGCTACAACAGGACACACTAGAGGAGTTCGAGTGTTCGCAACAGAGCTATAATTTTCGTTCATGTTTTCAACCTGAAAGTAACACATAGGTGCTATTTATTTGCATGACTGGACGAACAGTCATTAATGGCGATTGACAGCCGTCCGAAATTAATTCGAAACAAATTGGTGTACACAGACAGCCGAAGTGGTTAGGGCGACTGTTCGCGACAAGCGGGAAATCCGTGTTCGAATCAAAGTCCGCCATAAATTTTCACGTGTCACTAACGTGTAGCATATCTACACCTAACACAGCTGATGGGAAGATATTTGCGGTCAGCAAATTTATTTCAAATTAAAGTAGGTATTACTTTGAAACAAGACAGCTGGCTTCATTAAAATTTAATTTATACAAATGTTTAGTATTTCTCCCAGACTTACAAGTTCACTCTAACATATTATGTAATATGAATCATACTCGTTTAATAAATGATGACTGATAAGTGTCGTGAAGAAACTTTTGTCAATATTTGTTCGAGATATGAGAGTGTTGCAGGTTTTCCGTTATGCACCTGTTTGTGTGGGATGTTCTCATCATCATTTTTTTCTAGCAGTAAGTACAACAATAACTCGCGATCACTAATCTGTGAAACGTGCATCTATTTGCACGCACTGTCCACGACTGAGCTGTGGGTCACTCGCATGTCGCACCATCAGGCAGCGGGCTCACATAAAATTAACTTCTATTTTCTCTATACTCTAGTCAGATGTGGCTTTCTTTCCAACTTTAAAAATAATTTCGAAACATTAGCAACATTTAGTACTCAGCAATGTATCACCTAAAAAGAATCGAACGTAAAGTAGCCTGCGACTACATTTTTCTCTGTAAAAACTTCAAATTTTATGCTTGGGAATACTAGGAAATTAAGTATCACAGTAACTGAGGCAGATACAAAAAAAAAAATAGACACTTATCATCGGTCTGTGATATGAAACAATAAGGTACGAAAAAAAATTATTTTGTGCACCAATTAGTTTCCTCAGAATCGATACAGTAGTGAAGGAAACACGCGAATGCGAAACAAGACGCTTTAATATTTTAAACGAAAAGGAGAACCTCTATCGAAAAGCAAACTGCAAAAGTTGATGTAGTTTTGCTTCATTTACTTGCAGCATTTCTTACAGTGTAGTGACCTTTTATTGTTTACAAAACAAAACAAAAATCGGGAACTTATCTTCGTCACGTATGGCTATCGGCCTGTTTTTGGGAACCTCTGGTTACTTTCCTCTTACTATTGCTCATTATACATTTCTAGCTGTGACACTACATCAAACAACTGTTTACTTGTAGGTATGCCCAGCATAAAAGTGGCTCTGACCACTATGGGACTTAACTTATGAGGTCATCAGTCCCATAGAACTTAGAACTACTTAAACCTACCTAACCTAAGGACGTCACACACATCCACACCCGAGGCAGGATTCGAACCTGACACCGTAGCGGTCGCGCGGTTCCAGACTGTAGCGCCTAGAACCGCTCGGCCACCCCGGCCGGCTATGCCCAGCAACTAAAATGCAGAATTAGTAAAGTAAACAAAACGTATCCGTTCGCCTTCAGACAAAGATATTTACTCGATTTCAATAGCGTAGCCTCTGCGCATACGCAGTAAATTTTGGCGTATGGTTTGCAGTCGAGTTTCCATTCTGTATACTCTGTCTGTGGTACAGGTCAGTGAGACAGGCAAGGAAGACGTGCAGAACAACTGTTTGTTTATGACGAGCGCTGTAGGCCACTGGAGCTGTCTGTGTGGCACTTCAGTCTTCCTCCCACCGTGAGGCACAAACCTTGAGAAGTGGCAGAAGTGCTTTTGATTGTGGTTGAGAGCTAACACGGCTGTTCTGTACTAGTTGTTACTGTCGTGTGGCTTACTGCAAAAATACTAAATGCCCATTTTATTCGTTTAGGAGCCTGTAATGCAGTTGCAAGAGAAGCAGCTCAGTGTAGCCGGCAGGTACAGGGAAGAATAGGGAATGCACGCTTGGGCAGACATGTTGCGGGCTTTAATACAATGACTTCGAGAGACTCGTGATTGGCGCTCAGTGAAACAGGCCCGCTCGAGTTTGAAACAATGCTATTGTGCTGTGTATGATACACTCGAAGAGTTAAGTCTTACGCTGCGAGGCATATCGCATTTTAAAAGACTAAAAAATGCACCCGCACAGGCGGAACGTGCACCAAAAGCTTTCAAGAAGAGAACAAGGCTAATCGGCTAGTCTTTTGTGTGTGGGCATTAAACCTCCCTATCGACTTTTTTAAAGAGGCTCTGTTTAAGACGAGTCACAGCTTTGCTGTACAGAAGTGCCAAATCGTTCTTCCATGCATTCTTGGGTCTCGAATCATTCCGCCGAACATTCGCAGGCCTTGGTGAGCCCTCGCTAACTGCACGAGGAAGGTAGTCAGTACCGATGGACTGTCCAGTCGCTCAGGTGGTATCATCGGATAATGTATTGTTGGTCCCCAGTGAGTCTGAATGGCAAAAACGAGACCGCCTTTCTTCGGGACGGGTTATTCGTTAATGCTCTAGGATTCTGATTTAAGAACGAGGCAACTGGTGTCGATACAAATGGGTGGCTCACGCAGCACACACACTGCACCTGGGCTCTTTCACAACAAAGCATCGGGTACACGTATGAACTTTGCATGACAACCTAGGTCACTTGATATACCTGACCTTGACTTCTGTTTCTGAGGTTCAGTAAAGTTTATAGTGTAGGCAGGACACTCTGGAAATCGTGAAGAGGTGAAACAGCTTCAGGCAGGCCTTCTCGGCAGGCACGTAGTTCCGTGATAAGTCTTGTCGCCAGTTGTGGTGTCTTGCCCCACTCGTTACTAATAGGGTGCCTACGAGATGCAGCGTTGTCGGGATGATATGCAACAATTCAATGAAATAATATTAGTAGTTTTATTTCCCGAAAGCAAATTGACAATACTTGACTATAGCAAACGTCGTTAGTGAGAGGTGATTTGAAAACAATACAGTCTGATAGCGAAGCACTAAACACGTTGCAGGCTCTGACCGATCTAAGTGGCTGAGGCTACTTTTTTTCCTTTATTGAATTTCAATTCCCCCCGAAGGGGGCGGGCTGGCAGCAGCTTAGAACGCTGCTCTACAGCCTACAGACTTTTTAAAAAACGTAAGAAGAAAAGAAACAAGAAAAACAGGCGATAAAACGGTGACTTAAATTGTAAAACGGCGGAAAATTGTGGAAAGTTAAAGCATAAAGCAAAGGGGTTGGCAATATAAATAAAATACACAGGAATCAGACAAGTAACATAGTAGACACACAATTAAAAAACGTGGTGACAGTCTGGTTTCTGTTAGCAGGAGATAAAAAAAATCACACCCAGCGACCGTATGACGGCTGTTCACTTCCCAAAAGACATACAATACGGAACACTCACTGTAAAACACTTCACGAAAATGTCAGCACAAAGATGACACTCCCTAGCCAGGGGCAGATGTGGGGGGGGGGGACCTGGATGAGGGGGAAAACAAGGAGGGAGAAGACGAAAAAACGAAAGGGGAGGGGGAACCAAAGGAGGGAGAGGACTCATAAGGGGGGGGGGGGGAGAAGGGCAGGGCAGACAGGAGAGGGAATGGGAAAAGGCGGACGGGGGAAGTGCAAAAAGACTCAGGGGAGAGAAGGGGGGGCAGAGAGAGGGTAGATGGGGAAAAAAGAGGATGGAAGGGGGGGAGAGGGAGCCTGGGAAAAGGACAGAGGAAAGGAGGGGGAGTGAGGATCAGAGTTGATAGGAGGGATAAATGGAGGGAGAGAGGGCATCATCTGGGAGGGGGATTTGATGGAAGCAACCTTGGGAAAGGAGATGAAGGGTGTAGAGATGGAGGGTAGGGGGGACACAACATGATGTGACAGGGGGCGGGGATGGGAGAGGAGAGGAGCAACCAGGCGTTGAGGGGGATCAAAGTGGCGGGAGGTGTAGAGTATGTGAATATGTTCAAGGAATAGGAGCAGATGGGGGAAAGGAATGAGGTCATAGAGGATCTGCGTGGGGGACGGGAGGCGTATACGGAAGGCAAAGTGGAGTGCATGACTCTCAAGGATCTGGAGGGACTTAAAGAATTTAGGGGGGGGACAGATACCCAGGCGGGACTGGCATAACAGAGGATGGGACAGATTAAGGATTTGTAGGTGTGGAGGATGGTAGAGGGGTGCAACCCCCATGTCCGACCAGAGAGGAGTTTGAGGAGTCGGAGGCGGTTGTGGGCTTTGGATTGGATGGAGCAAGGTCATAGAGGACCCGCATGGGGGACAGGAGGCATATACGGAAGGTGAAGCGGAGTGCATGATGCTCTAGGATCTGGAGGGACTTATAGAATTTGGGGGGGGGGCAGATATCCAGGCGGGACTGTCATAACAGAGGATGGGACAGATTAAGGATTTGTAGGTGTGGAGGATGGTAGAGGGGTGCAACCCCCATGTCCGACCAGAGAGGAGTTTGAGGAGTCGGAGGCGGTTGTGGGCTTTGGATTGGATGGAGCAAGGTCATAGAGGACCCGCATGGGGGACAGGAGGCATATACGGAAGGTGAAGCGGAGTGCATGACGCTCTAGGATCTGGAGGGACTTATAGAATTTGGGGGGGGGGGCAGATATCCAGGCGGGACTGTCATAACAGAGGATGGGACAGATTAAGGATTTGTAGGTGTGGAGGATGGTAGAGGGGTGCAACCCCCATGTCCGACCAGAGAGGAGTTTGAGGAGTCGGAGGCAGTTGTGGGCTTTGGATTGGATGGAGCAAGGTCATAGAGGAACCGCATGGGGGACAGGAGGCATATACGGAAGGTGAAGCGGAGTGCATGACGCTCTAGGATCTGGAGGGACTTATAGAATTTGGGGGGGGGGGGGCAGATATCCAGGCGGGACTGTCATAACAGAGGATGGGACAGATTAAGGATTTGTAGGTGTGGAGGATGGTAGAGGGGTGCAACCCCCATGTCCGACCAGAGAGGAGTTTGAGGAGTCGGAGGCGGTTGTGGGCTTTGGATTGGATGGAGCAAGGTCATAGAGGACCCGCATGGGGGACAGGAGGCATATACGGAAGGTGAAGCGGAGTGCATGACGCTCTAGGATCTGGAGGGACTTATAGAATTTGGGGGGGGGGGGGCAGATATCCAGGCGGGACTGTCATAACAGAGGATGGGACAGATTAAGGATTTGTAGGTGTGGAGGATGGTAGAGGGGTGCAACCCCCATGTCCGACCAGAGAGGAGTTTGAGGAGTCGGAGGCGGTTGTGGGCTTTGGATTGGATGGAGCAAGGTCATAGAGGAACCGCATGGGGGACAGGAGGCATATACGGAAGGTGAAGCGGAGTGCATGACGCTCTAGGATCTGGAGGGACTTATAGAATTTGGGGGGGGGGCAGATATCCAGGCGGGACTGTCATAACAGAGGATGGGACAGATTAAGGATTTGTAGGTGTGGAGGATGGTAGAGGGGTGCAACCCCCATGTCCGACCAGAGAGGAGTTTGAGGAGTCGGAGGCGGTTGTGGGCTTTGGATTGGATGGAGCAAGGTCATAGAGGACCCGCATGGGGGACAGGAGGCATATACGGAAGGTGAAGCGGAGTGCATGACGCTCTAGGATCTGGAGGGACTTATAGAATTTGGGGGGGGGGGGGCAGATATCCAGGCGGGACTGTCATAACAGAGGATGGGACAGATTAAGGATTTGTAGGTGTGGAGGATGGTAGAGGGGTGCAACCCCCATGTCCGACCAGAGAGGAGTTTGAGGAGTCGGAGGCGGTTGTGGGCTTTGGATTGGATGGAGCGGAGATGAGGGATCCAGGTGAGGTGACGGTCAATGGTGAGGCCAAGGTAGGTGAAGGTGGGGGTGAGGCAGACAGGCCGGGCGCAGACGGTAAGGGAGAAATCCAGGAACCGGAAGGTGCGAGTGGTACGACCTACAATGATTGCCTGGGTCTTCGTGGCTGGGGCTAGCAGGAGCTACGTATATATTCACTTGCTGCAGGGGGCGCCCCTGGTTGTGCGGCGCGGTACGATACTGCACACTATTGGCCGTCCTTTCTTCACACCCTTCTCTGCTGTGTCTCTTCGTTTTACCGTTTGTGAATACGCCGAAACAACTTCACATAACAGCGCCGTCTAAGCTCCCTTTAGATGACTATGACGATTGCGTTCTTTTATACTTTGTAGGAGATGAGCTTTCCCACTATTCGGATATTTACTAAGACCTTACTCTAAACGGACTCTTGACGACATAAGACGAATTTTCAATTACAGCTTAAACCGGGGTAGAAAATCAATTGAATGTACATTTGCTATGATGACTGAAAAATTCCAAGTACTTTGTACTGTGATACGTTTCCGGTATGAAAATACGATCAATAGCATCATAAAATGTGTTTGCCTACGTCATAACTACGTTAGTAAGGGATAAAGATGTCAATACGTAGCGCAAAAGTGGATCAAAATGTCAACATTACTGATTCTGCAATCCCCATTGTGTTTACGTTACTTTTAGTCAAAGCAGACAAACCATTCTACTGAAAAACCATTCTACTGCTAATATTTAACAAACTGTTTTCTGACTCCAATGACATCACTGCCTTGGCCGTGAAATTGTTGCATTTAAAAGACAAATATGGGTTTAAGTACGTGTTCATCGTTCTTGATTGTGTGTTTTTTATTTGAATTATCTTTCTCTGGCTATGTTTTGTTTGTATTTAATAATGTACTGAGCTATGGAATAAGTAGAGTGTTAAACCAAAAATTAATATACCTAATTCTACGTTTTATCCATAAAGTCTTCCCTTAAATATTCGTGGAGAGTGCAATCGTATAGCTCAAGATGTTTCTCCACTTCTCTCTTAAACTTAATATTGAACAAACAGATGAAGAAATTCATTGGTAATGTTATTGACCTTCTCATTCTGCAGTACTGAAACACACTGTGAAGGACTGTGAAGGTAATTGTTGAATAGTTATTAGTCACAGTGGGATTTGTTTTGTTGACATGTACTGCTTGTTGAGTCTGAAGAAAATGATCTAAAATTTGTGCCTGATCATGTTATACACAAAAGAGAAAAAACGCAACATCAAGAAGAACGAATGTTGGTAGGGGCGTTTCTACATCTGAAAGATGATATGTATTCAAATTTCGCGCCAGTAGCATAAGAGTGGCGCTAGTGGCACCAATATGAGGATACAAATCATATTTGTTTTGAATACATGCTGTAATGGTTGTGAGCGTTAGTTACCTTTGAGATTGAATGTGGTGAGTTTATGTTTGTCAAGAATGATTTTGAGACAAAGACGCCATTATCAGTATCGCACTGAGTTTGAACAAGGTTGTGTAGTAGGGCTACAAGAAGCTGGGTGTTCCTTCTGTGATACTACAGAAAGACGGCAGGAATGCAGCCACTGTACATGACTGCTGGCAGCAGTGATCACAAGATTGTTCTGTCAAAAGAACGCCGGGCTCCGGATAGCCACAGGGCACTACCAAAACAGAAGATCATCAGAGGGGAACAAAGCCTGTATGGCCACACCTTGTTAGTAGAGGTTGCATACACTCAGGGGCAAACTTGATTGATTTATTACTCCCTCCCCTTAACCAATTATTCTGTTAATTGATTTATGACCCCCTGGGGATAATCCGTCCTTCAAAGAAATCCCCCCACTCCCCCCTTCCCCCCTCCCCCACCTCCACTCCTCCTCGCCAATGCAAGTACACTTTCAGGCCTGAGTTATTCGAATAGCTCTCTCCCACTCTATCAGTTCGATTGACTAATAAATGAAGTCCATCAATTAATTAACCTCTCACCTCTGGTAAATCCCACAGCCCTCCCCTCCCCTTCATCACTTCCCCCCTCCTATTCCCATTTGGGAATTGGTGTGTCTGTGCTGAAGAGGAAGGATCTTGTAATACAAAATTCAATTACATAGCAAAATGTATATTGGTTAATTATAAAATTCATTTTGGATCCCTCTTACTCATCATTCTCTGCTGTTTTGGATGATACAGCTCTTTTAAAATACACCGAAAAGAAGTAATTAAATAGATCGTTTTTTATTCTGATCATGCAAGGAATACTGTCATAAAACACTCATCACACGTAATTACACTTTTAAAAATCTTTCGACCGAGAAGCACATGCCGTCCACCGCCTGCTGGGCCACACCACGCAGCAGCTGCCTCACATAATCCCACGGGCAGAGGCCAGGAGACACACCCACACACAGTGCCAGTTCGTGTGACGTGCAGAGCGGAAGTTGTGCTAGTCACTGAACATAGCATTAGGTGTGGCAACCCTTTGATATTGATACATGAGAAATTCCTGCCGAAACACATGCTCTCCCTCTCTGCCTCTGCCTCAAGTGGCCACATCCTATCCAGTGCCAGTGCTGGGCCTGCACACGCCATTGGCCGCAGTCAGATCAAACGGAAAACAAAGCAGTGTCTGCCTTGGAAAAACCAAGCCTTCCCCTGCAGGTTAGCATTGCACTTGAGAACTCCTTCGACGCCAAATCTGGGAATCGATCCAGAAGTAATGCTGAAGTCACTAAATTGATTGACAAACGTCGTCATGTGATCTTAAGGGAGATAAGGCAGGCACGATAGCTTAGCAATCTCAGTTGAAGTCAGTCTCTGGAAGAAGAAGAACAATCAAGTGTCAACAGCAAGCAGTGGAGAGCTATACAGGGTGTTAGAAAAAGGTACGGCCAAACTTTCATGAAACATTCCTCACACACAAATAAAGAAAAGATGTTATGTGAACATGTGTCCGGAAACGGTTAATTTCCATGTTAGAGTTCATTTTAGTTTCGTCGGTATGTACTGTACGTCCTCTATTCACCGCCAGTTGGCCCAATTGAAGAAAGGTAATGTTGACTTCGGTGCTTGTGTTGACATGCGACTCATTGCTCTACAGTACTAGCTTTGGTTGCCCCGGTTACTGCCCGCAGTGGGGCTGAGCCCTCGCCTGTGGTTGATTGGGAGGTCGTTCCAAGGCGTGGCAGGCAGCGAAAGGCGTCCCTGGAGACTGATCAGAAAGCCTCCCCGGTGCGTCTGACAAACCGGTTTCAGGCACTGTCTCTCGCTGAGCCAGATGCAGCTGCCTGCTTTGTTTCAGAGGATCATTCTCAGCCTTCAAGGTCCGGGCAATCGCAGAGGGTGGGCTTACTGGTAGTTGGGAGCTCCAATGTTAGGCCCGTAATGGGGCCCCTTAGAGATACGGCGGCTAAGGAGGGGAAGAAATCCAGTGTGCACTCCGTCTGCATTCTGGAAGGAGTCATTCCTGATGTGGAAAGGGTCCTTCCGGATGCCATGAAGAGCACAGGGTGCAGCCAGCTGCAGGTGGTAGTACATGTCGGCACTAATGACGTGTGTCGCTTTGGATCTGAGGAAATTCTCTCTGGATTCCAGCGGCTATCTAATTTGGTGAAGGCTGCCGGTCTTGCTTACGAGATGAAGGCAGAGCTCACCATCTGCAGCATCGTTGACAGAACCGACTGCGGACCTTTGGTGCAGAGCCAGGTGGAGGGTCTGAATCAGAGGCTCAGACGGTTTTGCGACCGTGTTGGCTGCAGATTCCTTGACTTGCGCCATAGGGTGGTGGGGTTTCGGGTTCCGCTGAATAGGTCAGGAGTTCACTACACTCAGCTGGCGGCTACACTGGCAGCGGAGGCTGTGTGGCGTGGACTGGGCGGTTTTTTAGGTTAGAAGGCCTCGGGAAAGTACGGGGTGGGCTGCAATGTCAAAGGGTGCATGGCAATTACAGGACGTGCTTGGATCAAGGAACAGTCGGAATTATAGTTGTAAATTGTTGTAATTGCGCTGGAAAAGTCCCTGAGCTTCAAGCGCTAATAGAAAGCACAGAAGCTGATATCGTTATAGGTACAGAAAGCTGGCTAAAGCCTGAAATAAGTTCTGCAGAAATTTTTACGAAGTCTCAGACGGTGTTCAGGAAAGATAGATTAGGCAGAATTGGTGGTGGAGTGTTTGTGTCTGTCAGTAGTGGTTTATCTTGTAGTGAAGTCGAAGTAGATACTCCGTGCGAATTGGTATGGGTGGCGGTTATACTTAACAGCCGAATTAAGTTAATAATTGGCTCCTTCTACCGACCCCCAGACTCCGATGATACAGTTGCGGAACAGTTCAGAGAAAGTTTGAGTCTCGTAACAAATAAATACCCCACTCATACGGTTATAGTTGGTGGGGACTTCAACCTACCCTCGGTATGTTGGCAAAAATACTTGTTCAAAACCGGTGGTAGGCAGAAAACGTCTTCCGAGATTGTCCTAAATGCTTTCTCCGAAAATTATTTCGAGCAGTTAGTCCACGAACCCACGCGAATTGTAAATGGTTGCGAAAACACACTTGACCTCTTAGCCACAAACAATCCAGAGCTAATAGAGAGCATCATGACTGATACAGGGATTAGCGATCACAAGGTCGTTGTAGCTAGGCTCAATACCATTTCTTCCAAATCCATCAGAAACAAACGCAAAATAATTTTATTTAAAAAAGCGGATAAAGTGTCACTAGAAGCCTTCCTAAAAGACAATTTCCATTCCTTCCGAACTGACTATGCGAATGTAGACGAGATGTGGCTCAAATTCAAAGATATAGTAGCAACAGCAATTGACAGATTCATACCTCATAAATTGGTAAGAGATGGAACGGATCCCCCGTGGTACACAAAAAAGGTCCGAACGCTGTTCCAGAGGCAACGGAAAAAGCATGCTAAGTTCAGAAGAACGCGAAATCCCGAAGATGGGCTAAAATTTAGAGACGCGCGAAATTTAGCACGTACTTCGATGCGAGATGCCTTTAATAGGTTCCACAACGAAACATTGTCTCGAAATTTGGTAGAAAATCCGAAAAAATTCTGGTCGTATGTAAAGTACACAAGCGGCAAGACGCAGTCAATACCTTCGCTGCGCAGTGCCGATGGTACTGTTACCGACGACTGAGCCGCTAAAGCGGAGTTATTGAACGCAGTTTTCCGAAATTCCTTCACCAGGGAAGACGAATGGAATATTCCAGAATTTGAAACACGAACATCTGCTAGCATGAGTTTCTTAGAAGTAGATACCTTAGGGGTTGCGAAGCAACTCAAATCGCTTGATACGGGCAAGTCTTCAGGTCCAGATTGTATACCGATTAGCTTCCTTTCAGATTACGCTGATACTATAGCTCCCTACTTAGCACTCATATACAACCGCTCGCTCACCGATAGATCTGTACCTACAGATTGGAAAATTGCGCAGGTCGCACCAGTGTTCAAGAAAGGTAGTAGGAGTAATTCATTTAACTACAGACCTATATCATTGACGTCGGTTTGCAGTAGGGTTTTGGAGCATATACTGTATTCAAACATTTTGAATCTCCTCGAAGGGAACGATCTATTGACACGTAATCAGCATGGCTTCAGAAAACATCGCTCTTGTGCAACGCAGCTAGCTCTTTATTCGCACGAAGTAATGGCCGCTATCGACAGGGGATCTCAAGTTGATTCCGTATTTCTAGATTTCCGGAAAGCTTTTGACACCGTTCCTCACAAGCGACTTCTAATCAAGCTGCGGAGCTATGGGGTATCGTCTCAGTTGTGCGACTGGATTCGTGATTTCCTGTCAGGAAGGTCGCAGTTCGTAGTAATAGACGGCAAATCATCGAGTAAAACTGAAGTGATATCAGGTGTTCCCCAGGGAAGCGTCCTGGGACCTCTGCTGTTCCTGATCTATATAAATGACCTGGGTGGCAATCTGAGCAGTTCTCCTAGATTGTTCGCAGATGATGCTGTAATTTACCGTCTAGTAAGGTCATCCGAAGACCAGTATCAGTTGCAGAGCGATTTAGAAAAGATTGCTGTATGGTGTGTCAGGTGTCAGTTGACGCTAAATAACGATAAGTGTGAGATGATCCACATGAGTTCCAAAAGAAATCCGTTGGAATTTGATTACTCGATAAATAGTAAAATTCTCAAGGCTGCCAATTCAACTAAGTACCTGGGTGTTAAAATTACGAACAACTTCAGTTGGAAGGACCACATAGATAAGGCGAGCCAAAGGTTGCGTTTCATTGGCAGGACACTTAGAAGATGCAACAAGTCCACTAAAGAGACAGCTTACACTACACTCTTTCGTCCTCTGTTAGAATATTGCTGCGCGGTGTAAGATCCTTACCAGGTGGGTTTGACGGAGGACATCGAAAGGGTGCAAAAAAGGGCAGCTCGTTTTGTATTATCACCTTATAGGCGAGAGAGTGTGGCAGATACACTCCTGGAAATGGAAAAAATAACACATTGACACCGGTGTGTCAGACCCACCATACTTGCTCCGGACACTGCGAAAGGGCTGTACAAGCAATGATCACACGCAAGGCACAGCGGACACACCAGGAACCGCGGTGATGGCCGTCGAATGGGGCTAGCTGCGCAGCATTTGTGCACCTCCGCCGTCAGTGTCAGCCAGTTTGCCGTGGCATACGGAGCTCCATCGCAGTTTTTAACACTGGTAGCATGCCGCGACAGCGTGGACGTGAACCGTATGTGCAGTTGACGGACTTTGAGCGAGGGCGTATAGTGGGCATGCGGGAGGCCGGGTGGACGTACCGCCGAATTGCTCAACACGTGGGGCGTGAGGTCTCCACAGTACATCGATGTTGTCGCCAGTGGTCGGCGGAAGGTGGACGTGCCCGTCGACCTGGGACCGGACCGCAGCGACGCACGGATGCACGCCAAGACCGTAGGATCCTACGCAGTGCCGTAGGGGACCGCACCGCCACTTCTCAGCAAATTAGGGACACTGTTGCTCCTGAGGTATCGGCGAGGACCATTCGCAACCGTCTCCATGAAGTTGGGCTACGGTCCTGCACACCGTTAGGCCGTCTTCCGCTCACGCCCCAACATCGTGCAGCTCGCCTCCAGTGGTGTGACAGGCGTGAATGGAGGGAAGAATGGAGACGTGTCGTCTTCAGCGATGAGAGTCGCTTCTGCCTTGGTGCCAATGATGGTCGTATGCGTGTTTGGCGCAGTGCAGGTGAGCGCCACAATCTGGACTGCATACGACCGAGGCACACAGGGCCAACACCCGGCATCATGGTGTGGGGAGCGATCTCCTACACTGGCCGTACACCTCTGGTGATCGTCGAGGGGACACTGAATAGTGCACGGTACATCCAAACCGTCATCGAACCCATCGTTCTACCATTCCTAGACCGGCAAGGGAACTTGCTGTTCGAACAGGACAATGCACGTCCGCATGTATCCCGTGCCACCCAACGTGCTCTAGAAGGTGTAATTCAACTACCCTGGCCAGCAAGATCTCCGGATCTGTCCCCCATTGAGCATGTTTGGGACTGGATGAATCGTCGTCTCACGCGGTCTGCACATCCAGCACGAACGCTGGTCCAACTGAGGCGCCAGGTGTAAAATGGCATGGCAAGCCGTTCCACAGGACTACATCCAGCATCTCTACGATCGTCTCCATGGGAGAATAGCAGCCTGCATTGCTGCGAAAGGTGGATATACACTGTACTAGTGCCGACATTGTGCATGCTCTGTTGTCTGTGTCTATGTGCCTGTGGTTCTGTCAGTGTGATCATGTGATGTATCTGACCCCAGGAATGTGTCAATAAAGTTTCCCCTTCCTGGGACAATGAATTCACGGTGTTCTTATTTCAATTTCCAGGAGTGTATTATGCACGAGTTGGGATGGAAGTCATTACGGCAAAGACGTTTTTCGTCGCGGCGAGACCTTTTTACGAAATTTCAGTCACCAACTTTCTCTTCCGAATGCGAAAATATTTTGTTGAGCCCAACCTACATAGTTAGGAATGATCATCAAAATAAAATAAGAGAAATCAGAGCTCGAACAGAAAGATTTAGGTGTTCGTTTTTCCCGCTCGCTGTTCGGGAGTGGAATAGTAGAGAGATAGTATGATTGTGGTTCGATGAACCCTCTGCCGAGCACTTAAATGTGAATTGCAGAGTAGTCATGTAGATGTAGATGTAGATGTAGATGTAGAAGCAACTGATCGGCGTCTTAGGGAGCATGGAACATTCCAGCCTATGACTCGCAACTGGGGAAGACCTAGATCGACGAGGATACCTGCAATGGACGAGGCAATTCTTCGTGCAGTTGACGATAACCCTAATGTCAGCGTCAGAGAAGTTGCTGCTGTACAAGGTAACGTTGACCACGTCACTGTATGGAGAGTGCTACGGGGGAACCAGTTGTTTCCGTACCATCTACAGCGTGTGCAGGCACTATCAGCAGCTGATTGGCCTTCACGGGTACACTTCTGCTTGCGTCCGCAGCTCGTGATCGTGCAGTAGCGTTCTCGCTTCCCGCACCCGGGTTCGATTCCCGGCGGGGTCAGGGATTTTCTCTGCCTCGTGATGACTGGGTGTTGTGTGATGTCCTTAGGTTAGTTAGGTTTAAGTACTTCTAACTTCTAGGGGACTGATGACCATAGATGTTAAGTCCCATAGTGCTCAGAGCCATTTGAACCATTTTGGTACACTTCTGCGAATGGTTCATCCAACAATGTGTCAATCCTCATTTCAGTGCAACTGTTCTGTTTACGGATGAGGACTCATTCCAACGTGATCAAATTGTAAATTTTCACAATCAACATGTGTAAGCTGACGAGAATCCGCATGCAATTGTGCAATCACGTCATCAACACAGATTTTCTGTGAACGTTTGGGCAGGCATTTTTGGTGATGTCTTGATTGGGCCCCATGTTCTTCCACCTACGCTCAATGGAGCACGTTATCATGATTTCATACGGGATACTCTGCCTGTGCTGCTAGAACATGTGCCTTTACAAGTACGACACAACATGTGGTTCACGCACGATGGAGCTCCTGCACATTTCAGTCGAAGTGTTCGTACGCTTCTCAACAGCAGATTCGGTGACCGATGGATTGGTAGAGGCGCACCAATTCCATGGCCTCCACGCTCTCCTGACCTCAACCCTCTTGACATTCATTTATGGGGGCATTTGAAAGCTCTTGTCTACGCAACCCCGGTACCAAATGTAGAGACTCTTCGTGCTCGTATTGTGGACGGCTGTGATACAATACGCCATTCTCCAGGGCTGCATCAGTGCATCAGGGATTCCATGCGACGGAGGGTGGATGCATGTATCCTCGCTAACGGAGGACATTTTGAACATTTCCTGTAGCAAAGTGTTTGAAGTCACGTCACGCTGGTACGTTCTGTTGCTGTGTGTTTCCATTCCACGATTAATGTGATTTGAAGAGAAGTAATAAAATGAGCTCTAACATGGAAAGTAAGCGTTTCCGGACACATGTTCACATAACATATTTTCTTTCTTTGTGTGTGAGGAACGTTTCCTGAAAGTTTGGCCGTACCTTTTTGTAACACCCTGTATATTCACTTGCTGCAGGGGGCGCGCCTGGTGCGGCGCGGTCTGATTCCACGCACCATTGGCCGCCCTTTCTTCACAGCCTTCTCTGCTGTGCCTCTTCGTTCCAGCGTTTGTGGTTACGCCGGAAGAGCTTCATATACCACTGCCGTCTAAGCTTCCTTTAGATGACTATGATGATTGCGTTTCTTTTATACTTTGTAGGAGATGAGCTTTCTCACTATTCGGATATTTACTAAGACCTTGCTCAAAACGGACTCTTGACAACATAAGACGTATTTGCAATTACAGCTTAAGCCGGGGTAGAAAATCAATTGAATGCGCGTTTGATATGATGACTGAAAAATTCCAAGTACTTTGTACTGTGATAAGTTGTCAGTATGAAAATACGGTCAATAGCATCAGAGCGCAAAAAGTGGACCAAAATTTCAAAATTACTGGTTCTGCAAACCCCATTGTGTTTACGTTACTTTTAGTCAAAATAAACAAGCATTCTACTGAAACAACCATTCTATGAAAAAAGTGATGAGTATTTTAGTATACATCACACCATGAACAAATTCATGTGTGTGTCAGGTACTCAGCCCGAGAGAATGGGTGTGCATAGACAGAGAATGCATTTGAGTGTAGATGGAAAGTTTCAGTCTTTCGAATGTAAAGTTAAGGAGCTAGAGACGTATGCCCAGACCCTTCTGAGACTGATCAACGAATTATATGCTAGAGTTAGGAACTAGAGTCGTACACCCACATCATTCTGAGAAAGCTGTAAAAAGTTAATGGAACTGAAAAGAAAGTACATGAATTAGCTGTAGAGGTTGAGCGAAATGTATACAACGTCCAGTCTGTGAAGCAGACCGCTTGGTATAAAGCAAAATGTCAACTGAGCGTAAGGTCATCGCTGCACAGAAGGCCGTTCAAGAGCAGTTAAGGTTGCTGAGGTTAGGACATTTGGATCGAGAGCAGAAACTGCGAGAAACGTTTAAACCAATTACTGAATTTTTCAATGAACTCTCAGCGAAATTACAGACTGACGACGATGATGCTATTGCCAGTTTGATTAACAGTCACAGCGATGCTAGGATACACAAAATATCCGTAAATAATACAGATAGGAGACAGGGAATTCCAGAGAACACCAGGTCTATTGAACCTCATTTTCCTGAAACCCTCAAAAAATAGTAAAATTTTCACCCAAAAATCTGGAGATGTGTGGTGAAATACTACAACTGCCCAGTATATACAGGAGAACAGGAAACCAATGCAGTGCGAAATACGGAGACATTATAAAACCGTTATTATTAGACAGTTGGTATAGCAGTGGTGATGGTAATGACGTTCAGCATAAAAGAGTCAGCAGTCAGCCTCCTCTGTATCTATACTACGATGACCCTAATGAGATAATAGATCGATTATGACTACTGATGGCATCAGCTGCTTTGCACAATACCACTCATTCGAATAAGGTTGTCTCAGTAATTTCAGAGCTTAGAGAGAGAGGTATAATCAAATGAGTGTTGAGACAGTAGTTTGGGAGTTGCACAAACCAGCATGCAAAACATACCCTCATGGGCATGTTATGATTAAAGGTTTGGATGACTTATGGCAGACTGTTCTTGTAGATATGAGGGAATATTTACATGAGAATAATGGATTCAAATATATTTTAATGGTTATTGATACATACTCCAGATTTGCCTGGGCATTACCTGTTAAAACGAAAATGGGGGAAATGTGGATGTGTTTAAGCATTTGTTGCAGACAGGGATGAATCGATGTCTGAGCTGGAGAATTCGAGATCATGATACAGTGGTATGGAACACATCACTACTCAACATTCACTCACCTGAAGGCGAGTATCGTGAAACATCTGACCAGAAAAATAAAAAGTCAAATGTGGATGCATTTTAATCTTCGCGGCTCGTACAGATGGACAGATATCCTCCCAGAAACAATTGCGCAGTATAACCGAACCTAACATAGAGCAATAAAAATGAGTCCAGTTTGTGATAATACGGTGTACTATTATGTTAAAATGCTTGACCCACATAAACATAAATTTAATGTAGGTAAATTGGTAAGTATCTCAAAACACAAGACAGCATTTGAGAAATCATACCCCCCAAACCGGTCAGCTGAGATATTCATAGTTCCTAAAGAGCAGAGAACAAATTCCACAATTTACATCTTAAAGGACAGCAATGGCCCTGATTCTTCAGGATGCTTTTACACCGAGCAAATACATACAGAAGAGCTCAGAACCACACGTGTTTCTCATAGAATGTGTCATAAGACGTCAGGGGAATAGAGCAATAGTTAAATGGCTTGGTTTTCGTGCAACACAAAATAGAACGACCAGCACAGTAGCATAACATACATGCTAGGAGGCGATGGAATTCTTGACAAACTTACAGTCGAATTGCACAATCTGGGGTATAATTACTGTGGACCACGCACAAAGCTTCAAAAACGATGGGTTGTGGTGATAAGGGGATTAACCTGCTTGATCAGGCGTGTTTGGAACATGACATTGCATACTCAAAACGTAAAGTTCTCCCAGGACGTCACGCTGCAGATCGCGTTTTAGCTGATAAAGGCGAGGCAAAAAGTATGAGAATGGATATTGGTATAGGACAGCCCACTGGAGCATTTGTAGTTGATAAAATCATGCGTGGTAAAATGAAGTTATGACTGCTGCATATTGTGCACTGAGGAAGAAGAAGAAGACAAAGATGAAGAAGAATAAGCCTGGGCAGGAGGTTAAAAAATCTGTATCCTGGCAGAAATGTATACAGCTAAAAGTGCCCTGAAGCTTAAAGGACTGGTTAAATCATCCAGGGTTCTGCCGATACCCAAGACATGAGGAAGAATCATCCCCTTCCTCATTTCGGGCCTCGCCGGTTCGCAGCGATGGGTTCACTGGCTGGTGGTGCTACAGCTATCGCCAGAACAGTGAAGAACTCCCAGGAGCAGCTAGAGGAAATAAGAAGGCATAACCACATGATAGAAGCAGCAGCCATCGGAAAATGACTATATCGAAACCATACAAGAAAGGACTAGGTCTCTTCATAAATAATTAAAAAATGCGTGTTAGCTATCCTACAGGACAAACATCTGCTCAAGTCTGTCAGGAAAATGTTCAGCATTCCAAGATTCCGTGGTGTGATTATGCTCGATACATTACCGAAGACTATGTAGAAATCCAGATAATGAGGAATTGTGAACTTAGATGTTCCTAGGGGACCTGAAATCCACTGGGTGACGTATGTTGAGAAAAATACAAATAACGTCAACTAATACGACTCATTTGGAGTCCTATAACCACCAGAAGAGTTACAACGATACGTCACCGACCAAAGACGTGTGTTCTACAATTTTCATCACTACCCGCCGGCCGCGGTGGTCTAGCGGTTCTAGGCGCTCAGTCGGGAACCGCGCGACTGCTACGGTCGCAAGTTCTAATCCTGCCTCGGGCATGGATGTGTGTGATGTGCTTAGGTTAGTTAGGTTTAAGTAGATCTAAGTTCTAGGGGACTGATAACCACAGTAGTTAGGTCCTATAGTGCTCAGAGCCATTTGAACCATTTTTTCATCACTACCGAGACTTTAATATCTACTTAGGTTGGTATCTGTGCATCATATTCCTCCTAACGCTTACGTAGAAGGATCTATATAAGGAGATGCATTAAGCATCCACTCGTCAGTTGATGTTCAGATGCAGTGTCATACTCTGACCAGCAGTGACCCTGAATGTGCAGAGATGCAGAAGTGGCGATGGCCTTCCACCAGCCGGGACCTTTTGGAGGCAGAATCGCGACCCTTAACTTACCGGACGGGAAGCTTCGGTGGCGAGCTTCAACCAGTCAGCGAACACAGCAGCCCGGTATTGTCAACAAAGATAGGATGGGCGTAAGATATAAAACCAAAGTGCACAACACTCTCCGCGGCACTTCACAACAGAATAGCACGGTGATAACACGTAAAAAATATGAGTTTCTTAAAGCAGTGGGTCTGAAGCCGCGCAGTGACGTCACTCGATATAGCTAGCCCGGTGGAATATGAACAGTGTATAATACGTCAGGAATACTTCTTGCATAAACCTTATACATCAACCACATTTAACAAGAACAATGAAATTAGGATTGTATCCAACATCAAGACGCTTTAACACTCCCATGCAAGAGTTTCATATATCTCGAAGGATCGTTTACCAAAAGGGATGGTACTGTTACAGTGGCATTGAACCTTACACGCAACGCTTTAGTGTTCCTGTTTTATTGGATACGATATGAACATAATGGGGTCGAGATTGACTGTAACTCATTCTAGGCATAACATAAACTCTTAAAACGTATGTCTCTGCTTCTCCCCCGGATTTGAATGATTCTGAAAATTATGGATGGTTCATTGATGAGCCAGTAGACAGAACAGTGGAAGAGTACAAGGGATTTCCTGTGTTTGTACCTTTAAAATTATTTGTGAGATGCTTTGAGGACATGCGGTGAATTGCTCTGAATGCTAGTATGGAGTAAAACTAATAACAACTCATACATTCAAGAAGTTCAAGAGGACAGCAAGATCACCATCAATAACATAATGTGGAAAATGCTACACATCACAGTATAGGACGAGTAGCGTTTGAAGCTTTTAAAACTTCTGAACGCTAGTGTATTTCTACCGTCATTTTTCCGTTCATGTGAGGTTTTCGACTACCCAGTGCTACCAAATGCAAGCAATCAAACATGGTCTATTAAAACCTCTGCACAGATAAATACGCCCAGGTTCATCATACTTGCGTTTCAGACCACTAGAGAAGGGTATGTAGCAAATGATTCCACCAAATTTGATAATTGCAGGTTAATTAATGCCAAAGTCTACCTGAACTCCGAATTCTATCTGTATGATAATTTACACTGCAATGACATGAAAATGTATACAGTCTAGCAAATGACATGTATGCATGGTTCTGTGCTTCATACTATGAATAGGCGTGACGTCTACTCAGCTCATGGAAATTCAAGGAGTTGGCGCCAACCATTGTAACAGACTCTCAAAACAGAACGAGATAATAAAATCAGGAACTATGGCTGTACGAACTGAATTTGAATAGTCGGCAAATTTCCCAGAACACAGTGCAGTGTATGTTCTACATGACTGTGTGATTAACTACCACCCTCTCACCAGTGTTCTGTAATGACTGTATAAACGAACAGGTGTGCTGCGTCATACCCAGAGCATTCCACAATGGCATCTCAAGGTGTGTGCATCATTGCAGACGCTCGGGGTTTCTATGATGGTGACCATAGACAGTTCATATTTAAAGATGTTGCATTCACAGCGTACACAGACGATGCCGGAACAATAGAGACATTCTCAGCAAACATTGCGTCACCGAGAAGTGTGTTGAAACACAGAAGAGTTCAAAGTGGTTAACAAAGTTCTACCATGGAATGGATTGATGTGATCCTGACATACCATATAAAGATATGGTGACGTCACTTTGATTATTCGACCCCACGGATATCATCATCTACGTGAAGGGGAGGGAGAAGATTGCATCGTTGCGGCGAATCTTCAAGTTTGCTGCTGTTCAAGAACAGGAACTCTATGGGTATCTTGCTCTCCATCGACTCAAGAAGAAGAAGCAAAAGAAGAAGAAGTGTGAAAATTGTGCTGCTGCATCTGCTTATGACAATGTAAAATTACTTTTAAACTGGATGAGAGAGAAATAAATTTTTACTTCACAACATGTGTACTTTTTTTTTACTAATTTGATACTGTTCTCCCTTTGATAGTATACAGCGTTGCCCAGATACTATGTCTGTGATTTTCTTCAAGTACAGGAGATATAATTTTAGAGATGTTTGCTATGTCTTTGGAAGTGGACTCAGCCATGTGCCTCCTGCTCCCAGAGGCTAATTTGGGCTGCACAGTAAAGACATATGGCAACGAATTTTCTTCATTTATTCAGCTCACACAGATACAATATGATTTCTGAAATAAAGTTCAGTTCTTGAGAAACAATTCAGTTTCTTACGTACAGATAAGTTCTTGAGGTACAGTGCAGTTCTTGAGATACGATTTGACGCTGATGTTTCAAAGCAGATATAGTTTTAACTTACACGCTACAATGGTAACACTGGCTGAGAATATTTTTACTTTTTTTCCAGTAGCACTGGAAGAGAATGATTCTACAATTTTTTATTAATTTATGCTAAAAACTAATGTAGAGATACTTTTTTTTACTACAACTATGTTCCACAGTCCCAGTGGGTTGAAGGATATTCCTGATGGACTATGTACACTTAGGAACTAATCAATCTTGGAGAGCTAGCGGCAGATGAAACTTTAAAAACTAATGACACACGTTGTGTATAGATATATATATTTACACAGTACATATATAATGTGTATGAATAAATAAATATATATTTTTTGTTTGTTTATACTTTTGTTTACATTTTAACTTTTTTTACTTTTCTTCACACACACTCACACACACACACACATACAGACAATTACTTACACTATGGTAAAAGGGTTATACTACTCTGCAGACACACACACACACACACACACACACACACACACACACACTCCCTCTAACTCAATCAGGTTGTCCCACCTCTTCTCTCGTTACAAGTAAGTAGTGTTAAGTAGTGTGAGTATGGGAGAATTTCAGTCCTGTCATCACAAATAACCCTTTTATTGTCATGAGGCGACAGACCGATTTTAGATTGCAGCGCAGTGCATACCTCGTGTGCTCTCGATTGAATACTAGTTTGCCATACGACATGCGGCGGCTGTAGTGCAGCAACATGAACACCGTTATACAGACACCACAAATAGTCTTTGATAGAGAGGACTCCTGATGCCATACGATGCACACCCTTAGCCCACGTCTGGTTGGCACCTTCCAATGTGTGATAAACATACATTTTTGATTGCAGACCTACGAACTCCACAATTAGCAATACATCCGCCTCGTCTTTCATAAGACCGACAACTTTCCTGCTCTGTGCAACAATACCATGAGGATTATCCACTGTATATGAGGATGTGTCGAATTCATTACTGTGGTATGTCATTACTTCATATGGATCACAGCTCTTCGCCCAATGTATGAAGCAACCTGTATCCATATAAAGTATTTTAGGATCTGCTAAAAGAGTTTTTGCAAATTCATAATGATATAGAGATATGTGTGGAATTTGGATAGGTCTAGTATGCACATCCCCACATAAATAGGCTTCGTAAACTCAACTGCAGTCCTCACCATATCCACAGCAACAAAGTTATTATTGAACATTGTGACACACTTCAAATTTGGTCTGGCGATACATTTTCTTATGCTGTAACCCCCATCCAATTCGGTTCTGATCAAAATTTCACATCGTTCTCTCAAATTCTCCATTGGTTTGCCAAAAATTGAATTTCATTAATTTTAAAAAATCTTTCTTAAAATCACACATTGTGAGAGCTGTCTGTCTTGTATTCAGATCAATATACTCCTCAATTAGGGGGACTACTTGAAGGAGACTGACCAGGTGATTCTAACCAGCTCCATCACCAAGCTGAGACACTGATGGAGAGTACGGTAATTAATAACATATTTCCACTTATTCCGCAGCGTTGTCATCAGTTTTGGAGTGGAGCCCCCTCACAGAAGTAGTTGCTCTTGACACAGCAGCAAATCAGCATGCGTATAATGCAAATTAGTAGGATATGTGAGTTCTGCCTCCATCACCTCCCCCCCTTAGAATAAGCCGCCATACCCTTGATTTTTTCACCAAGACTCTTCATTCGTCTTTGAGTATCCATAGAAACTCACCAATCAGCAGTGATTGTTGCATGGCGTGTCCACATAAGATATTTACATCCAAGTACATGATGTAACTCGAATAAAGGGATGCGTTGAACCTGTTACCGATCTGTGGGTTGTTCGCCTTGACATGCCTATGGACACATTGGCAAAATCCCCCATGGATCCTTCGCTCAAAGAGTGGAAGCATGTGAGCATCAGTCAGTAGTTCGATGTTACAAACCGTTTTCTTGAGTATTGCGTTCTAAGACAACCCAGGATCCCTGTAATAAAATGGGGGATCCAGAGAATATGTGATCATGCATAGACTCCAGAATTTCTCAAAGACATTCGCAAGTAAGTGCATGTGAGTGTCCATGTAAAGTCATGCGTATGCACCACGGAACTTCCCTATAAGATGACAGTGGTCCCTACAATGAGTTTCCACTTTCCACAAATATGAGAGTCAACAAGGCTACTGTAGAAATCTTCATTCTCCTTCGATTTAGTTATGGGAACGTTGCCGCTGTGAAGCTTATCAGCCTCCATGAAAGTTTCTTGAACTCAATGGGCAGCCATGCCACAAGATTAGCAGCTGTGCAGAGTGGCCACGTGGTTAGAGGCGCCATGCCATTGATTCAGCGCCCCCTCCCGCCGCAGGTTCGAGTCCTCCCTTGGTCATGGGTGTGTGTGTTGTTCTTAGCATAAGTTAGTTCCAATTAGTTTAAGTAGTGTGTAAGTCTGGGAACTGATGACCTCAGCAGTTTGGTCCTTTAGAAATTCAGACACATTTGAATACAAGATTATTCACAATATAAGTTTTATAGTGGATAAGACTTGAATCATAGGAAGATACAATTTGGTACGCTGATGCATATGGTATATATTTTTCTGTAAAGATAGTACGTGAAGTCATAGGGTCACCTTCGCAGTGGGTCACATGAATGATGAAGCATTCAAAGTTGATGTACAGCACAAACGGAAATTGCTCTTGTTATTGAGCGTTTTTAAAATTTATGACTTTCTTTTCCTCAGTAGGCATAATAACATGTACCAGCTCCTTGGAAGAGCAATCTTTTAGATGCTTTGCTAATAACGTGTCTGGGGAAAAATAATTCAGGCACCTAAACCAAATATTCTGTTTATGTTTCTGTTTACTCATCTGGGAGACTAGATCCAAAGATCCAAAGGTAATGACAACTGCCTTTTTCCTTATTTTTCTCATCGGGGAATAAGAGCATGTTTGCATGCGTCTTACCCTCACCAGCAAATGTTGAGAAATTAAGGGGGCCGATGACTATATGCTTGCTCTGCCCAGCTGACTTGCGTTTCTCCAGGCCATAGACACGAACTGATATTCCGGTATTTTGCACCTCAAATTTAGGTATGTACTGGACCTTGATGGGGAACTCGATACCGTTAATGTTATAACACTTACGAATGACAAGGTATCTACCGTATCAAGATGTGTGCTCTAGATGATCCTTATGATTGTAGTTTCATTTACAAGCCAGGATTTAACATGCAAAACAAGCCTGATCCTTTTTATTTTCGACATTAATACATGCCCTCCTATCAGCTACGTCCTTAGGGAACTTGATATAGCTGGACCCTCCATTTACTTGATCATAGACATGTGTATGTATGTCCAGGTGTAGTACTTGGCTGCGTGGTTGCATCTCGGAAAACCAGGCCAGTATAGCTCTCAAGGTGGATTCGCAAAACCATTCAGTGACTGATATGCTGTGCGTTATCACGCCATTCCCCCCCACCCTCCAGAGATAATGAATCAATGCCAGAGGCATCTTTGGGTGAGCTGCGACAGTTTTATGCTCATCACCTCTCATCATTTAATGGCAGGATACTGCGGATCACTGAATACTTTGAGAAGCTCCATTTCCGTGACAGGAAGGCACATTCTTAGAAACCCAACGGGACTGCAGTACCCTCCTGCCAGATTTTCGATTCTAGTGATCAAGATTCGCTCCTCAAAGGAGTATTCTAACAGTGGTGAGGTGTTGCTGACCTGATGTCCTTCATTAAAAGGACGTGAGAAGGAACTGCTGCTAGCCACAGTATTACTACAACTAGATGATGAAGCTGCCTGCAGTGAGATGTTGAGGGATATATCCTGTATCTTGCGAGATCGGCGAGGATGAGATAGTGGAGGAGGAAGAGGAGGAGTAGATGCTGTAGTATAGGGCTATTGCGAGCAGCCTGCCTGCTGCTGCTGCAACCGTGACCCACTTGTCTGAAGGAAAGTGGCCCAGGGACGCCAGAGCAGAGCTGGTGTGCGGGGGCGGCAGAGGTGGCAGTGGCGGCTGCTTCCTGTGTGGCGACTAGCGACGTCCTTGCGCCTCACCGGTCCCCGCTTTGGCGAAACAGACTTTGCCGCCCCTGGTAACCACGCCATGGCATACTGTGGAAACTGTTCTCCTGACCAAGTCGCTGTAGAAGAGAGAGAGAATAACGAAGATTAAGTTAATCGTTTCAGACATTGTCAACTGGTGCTGCTGCTGCTGCAAGGAAAGAAGGGACGCTGATTATTTGTAAGTAGCGTGAGTACATGTATATAAATTACCTATTCCTCTCTAGCTCCTTGGCATCTGTCATCTCCTCACGCCGACGAAAGTCTTCTTCTATCTCCTCCACCCACCGTGGTAAAGAGCCATCTGTTCATCTCACTTATATCCCCTAAAATCAGAAATTAATTTTTTAATAATAAAAGCTACACACACACAAGAAACTACGAGCAAAAGTGATTTTTTAAAGAATATGTACTTACAGGTGATCTGCGATGGCTCCCACTTGTCCTCAACACATAGCCCTCCCTGTACATCTTCTTCTACTTGTAAGTCGTCTACAACAACAACAACAACAACAACAAATATGAACCATATTAGATATACAATGAAATTTTTGTCAGACAGCTTTCTCAAAAGGATGAATTATCGCCAGAGGGTCAGAAATCAATTAAAAGAACAATAGGTTAATGGGAGGGGGGTCAAAATGTTCAAATGTGTCTGAAATCTTATGGGACTTAACTGCTAAGGTCATTAGTCCCTAAGATTACACACTACTTAATCTAAATTATCCTAAGGACAAACACACACACACATGCCTGAGGGAGGACTCAAACCTCTGTCGGGACCAGCCGCACGGGTCATTAATCAATCAAGTTAAGTTTGCCCCTGAATGTATGCAACCTGCACTAACCAAGTGGGGCGATACCAGCTTTGTCCCACTGCTACCATCATGTTTGACGTACGGCTCTGAGGCATCATACTGCACCTGCAGTGGCAATTTGAGCAGCAGTTGGCATCACAGTGACACAAGGAATTGTTGCAAACAGTTACTTCAAGGATAGCTCTGAGCCAGATGCCCCATAGCATGTGTTCTACTGACCCCAAACCACCGCCATTTGTGACTTAAGTGGTGTCAAACGAGTGCTCATTGGAGGGCAGGGTGGACGCCTGTCATGTTTTCTGATGAAAGCTGTTTCTGCCTTGCTGTCTGTCATGGCTCTGTGTTGGTTAGCAGGAGGCCAGATGAAAGTCTGCAAACGACTTGTCTACTTGCTAGATACACAGATACACTGGACCTACACCTGGAATTATGTTCTGGAATGCAATGTCGTATGACAGCAGGATCACTCTCATGGTACCCTGATTGCAAAATTGTATGTCAGTCTGGTGATACAACCGGTTGCACTACCATCCATGAACAGCATTCGAGGGAGTGTTTCGCAACAGGATAATGCTCGCCACATACCGCTGTTGAAACCCAACATGTTGCCTTGGCCTGCTCGATCATCTCATCTGTTTCCAATCAAGCACATATGGGACATCATTGGATGAAAACACCAGCATCATCCACAAACAGCATTTACCGCCACTGTGAAATACCCTACCTTGGTGTCATTACAAATTTCTAATGCTAGAACTTCCCTGTTTACAGCTAAGTTTACTATTAACAGTTCCATGGTAGTACAGACGTTTCCTTTTCTTCCAGACTTATTTGTTTGAGTTCTCAGAGCATCTCTGTTACACTTTCATATGGATGTATTGATCTACCATGATCCTAGTAGACTGTCTCTAAATTATTAGAGCAGATGCACCCAATAGCAGCTATTTGTTGCATCTACTCCAATAATAATGTCGCTATGAGACTGTATTGTGCAGCCGGCCCTAAAGAAGAAAAATTGTCTCTAAATTCGTTTGATAACGATGATATATCTTCTTGATAACGACACCAAACCTTTGGTACCATGCCTGGGCACCTTAGGGCGATGTATAAGTCAGCATATATGGCAATGCACACTGGTGCATGCTCACAGCAGCCGGCAGCCTGTTGGTGTATGATGCATAATGCTGGTCATCTGGAGTAGATGCAGTGGATGCACACCACAGAAGCACGGAATGCCCAATGGACTTTAGTACCTCCCAGCTGCTGACAGCATGTTCTTTGTGGACCATTTGGATCTCTCTCGACTGCATATACATCTACATCTACATCCATACTCCGCAAGCCACCTGACGGTGTGTGGCGCAGGGCACAGTGAGTACTTCTATCGGTTCTCCCTTCTATTCCAGTCTCGTATTGTTTGTGGGAAGAAAGATTGTCGGTATGCCTCTGCGCCGGCTCTAATCTCTCTGATTTTATTCTCATGATCTCTTCGCGAGATATACGTAGGAGGGAGCAATATACTGCTTGAATCCTCGGTGAAGGTATGTTCTCGAAACTTCAACAAAAGCCCGTACCGACGAGCTACTGAGCGTCTCTCTTGCAGAGTCTTCCACTGGAGTTTACCTATCATCTCTTGTAACACTTTCGCGATTACTAAATGATCCTGTAACGAAGCGTGCTGCTCTCTGTCGGATTTCTCTATCTCTTTTATCAACCCTATCTGGTATGGATCCCATACCGGTGAGCAGTATTCAAGCAGTGGGCGGGCAAGTGTACTGTAACCTAAGTCCTTTGTTTTCGGACTGCATTACCTTAGGATTCTTCCAATGAATCTCAGTCTGGCATCTGCTTTACAGACGATTAATTTTATATGGTCATTCCATTTTAAATTACTCCTAATGCCTACTCCCAGATAATTTATGGAATTAACTGCTTCCAGTTGCTGACCTGCTATATTGTAGCTAAATTGCCCAGATCTGCCAGATGGGATTACACTCTGTTGCTGATGGTAGCTGACTTTTTCGTCATGTTATGCTGTGCACATGTAGACAGTTGATCGGTACTCCCATAAAATGTCATATGTATGTGGCAGGTTTTGACTGTTACAGTTTACCATGTCCCTCTACATAAATGTGGTTTACACTAAATGTGGTGGATCCATAGTAGGTGTACATATAAAATTGGCATGTTTTTGACACCACTGGTTCTTGACTATTAACGAGGCAGGTTACTGATTGTTTAAAAGTTGTCACTCATCCCACATAGGAAGTTTTCCTGCTCAATTTTTTGGCACTGCAGACTGTATGTGTGGCTACTGGTCATTTTGAACTTAGAACAATTTTTAAATTCCTCATCTTTTCAATATAGGCTGTAGCATAAGTGCGCTTATTGCATTTTTCAAATTTCCAAGCCATTTTAACTTAGATCACATGGACTGTGATAGATGCGCCACCACAAATAACAGGCTAGTGACAGAAAACTGTACAACTATCTTGGAGTTTTAAATTTCCCACAATTTGTAATTTAGGGTGAGTAGGTTGTTAGGTTCTAACCTTGAGACTCGGTGCCTGTGGCCTATGCGAGAGGGGAGAAAGTGCAGCAAGCTGAGTGGAGTAGGAGGTCAATAGCATTAGTTCTACTATCCTGGCGTTTTAATTTCCCACGATTTTTCAATACGAGTTGAAGCATAAGTGTGCTTCTTGTGTTTCCAAATTTCTCCATTGTTTAAACTTAGGACAGATGGCATGTTATATCAAGGAAAACTGAGTGGCTGTCTTGGATTCTACATGAAACCTGGCAACTATGGAACCTGTGTTCATATTCCCAGATTTGCC
Source organism: Schistocerca gregaria (assembly GCF_023897955.1). NCBI lineage: Eukaryota > Metazoa > Arthropoda > Insecta > Orthoptera > Acrididae > Schistocerca > Schistocerca gregaria. The sequence continues at coordinate 559,783,753 of NC_064931.1, forward strand.
ATCTTGGGTTTAAATGACCTGGCAAACATGCTCAGGACGCTGACATATGCAGTCTCAAAACTGTGTTATTATCTGAAGACCATATCTTGGACTGACATCACAGCTCATGAACCTTATATAGACAGTCTCGAAATTGTTCTTATATCCTCGGCTACACCATCTTCGATTCTACCATCACAGAGGCTCAGGTGCACTGATCTGGATTTAAGTGACGGTGCTGTTGACACTGATGTGGATCGTCTCAGAAGTGTCTAGTACCCTCAGTTTCCCCATATTGGATTCTGACATCATAGAGACTGTCCTGTAGTCCGCAATTGTTACCCTCGACATTTCCCTCCATTACCAGACTGACGATTCCTTGGTGCCTCAGGATGCGTTCTAACACCAGATCCCTTATTTTAACCAGGCTATGCACCAAAACCACAGACGACAGGGTAGAGGTGATGCGAAGCTCGCTTCACATTATATTTGAGCACATAGCTGATGTTGCCTCAGTGGACTCTACAGCATGCTACCATCAGTGCTTCATATGTGAGTGTCTGGCGGCCAACATCCTGTTGATCAACAACGTGTACTCAACACAGGACCATTCTGTGTCAGGCAGTTTGTCAACATTGGTACATCAGAGGCACAGTTACAACGAACAGCAATAGCTGGTGTAATCAGTATCACGGAAGTGTGTCAGCCTGCCGTCCAAAACGTAGTTGCAGTGGCAACATGGACCTCCCTGGGGGCAAATGGAATCAGGAATGGACTGCGAATGCTTAGGTAACACAAAGAGTAAGACATTAACCGATACTATCAACGACACAAGTAGCACTGATACTTACGTTTGCCTAATGGAGAAACATTACGTGGAGGGAAACAAACTTGTAGAGGAGGAAATTCTCAGTAAGAAAGTGTCGGTAGTTAGAGTAGCATAACTTATGAAGAAAACTGCAGCATAGCAAAAAAATATTCATATGTGTGTGAAATCTTATGGGACTTAACTGCTAAGGTCATCAGTCCCTAAGCGTACACACTACGTAACCCAAATTATCCTAAGGACAAACACACACACCCATGCCCGACGGAGGACTCGAACCTCCACCGGGACCAGCCGCACAGTCCATGACCGCAGCGCCTGAGACCGCTCGGCTAATCCCGCGCAGCTCAGCATAGCAGTTTTTCAGGTTCGGCTAACAGGCCACTTTGGGGAATTAGAGAAAAATGAGAAACTGCAAGCAAATAAAATTGAGCACCTGGAAAAGGAAAGAGCCGGACTACGAGACTAGCTAATATGGAATGAAATTCTTCTGCTAAACAAAAGCCACTAGCCACTGAACGACTTGAACAAACACATTCCAGGAATGAAAATATTATTCATAAAATTTGCAGACAATAAAGAAGCAAAAACTATCAAACAGCGATTTTTTCAGCTAATAGGTGCAAAAGCAGACAGACCAAAGATCTGGAGTATCAGGACTGCAAACAAAGTGTTAATCGTGAAAACGATCAGATCAGGACAGGGACAAAATATACAAGATTTGAAATTGAAAGAGGAGACGTGATGATAACCTCCAACTACAATGCTTCTGCTTCTTATTCTGAACAGTTCAGCACCAGACTTTGAAAGTTAATGAGTTATTGGCATCTTTATATGAGCAAGAACTTCAGAAACTTTAGGCAAATAAGAGACGATATACGAGGTAAAACAGTGGTCTACAAAGTGATCTAAGGGAAGAGACAGGTCCATAGCGGTGAGTCCTCGAGTACAGAAGCACATACTAAACATGATGTATGTCTACATCGAATCTTCAATCAGTCTCTGTAAAAGATTTTTTGGTGATTGAATAATTTTATGTATGTAATTACCTTGCACATTGTACCAACTATTACTTCAGAGGCTGATCAAATGTATACTTTAGAGGTTAACGACCGACGACTAACGAAATAGAGGAATGAGATGAGTTATTGGCTAATACAAGTATAAACAACAATAGCAAATCTTCCTCCATTAAAATGCACAACTGGCGCACGGCTGTAGCTTGGAAGCAAATCAGCAGCTATCTCGATGGCAAGTATCCAACAGAAAACGTATATCATACTTTAGTGGAAGATATCACAGTGAAAATCAAAACACGATTACGTTACAGGTCTCTGCAGCAGCAGAACACAGAGCACTCCTATACAAGTAAAATTTATCAACTCTACAGGCAGATTCACACAGAAATAATGTGGTACTCAACGTCCGCCGCGGACGTGGCACTATTTCAAGTCACATCCATGAAAACAAATAAAGCATTTCACACAGAGGTGGCATTGCGGAGATGCGTCGCTTCGTGTCCCGGGCCACGTCCGTTTGTAGCTACCAGCGGTGTAGCCGAGTGATGCAAGCAGAGCAGTGCATCGCGCTCATTTACCCGCCTGCAGCCGACCGCTCCTTTCTGCTGCCCGCACCGTGGGTAGGCGAGCTCAACTGTACGAGGAAGAGACTGCGCGAGCCGCGATGTGCCGTCGAGGCCCTCTGCTCTCGGGAAGGTTTGATGTGCTAGGAACAGGGCGTTCCTGATCATGTGTAAAGTAAAATATCTCGTAATGTAATATAATTGATGTAACACAGTAATGCCTAATAATGATGAACACAGTAGAAGCAACTTTTTATTAGATTATACGATTCATTCTTTCCTTTTCCGCTTCTTTCTAAAGCTCCCACATTTCTGAGATCTCTCGTGAAACTTGATCTCAAATTTTGTAACTACATCGTTATTACACTTTGGTCCACAGCTGAAATATCTACAAAGGTTTCAGCAATCTCTTCGTACAACCTACGTTGTACACTCTCCTTCGTGTAATGTTCCTCGGTCATTCCCCACAGACAAGGTCTTTTAAGGAACAATTTTATACGTTTTTCGATGTGGCCAGCGGTCCACTCCTTCGCTGTTTTTGAAAGCAACTAGAACTTGATGTCACGTGTAAACCGCAGCAAAACTGATGGAATTTCTGAACATTGCCTGGCACTTTGCTGCAGAAATCCGCACGGGTGCGCGCAGCCAAATGAGCCCAGATCGGCCGTTCCGAGAATTGCAGCTGACGGCCTCAAGGCCGTGTCTCCACTAATGCATAGGTAAAGGCTGCAGGTGTTCCAGAATTCGTGGAAATATATGTGGCCCGACCCTAACGTCCACTACTATGTAGCCAGCGAATGCATATCTATGCAGACAGTTCAGCGCAATACACTGACACGAGCCCTTTTTGGTTTATCACACATTATTATTATTATGTTCGAAATGCGTGTCGAGCAGCAAAGGTCCTTCCAACGTCTAAGGGTTAAAAAAGGGGAGAAAAGAAAAAAATAAATTTCCATGAAACTGAAGAAGGGAACCTACACTCGTCTGAAGAAATCAGAAGATAGCATGGGATGGCAACATTTTCCACGGATTGTAGGTAATCAAAATAAGTCTGTACATTTTGCATAGTCTAATGGCTGTCGTAAGTTATTCGCTTTCCCTGATGGCAGTACCAGTACCCTGTTGCGACAGTTAAATACCTGCAGAGCATTTCCTAATGGCCAGATCAGTAATAGTGGCAGCCTTCCGGCGTCAGCTAAATCCGTTGTTCTGGAGAAGAGTGTAACAATGTGCGCAAGAGATATGCGGCCCTTCAGTGAAGTTGCAGGAGAAGGCTTTCTAGATCTTGCACAGATATTGCCAGAAATAGGAGCATGGTGCCCCAATGCAATTGCAAGAGACGTGCTTCCTCATCCATCAAGAATTTCTCTCAAGTGTTGCAGGATACGGAGGATGATGCGTGCGCGTGTACAGCTGACATGTGGACAGATTAAAACTCATTATTCGACCCTTACTATGCATTCAATCTCGCGATAGTTGTAGTGCAAAAATCGGGTCCTGTTTGTTGCAGGCTTTCCACCTGACACGGAGAAAAGTGCTACAAATATACGGGACGAAACTGAAACTAACATGGTCAAGTTAGGGATATTTACAAGTCACCTGTTGAGGGTTACATTCGTTACCGATTAGGGGCAAATGTGAAAAAGGCACGGGAAACCTAGTGTCGCCTTCCATACAACACCACTTCCTCAGCACTGTTCTATGTCACACGCATAAGACCAAATGATTGCATGAATGTTGACCTATAAAGAGGTTTGGCCATGTGAAATACTCGCGGATGTAGTTTACCTTAAAGCAGCAAGTTTAGACTTGGATGGAATACTTTATGTATCATGCCAAAATTCGTATTTATGCAGCATGAACAAATTGGTGAAGTACATGAATTCGGAAAAATACGCTTGTTTGGGAACCGACAGCTGACAAATTACTCCAGTTTCTCTGAGTTTTTAAAGAGGCTACCAACGCTATGAAAGCTGACAGTAGATCGACGCTGCAGTTGATTGTGCCATTGGTATTCCAGGTACAGGAACACTGTGCTGAGAAAGCAGCTGACAGTGAGTTAAGCGCTCCCAGCCATGTAAAACGACGCATTTATAAAGAAATAAAATTTATATTTTGGTTAAATGTTTTAAACACCCAGAACTGGATAAGAGACGCTATTTAAAGAAGAAAGACGACGTGCCTCAAAATTGTCAAACATTTACAGGAAACAGCACTGCTGAAAGTAGGCGCTCGAAATCTATTAACCGAAAAAATAGAAACAAACCAGTGTATTATTTGCGATATTTCTAGTACCACAGGCGCGTCATCTGAAGCAACTCTCGATAACTAAGGGAGAGGAAGTTTATGCCACAGCAAATTCCAGATTTACTGCACTTCAGGGTAAATGCGATGTTATATAGGTTTCCGGCCGCACTCCGCCTTCAGGCAACAAGTGGCCCATCGGTACCATCTGACCGCCGTGTCAACCTCAGCTGAGGATGTGGATAGGAGGGGCGTGTAGTCAGCACACCGCTCTCTCGGTCGTTATGATGGTTTTCTGTGACCGGAGCCGCTACTACTCGGTCGAGTAGCTCCTCAATTGGCATCACGAGGCTGAGTGCACCCCGAAAAATGGCAATGGCGCATGGCGACTCAGACGGTCACCCATCCAAGTGCCGACCACGCCCGACAGCGCTTAACTTCGGTGATCTGACGGGAACCGGTGTATACACCCCGGCAAGAACGTTGCTTTATGTAGGTATGCTAAGCAGATATTTTATCAGTCGTGACGTCCTCAGTGTTTGATCGTATAATAGTGAAAATACGTAAATTCATGTGAACAATGCACCAGATTTATTAGCAGCTGCGTGATATAACATATTTGTTTTCGATGCAGAATGTCATACAGAGAACGAAGCCTCAGCGTCGACGCCTTCAAAATGTGTAAAGAGTGTCTTTGCATCGTGGACGGAGGAGAAGATAATTGTCGATGACGTTTCCATTATCTGTCGATGGGAAAACCAGATGAGGAACAGTCGCTTCTGGATGGTCGAAGTCAAGAGTACCAACTTATCCCAGACTGGCACTAGAAGTTCTGTGTTCACTTGTCTCTAGTGCCTCTAGCGAGAGGTTATTTAGTGGAGCTGGGATTGTCATTGTGGATAAACGTAATGGAATGTCTCAGGAAAAAGGTGAACGACATGCTTATTGTGCATTAAAGTACCTTTGTAACTTTCAGATTCATTGGTATTTTTGTCATCAAAAATATAGGAAGTCTTAATTGCAAGTTTCAGGAATAAATTCATTCAGAACGTGGTTACAGTGCTACGAGCTGCAGAATATTTATTTATTTACTTGAAGCAATGACGTTTTCAGTAAAATTCATACTCTTTCTCCAGTTTGCTTTAAATTTTAACAAATATATTTGCACCCAACAAATAATTTGCTTGCTGTATCGTACGAGTGTGATACATAGATATTTTTCCGAATACGAAAGAGTAGTGGTTCCTAAACTTTTTCGAACTGTGACCTCCTTTCACAAAACTCTGATATGTGCGAAAGCCCGCTTTATAAAAGAAAAGAGATACTTACTGTAACGTAGAAGGAACTGAATTCCAAGCAAATAGTTTAACAGCGCTAAAGCGTTTGTATTGCTTTACATTTCAGTTATACCACATTAAAAGGGTTGATGAAGACTTCACAGTTGGTTGGTCTAGTATGCAATATAAAAGTATTTTACACTTTCCTGTTAACCTACAAGTAGTCATTATGGAATTAACTGTCTCAGTCCTTCCTTGGAATTTGGTGAGAAGGATCCGCCTGCTTTGTGTGTCTCATAACTTCTAAATATGGAACCACAGAAGTTAAAGACAGTCTCAAATTACTTTTGCGGGGAAGCTTGTTTCTGTATTTATTTTTTATACAGGCTTTTCGCTCAAATATGTGGACGAGACAGGTACTAAATGTGCCACTGCTTTATTTGACAGCATTGGAAATGCCCCCTTATGCTTAACCAGAAATTTATCAGTGACCAAGATTTATTTTCTGTAACTTAGTCACTTGAAGTTTCGAGTAGATGCTTGTTGTAATTCACACTTTGTGCGAATTCCAAAATTATTGTCTCATCTAAGCGATTGCAAGTGCAATTGTTTTTACTAGAGAGAGTATGGAAGTAGCATTCGAAAGCTTTTCAAAATCCCTTCAAATATTTCTTACTTATGTTCTAGATATTTTCGTCCAAAGTAAGACAAATTTGTATTAGGAAATAGTGAAGGATATCGAAGCACACAATTTGACTGGAATTTAAACAGATTTCCCATACGTAATGTTTATAGAGATCAATTCGATGTGGTTTTGCCATTACACAAGTTTGTGTTTGGTCCGTGAAGTGATAAATTTAAACTGTAGTTTTTAACAAAGTGTCTGTCAAATAATTCACAGTTTGAAGCCAGATTTTTGCCTTGAGAAAGGTGTACCTGGTGAGAAAAGATAAACTTCATACGATATGAGAACAGTCTTGCCGGGGGAGGTGTAACCATCCAACTTCTGTGTATGTCAATAAAAACTTTTAAATACTTGGCATTTCCTCACCTAGTATTACAAAAATTTGATAATTAGTAAGGTGACCTCTAATAAAATTAAAGTACAGAGTTCTTTTTAACATGTACGTGACAAGAAGTTGACTTTACAATTACGAGCAACGATGGGTATTTAAGTAACCATCTTCTTTCTAGTATTACAGCAATCAGTTATTTTAATGTAATACCGGAGATGTAGTACTGTGCGGGTAAATACTGTGCGAAATAAAAACCGCTTGCAAACGGGCCACAGAGATTTTACGGTGCGGCTCGACCGGTTGACGGGCAGCACGAGCCGAGGTTCAGCTGGTTCCGGCGGGCAGCACAGGCTCCATGCACGAATCTGGAACCAAGCTGGAGGTCTTTACATGGTGCACCGCTGTTTTCATTCATCTAAAGACAACTCATAGTTTTATGCAGATGAAACAAAACTATTCATCTCTGTAGTTAATTTCTCAGTAAAACGTTCACTTTTCTCCTAAAAAAGTAAAAACTACTGTTTTGGGGTTCGCACGCGTTCTCTGCTATGTGGAGCTTTTCATTCGATTTTGAGGAAACTGTTTAAAGAAAAACGGATTTTTCCGCATCTTGTGCTCTGACACGACATTATAGTGAACTGGTTATATTTTCATTATTGTCTATAGTTACTGTACTGCGATACTTCACAAATATACAAAGTGAACATTAATAAAACACACAAACTGCAGGGATGGATTGTTGACTGGAAATGGAGGAAAAAGGTATATGAACGTGTGTGTGAAAATATATCGTTTCCACCGTAATGGCGCTGACGAATGACAGTTCCGCTGACCACGTGCCGTGTGTTCCTTGTGTGTTGCAGGCTGTGATTGACGCAGCGTACTGTAAGCAGCAGAATGATCCGGTTTTCATGTCGCGAACAACCCGAGATGGCCTCTGTGTACGATCAAGCAGATAGAAACGGTCGAAAGACAGCACGTCTATACAAAAACAAGTTCTAATGGCTCTGTGCACTATGGGACTTAACTTTTGAGGTCATTAGTCCCCTAGAACTTAGAACTACTAAAACCTAACCAACCTAAGGACGTCACACACATCCATGCCCGAGGCAGGATTCGAACCTGCGACCGTAGCGGTCGCGCGGTTCCAGACTGTAGCGCCTAGAATCGCTCGGCCACCTCGGCCGGCTAAACAAAAGTACCCTCACATACAAAACAACCATATAACATAACATTTCAAGCCAGTTTTGGGGCTTTTCAGACAGACGGACGCGCAGGATAGCGGCGGACTGTGCGTACACCAGATTGGGAGGACCGGGCTCTACACGATATTGGGACGAACCCTCGTACAAACTCGAGGCAAGTGACCCACCAATACGGTGTAAGGCAAGCCAAAGTGCGATTGTGTGTATCCTGCATGACAACCGCTACCATCCGTATCGTCTGCAATCCCATGGAGGCCTCTTAGAGCACCTGTTTCCACGTGGATACGAAGCAGCTCCGCACTGTGTTCAGGGACGATCTGTTGTCGTTGCACGCACAACGTCCATTTCCGGACACGTAATTATAGACACTTTCTTCCTCTATTTTCAGACGGGAATACATACCTGCAGTTTGTCTGTTTTATCAATGTTCACCCTGTATAAACCACCGAGTATGATTTGAAAAATTTACAGTGAAGAATGTTGTTGCTGGCCAGTTTACGTTTACGTTTGGTGGATTTTATGCCATAGTGTGCTGAGTACGAAATATAACTAACATAATGTAATTGTTTTTAACGGTGGAAGGAGAGCAGTACCTCTTCCAAGTAGCAAGTAAATAAATGATATATTCTGAGGGTAGTCCGCAGCGAGTTACGACGCGTCGCACACAACGTTATAGCCGCACTCTATGCGATTTATTTTATTTTATTTATTCTTTTAGGGCGCAAAGCTGCTACGGTCATAACCGCTCATTCTGTGGCTTAGTGAAGGATAAAAAACCGAAATTTAAACCAGCAGCAGTGGAAGCGAAATTCAAGAAGGAGGGGAACTAAAAACGGAAGGAAATCTTAGAAAATTGCTATTGAAGGGTTTTGTTTCCCCGAAAAGAGCTTCAACTGACCGATGTCATTTCACGAACACTGATATACACAAGGATGCGATCGGCTGAGCGCGTGTCATTTGCTAAAAGGGAGGATATATCAGGCGACAACTGTAAACGGACGTGTAGCGGATTAAAATAGGAGCACTGAAGTATAAGGTGTCTCACCGTCCACGGTTGAGAGCAGTGAGGACAACGCGGGGGAGGATCGCCACTTAAGAGATGTCGATGGTTAAAAGGACAGTGCCCAATCAGGAATCGTTAAAATTACGTCCACTCGGCGACGAGGCCGGGAGGAAGAGGTCCAGGCACAGGGAAGAGGTATTATGTCCCGTAATTTACTATCGGGAAGTGCAGACCAATGTGCGTGGTATAAAAGAGCAACACGACGACATAAAACGCTCTGTAGATCGGCAAAGGGAGCCATGCGAGCAGCAGGCCGAGGAACAGAGACTGCAGCTTTTGCCGCTATATCGGTTGCCTCGTTTCCGCGGATACAAACATGCCCTGGAATCCAGAGGAATGCCACAGAGATGCCCCCAAGTGGAGCATGCGGAGGCAATCTTGAATACGGTGGACAAGAGGGTGGATGGGATAAAGATCTTGGAAGTTGAGAGGAGAACTGAGCGAATCTGAGCATATAATATACTGCATCAGCTTATGGCGACGGATGTATTAGACAGCCTGGAGAACAGCGTAAAGCTCGGCAGTAAAAACCAAACATTGATTGGGAAGCCGAAATCTAATAGGGGTGTCGCCAACAGTATAGGCGCTCCCAACACCAAAGGTGGTCTTTGAGCCGTCAGTGTACATAAATGTGGCATCCTCCATTTGTGCGAATAGAACAGAAAATGCCTGGTGATAAACTATGTGTGTGTGGGGGAGGGGGAGGGGTACTATCCTTGGGAAACTGACAAAGGTCATGGAGAAGGCAGGTCCAATGGCGAAGCCAAAGTGGCGCTGTACCGCCATTTGTCAAGAATTTTTAGGAAATTGGAATGGAAGTGAATGTAGCAGTTGACAGAAGTGGATTCCTGGTGGTAGTGGAGAGAAAGAGCGGCCTGCATACCCTAAATCCAAGGAGGCATGGGAAAAAAGGCATGGTTTGGATGGGCAAGCATGGAAGACAGATGACTAGCATAATGACTCAGAAGGACAGCTCGCCAATTGGACAGTGGAGGTTCAGCAGTCTCAGCGTAAAGGCTCTCCATGGGGCTACTGTAAAAAGCTCCAGACGCTAAACACAATCCATAGTGGTGAACAGAGTCGAGACGCCAAAGAATAGACTGCCGTGTAGAGGAGTAAACTATGCTTACACAGTCCAATTTTGAGCGCACTTAGGCATGATATAGTCGGAGGAGGACCACTAGGTCTGCTCCCCAGGAGGTATGGCTCAGAACATGGAGGGTGTTGAGGGATCGCAGACAGCGAGACGGAAGGTATGAAACATGGGAAGACCAGCATAGTTTTCTGTCAAACATAAGACCCAAGAATTTGGCGACGTCTGCAAATGGAAGGTCAACAGGGCATCGATGTAGGGAAGGCGGATAAAACTCGTTACGACGCCAAAGTTTACACCGACGGTCTTACTGGGAGAAAATCAGAAGCCGATTTCGATGCTCCACGAGTGGAGGCGATCGAGACATCCTTGAAGACGTCGTTCAAGAAGGCTGGTCCGTTAAGATCTGTAGTAGATTGTAAAATCGTCGACAAAGAGGGATCCCGAAACATCGGGAAGGAGACAATCCATAATTGGATTTATGGCGATGGCAAACAGTACAATACTGAGCACGGAGCCCTGGGGCAGCCCGTTTTCTTGGGAGGAAGTACGGGAGAGAGTAGTGTTCACCTATACCTTAACTGTGCGCTCTGTCATAAATTCATGGATGAAAAGGGGAAGCTTACCTCGAAAGCCCCCAGAGAACAGTGTGCGGAGGTCACCTGACCTCTAACAGGTATTGTATGCCCTCTCCAGATCAAAGAATATAGCAACCGTTTAGCGTTTCCTGAGGAAGTTGTTCATGATATAAGTGGAGAGAGCAACAAAATGGTCAACTGTGGAACGATGCTTTCGGAAACCACTTTGGGCAGGTGTTAAAAGGTTTCAGGACTCCTGCCACCAGCCTAAACAGCAATTTACCATATGCTCCAAAACTTTACATACACTACGCATAAGAGAGATTGGGTGATAGCTAGAGGGGAGATGTTTGTCATCTCCAGGTTTCGGAACAGGAATGACGATAGCTTCCCGCCATCTTTTGGGTCCTGTCGGTACTGTCAGTCCAAATTCGATTATAAAGGCGAAGGAGGTAACACAGACTACGGTATTATAAATGCAGCAACATCTGGGCGTGGATGCCATCTGGTCCTGGGGCGGGAGACGGAGAGGAAGAGAGTGTGTGTTGGAGTTCCTGCATAGAAAATTCGGTATTATAGCTTTCGCGATTTTGAGAGGAGAAAGCAAGAGATCACACTTCGGCTGCTTGTTTCTTTTGGAGAAAGGCTGGTGGGTAATTCGAAGAGGTCGAAATCTCAGCAAAGTGTTGACCCAATTGCAACTGAGCCCACTAGGGTATCTTGCATGACAGTTAGCCCAGAGATTGGGGAGAAACTAGACATGCCGCAGAACCGCCGAATTCGACTCCAAACTACAGATAAGGGAGTGAAGGTGTTAAAGGAACTGGTAAAGAAGTCCCAGCTTGCCTTCTTGCTATTGTGTATGATGTCATGGCATCGCACACGTAACTGCTCAAAGCGGAAACAGTTAGCAATGTAGGATGATGGTAGAAAACGCGAAGAGCACGTCTCCCCTCACGTATTGCATCACGGCACACCTCGTTCCACCAAGGAACTGGGAGGCACCAGGACAAAGGGGAGGTACGAGGTATTGAACGTTCTGTGGCTGTAAGAATAACTTCCGTAACGTGAGTGCCCTGATCGTCAATGCTAGGAAATCGATGGTCATCGAATGTTGCTAGAGAGGAGAAAAGTGCCCAATCGGCTTGGAAAAAATGCGAGCGTCTTGGGTGCATAGATGGCAGTTGTGGCTGTAATCGAAGGACACAGGAAGAATAGTCACTTGAGTGTGTATCAGCAAGAGCAAACCATTCAAAGCGCCGAGCTAGCTGAACAGTACCGACCACGAGGTCCAAATGAGAGTAGATTGACATGGAGGCAGACAAAAAAGTAGGTTCTCCAGTGTGGAAAAAGTCAATCAATAGGGAGCCTCTCAGTAGGGAGCAAGTAGGGGGGTGGGAGCTGACCAAGGAGGTCAAGGACATCGGCTCTTGCTAGTGGTGTGGATGATGGAATGTATACGGTACAAAGAGAGAAAGCTGTATCTAGAAAGGGAAAAACGTACAGCAACAGCTTTGTAGGAACTGTGTAAGCGGATTGGATGATAATGGATAGTATCATGGAGAAGAATCATAAGTCCCCCATGTGCCGGAGAGCCATCAACAGATGGGGGATCAAACTGGACTCATTGGGAATGAGGCAAGAGAAAGCAATCATGGGGATGTAGCTTTGTTTCCTGAAGACAGAAAATGACTGGGGGGTAGGATCGTAAGAGGATCGACAATTCGTCACGACTGGAGCGAATTCCATGGATATTCCAATGGATAATTGACATAGGATGGACAGAAAAGGGAAAAATCTTACCACAGTTGCCATCAACTCAACGGCCTTTGAGAGCTGGCGGCCGACGGTATGGAATGACATTCATCCAGAGGCAAAACATCCTGATGCATAGGTTTTTTGGGGACAGCTCCTGCCACCAGTGATTGGCCACCAGCGGTGCATCTCGGCAACATGGAAGGCCACCGAGGGTGGGTACCATTGGATGGTGCTGTAGAAGAGCCATGGTGGAGAAGGAGAGGAACTTTGTTTCTTATGAGCCTTCTTGGAAGCAGGACATTGAGATGAGGGAGGAGTCGATGGTTGTGAGGTTTGGGTATGTAAAAAATCTTCGTGAGTAGGCTCTTATTTACAAGTCCAGGCATCTGATTTTGGGGCCTGTGCATGAGCCAATGAAGGTTTAGCCTTAGAGTGAGCAGGTGATAGTGGGGAGGTTGACTGGGCAAACTTTGGGCTGCCCGATCGGATGACCATGGTGCTACAGGTGAGATTGCAAGTCTTCATGGCTACCTCCTTAGTAGATCGAGGAGAGGCAAGGACAGTGCTATATTTACCCTCTGTGGGCACAGTGGGGCGAATAACGTATGAGCAGCAAAGGTAGACACATTTTCTTTCACTCGGATTTCTTGAATAATTCGTTCATCTTTAAAAATTGGGCAATCTCTAGAGGAAGTAGCGTGGTCACCCATACAATCGATGCAACGAGGGGATGGAGGTGGACAGTCACCCTCTTGGGCATCCCTGCCAGAGGTAACAAATATGGCTGTTTTGGAACATGACTGGCCACCGATAGCAATGCATAGGGTTGGGGTTGTAAGGGCGAACTGAAATTATCTCATACCCTGCTTTAATGTTCAATGGAAGGTGAACTCTGTCAAACATCAAGAAGAGAGTGCAGGTCGGTACCAATTCCTTTTCAACCTTTTTGATGACTTGATGTAATTTTGAATGTTCTCATTGGATAAGCCATCAAATGATCTTTTATAAACCATCCCATGTGATGAATATAAAGTACGGTGTCTGGACAGGGAAGGTGTGTAGCAGTGTAGTTCGAAGCAATTTATGTGCCTGGAGGGCACTGTCTGTTTCTAACAACAAGGTTCCATTTCGTAACTGGGAACAAGACTTTACAGAACCTGCAATTGTGCTGACACCTTTCTGAATAATGAAAGGGTTAACGGTGGAGACGTCTTGACCTTCGTCAGACCGAGAAACAACTAAGAACTTTGGCACTGATGGCAGAAATGTCTGTGGCTGAGAGTCATCTATCTTTCTCTTGTGGGCAGAAGTTGTAGAAGTAGAAGAAACCATTGCGGAAGTATACCCCATGATTACCAGCGTCTCTGATGACGCGATCCTTCCTAGTGGGGGCTCTCTCTGAGGGCACACCCACCTTAGGTGATAGTCCACACCTTAGGTCAAACCTCCTGAGAAATGGATGGAGGAACCAATTGGCACGTTCGGAAGGTAACAGCTCGGGTAATCATCTCTCCCTGGGCCTGGCCTTCACCAGAGGGTTTGTACGTGTCCTACATGTCTACCCAGGGCGGGGAATTACGCGTTACCCTGTCACCAGCTACGCGTGGGAACGTGTGGGCCAGCCTTCAGACGTGCTCAGGGAGGAAAGAAAGAGAAAGGGAAGAACAAAGAAAAGGAAAGAAGAGAAGAATTCTCAAACGCCACAGTGGAGAAGAAAGTAAAGAGAAGAATTAAGGAAAAGAGATGGACAAAGTAAGGACAGAGGCTTTCCAGTATAGAGATAAAAGAAGATAAACCAAGTCTTACATTCAAAAGTGTCTATCTCTGGACGTAGACCCAGAACATACTCCCACAGAGAGGGACAAGGGGAAGGGAAGGGGTGGGGTGAGGATCGTGGACATGGAAGGATGTGGAAAGGGAAGGTATGGCAGCCCAGGAAGGAAAGAGAGCTGCACTAGCTCACCACGCACGTATCCACAAAAGAGTTGTGGACACCCTGAAAGGTGTGAATTTGTTGCTTGTGTTTCTCATATGTGGTTTATGAAGTCGTTACAGTCACATTTTAAGTTAACATTGCGTTAAGAGTTATTTTCATTTTAAAACTAGAAATAGACAATTGCATATCCAGCGCCAGAGTTAGCTACATACTGTACACGTCAATCTTTCTTTTCTATGCTAACAGTTTTTCATTTCCGAACTATTGAATAAATGTTTTTAGTCATATATTGTCGAACAAATGGCATATGTTCCAGCGAGCAATGACTGTGAAATGGGATTTTGCTACTGAGATAACCAAATTATACTTTGTTCTGGATGTTTTGTTCTTACCTATTTTCTGCTTATCGAGTTGGGCTTTCTTGATGCAGACAGTGTATATGAGGTAGAGCAACATTTTTCATATTTTTGTAATAGCTATTACACAAGTACTTATGTTAGCTTTGAAAATGTATCACTATATTTTTATTTTACTGGACGAATAACGTTGAGATGCAGAAACACACTGGTTTTTTGTGTTACTTACTGCAAAAATAGAAACCTTATTTTAAGGGAGTACAATGACACAGGTCAAAACACATAATGTTTGTTGCAATACAAATCTGCACAAGGAGCAGCAGGAGATATGGAAATAGTTAACACAATTCCTGTTGTAATTACATGAAACATGTACAGTCAGTATCACATTTTCTGTCCTCTTCAGTGGGTTTTGCCGGTCTGGCGTGCAAAAGTACTATTCGCTTGGTAATTGCTCATAGAAATTCCGTTTTTCAGCTGGGATATACTATCATATTCCAAGTAAGGCTTTTTGCTTAGTACTTTTTACTGGTGACCGTGTCGTTCTAGGCGCTACAGTCTGGAACCGCGAGAGCGCTATGATTGCAGGTTCGAATCCTGCCTCGGGCATGGATGTGTGTGATGTCCTTAGGTTAATTAGGTGTAAGTAGTTCTAAGTTCTAGGGGACTGATGACCTCAGAAGTTGAGTCACATAGTGCTCAGAGCCATTTGAACCATTTTGAACTTTTTACTGACATGATTTTGTCACACAAGGCAGAGAAAACTGTAATATTATCTAGCTGCAGATTTATTGACCTAGTCATCTTGGCGTCTTTGCGTTGCTTTGACAAATCTACGATTGCTGAATATTATGGCTGGCGGCTTGCAGCTTTGTCTCTATCAGAGCCCCAACATTCATGCTTCTCCATGTCCCTGCTTGTTGAACTCCACTATCCACATTCTCGTGGTCTGTCAATTGTGATTGTACATATTGCTGGAGCGGTATTTTTCTCTGTTAGTTATGGGTAGCACACGTAGCTCTGACAAGTGGCATTGGCTTTTCAAATGCAGGAAATTTTGTCACCAGAATTCCAAACATATTTCCCACATTTTTTTAATTCAGTGGGCCATGTTTTGCAAAAAGTTTCATTAAATTCGATGTTAATAAGAACATCATAATCAAATAAAACTGCATCTTCTGGCAGGCCGAGATTTCTGGATTCTATTCCCGATTTTAGTGTGCAGCTTGCAAGAAAACCACCACGAGATGCCCTTCCTGCTTCACCTGCATCAATATAAGTGAAACATTAATTACTGTCTGCAACAGCAAAGAGAACAGTGTTGAAGGTGCCGTTATAATTGTGGAACTCAGAAACGCGTTTTGGTGGGCATTTATTAACTACAGGTTTCCCTTCTACTCCAAGAAAGCATGAGAAATTCCATCTATTTTAAAAGTCCTTCATTAGATCCTTCCATTCATCTTCAGTCTTGGGTACCTGTAAAAAGTAATCTGGATTACTGATCCAAACGTTGCAGTTCAGTAGAACGATACCAAATTATGATATGGTAATCTACAAGTGAAGTTACAACCACCTCATTCTCTCCCTTCCAGGATGATGAATAAAAAGAAGAAGATGAAAATCAGCCTGCATTGGAGACCGCACTATAAGTGAATCACAGTCTCCGCCCACACCGAGCATTAACAAAATCAATGACAGAATGAGTGTTCAATCTTGCAGCACCTGCTTGCACACAGCATCAAAACACAATATCAAGAAAACGTACGTGGAAGCCCTTCTTCAAGCGTCTCGAAAATGCTGCCGATGCGCTGAGGTCAATTACAAATCATCCTCAGGAGGGGGATGAAATTGCCAATTTTTGCAAGAATATTATGAAGCAAATGCGAAGATTACCAGAAGAATATATCATAGAACTAATGGAGGAAATTCAGTGCTTAATTATCTATAAGCGGGAGCGTTTCTTGGTCTAAAGGTAAAAGAAAGAAGACGACCCTCAGGACAGTTAGCTGTTGCCGAGGAAATACTAGGTGGGGAAGAAGGGCTGTCACAGTGGGAAACCATCACCTTACACTACGAAGGCACAATGAATTAAGTTAAATTGTAATGGTACATTCTTGCTGCAGATGTATATTTTTTATCTTTGATGATACGGCATCACAAACAATTGGAAAAAAATTTCACAACAAACATAGATTTAGGAAAACTATACAGGTACTGTAGAGATGAATATGAATCCTCGCTTGCCACAAAACGCACTGTGATTTACGAGGTGCATTCAAGTTCTAAAGCCTCCGATTTTTTTTCTCCGGACTGGAAAGAGATAGAAACATGCGCGTTGTTTTAAAATGAGGCCGCGTTCATTGTCAATACGTCCCAGAGATGGCAGCACCGTACGGCAGATGGAATTTTACCGCCAGTGGCGAGAATGAGAACTGTTTTAAATACTTAAAATGGCGACGTTTTCCTTATTTGAACAGCGTGCAATCATTCGTTTTCTGAATTTGCGCGGTGTGAAACCAATTGAAATTCATCGACAGTTGAAGTAGACATGTGGTGATGGAGTTATGGATGTGTCGAAAGTGCGTTCATGGGTGCGACAGTTTAATGAAGGCAGAACATCGTGTGACAACAAACCGAAACAACCTCGGGCTCGCACAAGCCGGTCTGACGACATGATCGAGAAAGTGGAGAGAATTGTTTTGGGGGATCGCCAAATGACTGTTGAACAGATCTCCTCCAGAGTTGGCATTTATGTGGGTTCTGTGCACACAATCCTGCATGATGACCTGAAAATGCGAAAAGTGTCATCCAGGTGGGTGCCGCGAATGCTGACGGACGACCACATGGCTGCATATGTGGCATGTTGCCAAGCAATGTTGACGCGTAACGACAGCATGAATGGGATTTTCTTTTCGTCGGTTGTGACAATGGATGAGATGTGGATGCCATTTTTCAAACAAGAAACAAAGCGCCACTCAGCTCAATGGAAGCATACAGATTCACCGCCACCAAAAAAATTTCGGGTAACCGCCAGTGCTGAAAAAATAATGGTGTCCATGTTCTGGGACAGCGAGGGCGTAATCCTTAACCATTACGTTCCAAAGGGCACTACGGTAACAGGTGCATCCTACGAAAATGTTTTGAAGAACAAATTCCTTCCTGCACTGCAACAAAAACGTCTGGGAAGGGCTGCGCGTGTGCTGTTTCACCAAGACAATGCACCCACACATCGAGCTAACGTTACGCAACAGTTTCTTCGTGATAAAAACTTTGAAGTGATTCCTCATGCTCCCTACACACCTGACCTGGCTCTTAGTGACTTTTGGCTTTTTCCAACAATGAAAGACACTCTCCGTGGCCGCACATTCACCAGCCGTGCTGCTATTGCCTCAGCGATTTTCCAGTGGTCAAAACAAAGTCCTAAAGAAGCCTTCGCCGCTGCCATGGAATCATGGCGTCAGCGTTGTGAAAAATGTGTACGTCTGCAGGACGATTACGTCGAGAAGTAACGCCAAATTCATCGATTTCGGGTGAGTAGTTAACTAGAAAAAAAATCGGAGGCCTTAGAACTTGAATGCACCTCGTATAATTTTCGCTCTCGCGACGATGCTTCACCCATTGCAGTACCTTTTCCGCTTATTGCAGTATTAACTGTATTTAGAAGACACGTGAACTTGTTAGGAGACAGTATAAGATGATTAAAATAATTTCAAGGGTCTTCCACTACAATTTCTTTCAGCAAGGTAGCTGAGGAACCGAGCTGGCATCTTTTCTTCATCCAATCAAGGAACGCCAACACGTTCCATGTTTTTTTTTATCTTTTGTCGTATGCAGCGATCTCACGCAAAGAAGCATTAACTTCGCCACAAATCGTACAGCTGCTAAAACTTTCATTTTACACAAGAATATACAGCATTCACAAAAGGACGAAACTGAAGTGTATACTGATGGCGCAGTGTAGGGCGACCTACATTTTACCACGGCTTTAAGGGAGATGACTAAAATCTGTCCATAATTTTAAAAGAGGTGTAAGGGAAATTTAATCGCAAAATTTCAACTGCACAACTACATCACATTTTCTTGCAATGGGTGATACAGAGAAATTTACATATATTTGGCAAGCATTTCAATATTTACATCTCATGCATGCTTTGTTGCATAAGGCAATATATGATTTTAGCACTTGGTTTAACAAAATGCTTGTTGTCTTCCCGAAGCAGTTTAAACACAGACTTAAGCTTCTCGTAATTTACATTTGTATTATCTTACACAGTATGCAGTAAAGTTCTTTACATCTACATTGGGAAACTTCAGTGTAGACTTGATCTGACTGTGAACACAATTAGCTGTGCCATCAGCCGGTTCAATGAAGTCCACAAGTCTATTTCTTTTTACCTTTTCAGGGTCACAATACCGTACAAATAGAGGGAACATCGTTCTGTTTTTGTGATCGGAGACATCGGTTGCAATAGAGGACAAGTTGCTTGATTTCGCTGCGTTTTTCAAGACGCCAGTGAAGTTCTGAACTCTTTTTTTGGAGTCCAGACCTTTTCACAATTGCTTCTGCCTTAGTTCGACCACACGCCATTATATTAGCCATATGAAAATCATGTATAACATCCTTCGATTATTTTTTTTTAACAATCCATACTTTTGTAGATCATATTACATTTGACAGTAGGAAAAATTATTGCTAGCTCATGTGCAACATTTTTAATGTCCTTGTCGCCATTACCAAAAATCTGAATTTATATGAGGATGCCTTCACGTCTCTTTCGTTCCTATTATGAACGTCTGCAGTCTGTATTACCCTATGAGCGATGTTGAAGTCACGCTTGCATAGCTCACATTACGTGTGATTCAGTTGAAAAGTAGATAATGTTTATAATCTAGGGTTTGCCAGTACTAACGGAGAAACAAGTAAAGGTTCCCCTTCTCACGCCCCCTCTAGATGCGTTGGCTTTGCCATTCTTTCTCCGCTCCTTGCATTCCCCCACGCACGACTACGGCGACGACGACGACAACAACAACGATGACGACGGGGGTGTCCAAACTCCCCCTCCCTCCAGAGCCAGGAAGTTCGCCTTTTTTTAAATTGTTATTCACTTTTGTACTATGTTAAAGTTGCTCGCTATAAAATATCGCAGTTATTAATTTTGATCGATAAGAGATTAAATTTTGGCTGTTGAACACTTGCAATGAGTGTTAGACTGTAAAGTTTGGCAGTAGCGAGAAGGGCCATGATGTCTATTACGCTGCAATGCTAAGGTGAGCTTCGACTCTCCACTTGTTGGTACATTTCGTGGCGACTGTCTTTCGACTGCTGCCAGCTTTAGTGATCTAATAGCAGTAGCACTACAGTAGCGTGGCAAACGTGTGTCATATATGTCAACTGAAAAATAAATAGCGTAACGAGTGTGATTGAACACAAACAACTCTATGATATGCATTCACATAACCATGTTAATTCCGTGTGTAATTTATACCATAGCCGCTATGCATGCCTAAAGCGGCAACACTGTGTGGCAGACAGATAATATTCCCCGTCTTACTCCCTATTAAACGTGGCGACAAAATTCTCCGTCCTGCTCTCTCCGCACCTCTCTCTCCACAGAGTTTAACTTACCAGTGACGACTTACATCGAATTCTATCGATATCTAGGGAATGGAACTATAGCGTCTGAGATCTGTACAACTTGAAATAGAAAACCATGGTTTAAACACGATAGTGATTACCAAATAATTGAACGCTTCAAATACTTGTATTTCAGACTTTATGGCGTCTCGGAGTTTAATTTGTAGTGATTTAACAACAGCAGACCAATAGACGTCCACAAGGGGAAACAATATGGGGCACTTGATCCTTCCCTTCCTACCCCTTCCCGGAAACTGAGGTACAGAGCTTTTATTCATACAGGGTGTTTCCATAATAGCGGGCAACAATGCAACGGGACATAGAGAATGTTCCATTGAACAATTTGAAGTAGAGAACCTGGGGCGGAGAAGCCAACTTAAGGAGATATTGAAGTAAACTTGTCTACCGCTTTATCTAGCATTAATGTTTTCCAGTTTATTTACAATTAACATGCGTACAAGTTTACTTACATATACATTCAATATTTCCTGCAAGGAAACTAGGAGGACGAGCCTGATTACTAGGAAGTCATGACGTAGGTTTTATTTACTTTACTTGTCCATAAGGTGGCTCTGTTGTATCGTATTTACATTGTCCCATGATAGAACGTGCTAGATCCATTAATTACTCAGTGTTATTCAGAGGTGTACAGTACTATACGATGGAGTAGTGCCGGTACAGTTTCGCAGAACACGCTGACATGTACCTCGTGTATGGGAAAGTAAGTTGAAACGCTCTCGCTGCTGAAAGGCTGTACAGGCTTTTTTTTATGTGTGATGGCTGGGGTTCAGCTCCTTAGGAGATTGGTCCCCCGTGTGTGCAGGATAGGTTTTTCTTAATTGGGGGCTCCATATATTTACTAACAAAAAAAACAAATAATTGGGTCTCCATTTTTTGGTGTTTTGGGACTCACTGTGGGCACTTTCACCCTTTACTGGTCCTGATTTGATGGTGTTTAATGGGATTTACGTTGCTTTGTTTCTTATTGGTTGCTTTTGGTGTTTGGCGTCTACCTGTTGCTTGTTTGTGTTTTTTAATTTTCTTCCCTATTGCCTTCTTTCTTGAATTCTTCTTGTCTGTCTTCTTTCTTCCCTATTCTCAGTTCCTCAGCTGGTGTTTACTATTGTTGGTTCCTAATAATCGATAGAGGTACATTTACTTTGTGCCAGGTGGTTGGTTCCACCGTGGCAATGTTTTCAAGCCTGTTGTTTGTAGGTCTGAGTCTCTCTATCTTCGTCACCAGTTTCCTGGTGGCATCTTCGATTTGTTCTGCTATTTCTGGCATCTCAAGCTCCCTGTGGATTGCCTCTGTGCTGGTCCATGGAGATGCATGTAGGGTGAGCTTTAGGCATCTGTTCTGTAGTGTCTGGAGTTTCTTAATGTTCGTTTTGCACGTGATGCCCCATGAGGAGCACCCGTATAGGATGGCAGGCTGTATTATTGACTTGTATATCCGCATCTTGGTCCGGTTTGTCATCTCTTTGCTTGTCAGAAGTGGGTAGATCGCATAGATTGCCTTTGTGATTCTCGTCTTCTTTTCCTTGATGTGGTCTGTGAACAGCATTTTCTTATCTAGGGTGAATCCTAGCTATTTTACTTTATTTGTCCAGTTGATTCTGTGTCCATTGATTTCTATTCTGTCTTAGATGTCTGGTCTGGGTCTTGTGAACAGAATAGCTTTGGTCTTTTCTGCATTTATTCTTATTTTATTTAACTTTGCCCATTTTTCAGTTAGGTTTGTTTGTTCCTGTAGTCTTCTTATTGTGGTGTCTAATCTTCTGTGGCTTGTAAGTATTGCTGTATCATCGGCGAATTGGGCCAGTACTGTGTCCTCTGTTTTTGGAATGTCATTCACATACACTGTGAAGAGGGTGGGAGACAGTACCGACCCCTGAGGTATTCCTTCCTCCAAGGTTTTAGTTTCGGATTTCTGCCCGTTTACTTTTATGAAACATAGTCTGTCCGTCATGAAGCTGTTAATTATGTGTAGGTAGCATCTGGGTATATCTGTGTCTTCTTTTAGTTTCAGCAGCAGATTGTTTCTCCACACCTTGTCGTACGCTTTTTCTATGTCCAGCATTAGTGCTGCAGTGTATTTTGCCGGGTTCATCGATTTCATAATCTCCTCTTTGATTCTCATGAGTTGGAGTTCTGCTGATAATGTTTGTTGGTACGCGAATTGTTCTCGCCTGATGACATATCCTTCCAGGAGGGGTTGCCTTATTCGCGGGAGCAGGACTTGTTCCAGTAGCTTCGACATGGTGCAGAGTAAGGTAATTGGGCCGTGGTTCTTGGGTTTCTTCAGGTCTTTCTCTGCCTTGGGGATTGGTACGATTTTGCTGATTTTCCACGCAACTGGAAAGTAATTTATTAGCATGCATGCATTTATGATGCGTGTTAGTAGAACCAGCGGTTTTCGTGGGACGTGTTTTAACTCTTCATTTGTGATGTTGTCTGGTCCAGGTGCTGAGCGTGTTCCTAGTCTTGCTATTATTCTTCGGACCTCTGTTGGTGTTGTCAGTTCTGGCCTATCATCTGCTGGCGTGTTTTTGATTGCGTCAGCCTTCTGGTTGATGTGTCTGGCAAATTCTATCTCTTCTTGTGTTGGGTTGCCCTCCTCTTCTATTTTGTTCTGCACCTCATAGTTCTGGGCGAAAAGCTTTGCTTGTCGTAGTGCGTCAAATACTATGGTGTTTCCGTCCACTAGTGCTGACTTCCTTGGTTTTGGGTTCTTCAAGCTTTTGATCAGCTTCCAGTCATCTCTTCCTCCGAGTGTTAGCTCACTCATGCGGTCCTCCCATTTTTCCATCTTCCATTCTAGCACTCTTTTGTGTATTTCTCGTGTGAGTCTGTTCACCTCTCTTCTGTCTTGTAGGTTTCTGTCTCGGATCCATCGCTTTCTCGCTCTGTTTTTGAGGTACTTGAGGTCTTGAATCAATGGTGGGAGCTCGTTGTTCTTTTCTTCCGTGAATGTCGTTTTGATTGTGGCCTTTCTTTGAGCGTTCTTTATTTTGTCCGAGATTGTACCAATAGCCTCCTCAATTTGTTGTTCGCTGTTGAGTGGGGCTGTGGGGTTGACATTGTTGTTCAGCCAGCAGCTGAATTGGTTCCAGTCTGTTGTTATTTTTTGTCTTTGTGGTGGGGGTTCTAGTGTCTCGCCTGTTTGTGTAATTACTGGAAGATGGTCCAATGTTAGTCTGTTTTTAACCTGCATATCCATATCTGGGTCCATGTTCTTGACTATGAATATGTCTAGGACGTCTGGTTGATGTCTGCTATTGAAGGGTACATATGTCGCTTCTAGGGGCTCTGTGACGACGGCTTGGAGTCTTTCTTCTAGGTTTTGTAGTGCTTCTCCTCGAGCGTTGCTCCTGTGTGCGTTCCATGCCTCGTTCTTCGCGTTTAGGTCGCCTGCCAGTAGTATGCGGTCGTGATTGTCGAATATCTGTATCAGGTCATTTTCTTCCAGGTTCGCTCTTGGGCTGAGGTACGGTGCTACTAGTAGCAGTTTGCCATTGGACATCTCTATGTTAACCATTGTCGCCTCAAGTGCTGTCATTGGCGGGGTTGGCTCTGGGTGGTGTATTATGTTTTGCCTGAGGTATATGGCAGTTCCTCCACCCATCCTGATTACTCTATCTGTGTGGTGGCATATCATGTTCCTTAGTTTGCAGCTTTGGGATGGTCGTAGGTGGGTCTCTGTGACAATTAGTACATCTACTGTATTTTATTCTGCTCGATAAATTCGTTTAGGAGGTCCCGAAGTTGATACAGTGTGGGATGGCATTTGTTGGTAGTTGGCAATCTTTTGCACTGAGATCACCTCCACATCTTGCACATCTGGTGGGCATGCCACAGTAACCAGCTGTGTGAAAAAATCCTTGGCATTTCTTACACTGTGGCGGTCCATCTCTATTTTTGTAGGTCTCAATTGTTACTTTTGTGTCAAGTAGATATCTCAAGTTGTAAATGTTCTGATTTTTGGGTTTTTTATCTAGTGATATGCAGGACACATCCATAGGTTTAAGTTCCCTTGTTTCAGGAATCCTTTTCTTGTAATGGTGTACATTATTTGGGTGGAAGTTGTTGTATCTTAGGTCTGTGTTGAGTTTATCTTCCGTGACTGTGTAAGGCAGTTCTTTGATGACTACTTTGAGCTGTCTGTGCTCTTGGAGCTGGTGGGTGTAATTTCCGATTTGGTGGCGTCTGAAGAAGGCCAGTGCTGTTCTTTGGTCCCTGACCGACTCAAAGTGATACTTTATTGACTTTCCTTTGTGTATCACCCTAATGGGTCCTTCCATTTCTTTTTTCAATGCTGCGTTCAATGTCAGGTAGTGGCCTGCATACTGTATGGTTATGGGGGCTACCCTGGGCTTTTTCGGCGTTATTCTCTGCGCTGTTGTCATGTTTTGGCTTTGTTGAGGCGTCTCTTGTGGCGTACCATTCCATGTTTGTAGGTTTTATATATTCTGCAAGGTGTCAAATCTATTCCTCGTTTCGAAGGTGAACTGTTTGTTTTGGGTGTCGGTTTCTGTGGAGTTTCTCCTCTTGATTGTTCTTCTTGGCACTCTGAAGCCCTCGTTATCTTCGTTTAGCTCCATTTGTTGCATTCGGTGCGTGTTTTGATCAATTTGTGGCGTGTCTTGATCCATTTCTTCGTCTGCGCTCGAGGACTCGTACTGTCCCATTTCTCCTCCTTCCGCCCCCACTAGGTGGCTTGTATCATGCTGGGTTTGCTGGTTGGTACTATTTATGTCTCTGATATCAATTTGGTGTCGTTCGGTTGGTTTTATAGCGCCGGCGGCCATCTTGGTTTCGTCCGCGGCGGCGGCAGCTGCGGCGGCCATCTTGCATTTTTCCGCTTCAATGGCAGCGGCTACAACTTCAGTGATCGCCATGGTGGTTTTTCCCCTGCTGGGGGCATTTGGCTTGGTTGATTCCAGGGTTTTCGGGCATTCCGAACTTTCCCTTCGTAGTTTTACAATGGTTTGGAGCATTGCCTGCTCCATGGTGGGCGACGTTCCTGTTGTCAGCTCCCTCTCGGCGCTCGAGTGGTGGTGTCTTTCGACGTTGCGATGGAGAGACTCAGACCTACTCGCGAAATTAGGCCTTGCCCTACTTCTTGATCTGTGCCTGAAGGCGCGCGGACATACCCCGCCCAGGAAGTCAGCCACCTGTCGGTCGACTGCCTATGCTAAACATCCCTAGCCCATCCGGCTATCCCGGAGGATCTCGCCTATCACTAGTAAGACGGCCCTATCAGGACACAATTGCTTTTTGACACGCAGTGGGAGCACTTCAAACTTAAAAGTTCGCAGCGCCCCCCCCCCCCCCCCCCCCCGCGTGTGCACACAGCTCGGCTGCTCGGAGACCAATGGCATCGATTAACGAATGCAGGAGACTGAGTCATTGGAAAGACCTGGTAACATGAAGACCAATTGTACACCCAATTTTGGAAAGGAGGTGTTGGAACGTGTTGCAGCGGTCCCCACTACAAGTACTCGTCGTATTACACGTGAAATGGGCGTCTGGCTTTACACCAAGGGTCGCATTGTATCACTGGTTGCTCCAACAATGGATTGATCGATTAGATTTCCTGCAAATCGTGCTGTTTACTGACGAGGCCTTATTTGATATTGATGGTACAGGGTGTCCAGAAAAGGACTCCCTGATTTCAAAATTAAATATCTCGAAAACAAAGATCGATAGAGGAATGCAGTAAACGGTATGCTTATTGTGAAAGCTGTAAGAAGTTTATACAGCAGTTTGAAAGAATAGTTACAAAAGCGGCTAGCAGATGGCGCTGTACGCTGTACAGCTCATATCAGCATACATAAGTGAAATAATCGAATGAAAACAATCTTTGCAAACAATTACATCACAATGTTTTCAAAGTGTTCACCATTGGCACTACAGAGCTGGCGCAAACGAAGAATGAAATTCGCCATCACATTTCGTAGTGTCTCAAACGAAATGGATTCACATGCCACAGAGATCGCCAATTCAAGCTCGTCCAGTGTGGCGGGATGCTTCGGGTAGACCATGTCTTTCACTGTGCCCCACAAAAAAAAGTCACAGGGAGTCAAATCCGGCGAATATGGAGGCCAATCCATGCCTGCACCAGTAAATTTGGGATATTCCAAAGCAATGACTCGATTCCCGAAGTATTCCTCAAGAAAGCGAAACACTTGTTCGGTTTGATGTGGTCGGGCTCCATCTTGCATAAACCATTCAGTACCTGGTCGATCCTCTAACGCTTGCTGTGTGGCGACAAATTGTTCCAAAATTGCAACGTAACGTGCACCAGTGACCGTTACTCGAATGAAAAAAGGGCCAATAATGCCTCTGCTGCATACTGCAGCCCACACAGTAACTTTAGGAGAATACAGGGGTTTCGCTTCACACCAATATGGCTTTTCAGAACCCCAAAATCATCAGTTCTGCTTATTCACGTATCCATTCAGGTGGAAGTGTGTTTCATCTGTAAACCAGACGCAGCCAACATCAAATCCTTCACTATCAATCATTGTGCGCATCTGATTAGCAAAGGCAACCCTTTGTTGCACAGCTCGTACGAGTATGGCCTGGTGCATTTGAATTTTGAATGGAAACATGTGTAGGCTCCTTCTCAGTATTTTCTGCATGCTGAAACGCTTCAAAACAGTCTCAGATGCAATTCTACGGACGGATGACATTGGATTTTGCTGAATAATTCCAGAAACTGTGGCGATATTTTCAGGCGTAACTGCGGTTTGCTTGCAGACAACATGCCCCACTAGATCAACAGTTACGGTGTCTGTTCGTTGAAATTTTGCGAAGAGTGTACGAATGGTTTTCGCATCGGGTCCTTTTGGAACATTAAATCGTGCTTGAAAACTTCACCTTGTTGCCGTAGGACTCTCTTCTAACCTGTGGTACTCTAGCAACAGAAAAACGCGTTGTTCAATGGAGTACATGGTTTTAATCTCTTCCTTCGGCACGCTAACCTTCTTTCACGTTTCAATAGTGGAACTGATCGCTCTGGGCTTAGGATCACTATTTATACTAGGCATTACGTACGGCGATTACAGCGCCATCTGTTAGCAGCTTTTGTAACTATTATTTCAAACTGCTGTATAAACTTCTTACATCTTTCACAATAAACATACCGTTTACTGCATTCGTCTATCGATCTTTGTTTTCGAGATATTTAATTTTGAAATCAGGGAGTCCTTTTCTGGACACCCTGTATATCGAGTAGCAGGAATAACCGTGTGTGGGATGAGGAAAACCCTCACATCGTAGTAGAGTCACACCATCATTTACGTTTTGCTATGAATATGTGAACCGGCACTGAAGGCGACAATCTCATTGGACCATATCTGCTTCCTGACTGTCTGAATGGCCACCAGTATTTAAGGTTCGTACAAGGAGATCTACCTCAACTGTTTGCAGAACGTACACTTGGCTGTCGTGAGAGGATGTGGATACAACGTGACAGTGCACCGCCTCACTTCAGTGTGGATGTCCGCAACCATCTCAATGCTGTATTTCCTGGTCGCTGGACTGGGAGGTCCTATTCCATTGCCTGCGAGGTCACCTGACCTGAATCTCCTATAGGGATATCGAAAGTCACTTCTGTATGAGACCCCAGATACGGAAATGGAATTAGTTTCAAGAATTTTAGCTGCCTGGAATGTGATTCGAAACACACTAAAGATATTTGTCAGGGTGCATAAGAATCTTGTTCGCCGATGTCATGCTTGCATTGATGTTGATGACCATCAGTTTCAGCATGTTTTGCAACATACCGTACAAATGGTATTTTCATTGCGTCAATCATGGCATTTGCAATTAACTGTGACTAATCAAAATAAAAAAGTACAACAGTAATATGATTTTATTCCTACTATCTCCTTAAGTTGGCTTCTCTGACCCCAGGTTCCCTACCTCAGATTGTTCAGTGGAGCATCCTCTATTTCCTGTTAAATTTTTGCACACTCTTACGGAAACACCCTGTATATTGAGTGACTAACCGTCAATTCTCTGTCATATAATACGTTTTTGTACCACCTATTCAAGTTAGCTCTAATGGAGTGACATGTCTTGAAACTTTCCTACTTATTTATATAAAAAATAGCGATTCTTAAGACTTCTCCCCCTCCCCCTCCTGGAAAAATTTCTGTGGACGCCCAAAATCATACTTTATACTTAATGCATAAGTTGGACCTATTTCCAAAGGCATAACAGTACAGGGTGGCAGTGTCCTAGGGTCACTGACCAATCACCAAGCATGTGTTTGTTTACCTGACGGTAAAGCAACAAATACGACTTCAATCTGTGGAACTCTTGAAACATTTTGTCACACTGATAGCAAGAAGGGAGTTTTAGTACTTAGCGTGACAGATTGTGTTGTTTGGCCAGTTCACCTGAGGTGATATTTCACAGTACGTTTTACTATTTGTACTTTGGAAGAGTGACATGTTATTAAATAATTGTTTTAATTTAACCATGTTAATATTACACGACAATAAATGTAACTTTTGTATCATCCATTCAACATTAAGTTTAGGGGGTTACCATTTAAATAAACTGTAAGTATTCTGTTTCTGGTTTCCTTTTAATTGCATTAAAAATACGGGTAATGCTCCATAAGACCCATTGGGGAACAGCACTTTAAGCGTAGAAATGTGCCTTTATGAGTACAGAAATGTATAGGACAATATTCGTCAACAAACAGAAAATGTTTCATTACCCAATTATAGGGATTTAATAACCATGCCCACAAGGCCTGCTATAAAGGGACGGGGGAAATCACAAAGAAACCATCCTTTAGTTTTGTATACATAAATATATAATTTTGCTTTTAATTCATATTTAATTGCGGTAATAGTTCTAAAGGACTGCCGATCCTTTTCTGGTATCTCACATTCACAAATTATGTCTTAACGTACGCAATTTTAAGACTATTTTCAAAGTGTTCATCCGGAAAACAGCATAACTTGATAACATGGTGAAGCAAACTGAAAACTGTTGAACACGGCGAAGCCACTTAAATCCAGTACGGTGGACATGTTTTTTTTTTTTTTTTTTTTTTTGCCGTAAGTCAATAGTAGTATAGCTTGTTCACTGGAATTTGCAGCTCAATTTACGAACTAATCACTTGCTGTGATGGAAATGACGAAAGGAATTAAAAAGGTTTCGTGAAAGCCATTAGGACTATCCTCATTTTCACATCTGGTACTTATTTGTAGCTATGAATATAAAAAGAAATAACAAATAAATGTTGTGTGGCGCCACAGCCTGGTGCAAGTCTTTCAATGGGACGCCACTTGGCGACTTGCGTGTACTTAAAACCATCCAAGTACTAACAGGGCTTAACTTCAGTAATCAGTTGGGAGTAAGTGTTACCAACGTGGCAAGGCTGCTGTCTATAAAGTTAAATTAATGAAACAGATGGTGTTCAAACAGTTCACTGCGTAATGACTAGTGCAGTGCCACTTACAATCAGTGTCAGGTTGTATAGATTGGCAAGCATGATGGCAAGCGTCACGAAAACTTCCGAATTCTTAGTTGCTCTAGTTGCACATTCTGGCATGCTTTAAAGCGTGGTCACATTACACGAATGCAGGTGCCCTTAGCGTACAAAGTAAGAAGCTGCTAGGTTACTTGATGCAAACATTTATATGCGGGAGGGGGGGAGCAATTACTTGGATCGCCACTACGTGAGTGTGAAAGAAATAAAGTTAAATTAATGAAACAGATGGTGTTCAAACAGTTCACTGCGTAATGACTAGTGCAGTGCCACTTACAATCAGTGTCAGGTTGTATAGATTGGCAAGCATGATGGCAAGCGTCACGAAAACTTCCGAATTCTTAGTTGCTCTAGTTGCACATTCTGGCATGCTTTAAAGCGTGGTCACATTACACGAATGCAGGTGCCCTTAGCGTACAAAGTAAGAAGCTGCTAGGTTACTTGATGCAAACATTTATATGCGGGAGGGGGGGAGCAATTACTTGGATCGCCACTACGTGAGTGTGAAAGAAATGTTAACAGTATGTTGCGTGTACACTATTTTACCTTGGATAGTGAAGTTTTCTGATTTTAAATTTAAAAAAAACAGCGAGTACCATGTGAATATTGGCACGGCAATCACACTTTTCCATATTAAGACGCCATGCGGGGTAGCCGAAGAGGTCTACGGCGCCTTGTCACGGTCCGCGCGGCTTCCCCAGTGGGAGGTTCGTATCCTCCCTCTGATATGTGTGTGTGTGTGCGTGTGCATGTGTGTGTGTGTGTGTGTGTGTGTGTGTGTGTGTGTGTGTGTGTGTGTGTGTGTCGTCCTGAGCGTAAGTTAGATTAAGTAGTGTGTAAGCTTAGGGACCGTAGGGACCGATGACCTCAGCACTTTGGTCCCATAAGATCTTACTACAAGTTTTCTTTCCATTTAAAGCCAAAATCTTCAAAACAATAGTGTAACACATAGAAACATAACTAGCCACACTCCAATCACACTCTTCAGTTTACCCGTAGCACAGAACTCGCATTCGGGACGTCGATGGTTCAAACACGCGTCCGGCCATCCTGATTTAGGGTTTCCGTCATTTCTCTAAATCACTTCAGGCAAATGCCCGGACGGTTCCTTTGAAGGTGCACGGCCGACTTCCTACCCCATCCTTTCCTAATCGATAGGACCGACGACCTAACTTTTTGATCCCCTCCCCCAAATCAACCAACCAACTAGTTTACCCGATGGAGCTACCAGGTCAGTGAAAAAATAATCTACTGGTTGCCATATTACTACCTTCAAACAGTGACGTGCTTTTTTTGAACGAGTGTATCTTCTGGAGCAAGGATTCCCAGACGGTAGTACGCATATCACTGGTGATACGCAAAGACATTTCAGGTGGTTCGCGTACAAGTAAACAAAACACGTACTGCTGTAACTAAAAGTACTAGCTTAAGTTGCTTTATTTGATAGTAGGAAGTTTACTGATAAAAGTAGCATCTGTGTAACGTTAAAGAAAATCGACTTACCGCAGACTGTTTGTTTCGGATTGTACGTAGAGCACACACCTCCCCACACCTCCCTTCATTAGTCGTCAATACCTTGGCCAGGAATGATTCATCTTGTTTTGACGTTGGCGATAATTCGATAGAATCTTGTCAGTGGTTATAGGACAGTTTTAGTGTCACTTTGCAACTGCTGCCAACTTATGCTGTGTACCATGTGGCGCTGCAATAGTCATTAGGCAGTGGACTGTTTATTGTTGTTATTGTTGCTTTGTTCGGAGTTACGTTGAATGGTATAATGACATGAAGATAGCTTGCGTCTGGACCCGGAGTCTGTGTATTACAACTAATTGATTCTTGACTACTATAATTGTGATGTGAATTTTAACTTGATTGTGTGACTTCTACGTCATTCTGCTTAAGTTAACCATGAACCGAGTTTTAAGCCAGGAAGCTCCTTCTACCTCTAAGGCTGCAGTTAAAAAACCTAAAACAACACCTAACCACAAGTATGATAAAAGCTGCCTACAATTTGGCATTAAAAATAAGGCTGCTACAGAAACCAATGATAACCCAATTCTCCAACGCGTTGTATGCTTAGACACGCCTTCAAATCAAAGCATGAAGCCTTCTTCATGAAAACAACATCAAAGTTGTAAGGTCTCTGAGTTAGTTGACCTATTGACATTTTTTAAAGAAAATCAGTGTCCTATAAAAAAAAGGACTCCAAGTGCATGGTAAATATCGTAAACACTAATAAGAATGATGATAACCTGTATAGTTTTAGAATTACAAAGGAAGAAAAACCTCAGACAACTGGTCTATCTTACTGCCCACAGCTAGAGACGTGGTCCAGACAGTTTTGGGGAAAAAGCTGCCAAAGAAAAGTTTCCTTTATGCATCAATAAGGTAAACTGAAGACAGGTCTTATAATATTGGAGAAACATTATTACAACTGCAATAGTGCATTTATTTCGCTCTTCAAGTTCGTTCGTTTTGACCATCATGAAGATATACGAGACGAGTTTTATTCTCAAACCGCTTGTCAAACGCTACATTTTCAATATGATTGATCTTTATTTGCTTAAAGCAAGTACTCCTTGCAAAAACGTGTTGGTATTCGTACAGGCGGGGCCAAGGCAATATATAGTCACTTAACAGAGCTGACAGTAAAAGTGAAGAAAGTTGCACATGATTTTAGAAGCACACACTGTATAACACGCCGAGAATCATTGGCTGCTAAGTACAATATGTGACTGAAGCCCCCAAGCTCTTCCTATTATTTTGATAGACGCTGTGAAGGTTATAAACTTCATCAAGGAAAGCCCGCTAAACTCACGGTATTCACGCTATTTTTGCAGACATGGGCGGTAAATTTGAAAGTTTGCGCCTAAGAAAGATGGCTCTCTCGAGGAACGATTTTAAACAGAACAATTGAACTGACTTCCGATTTTTTATGTTTCTCAGTACCAAAACTCTGGTACATTAGAATGATTTTTTCGCTGATGATCAGTTGCTATCTACATCGGCCTATTTCGCTGATATCTTTGACAGGCTTCATATTTCCAATATGGGTCTACAAGGAGGCGGCACCAGCACCTTT
Organism: Schistocerca gregaria; assembly: GCF_023897955.1. NCBI lineage: Eukaryota > Metazoa > Arthropoda > Insecta > Orthoptera > Acrididae > Schistocerca > Schistocerca gregaria. The sequence goes on from NC_064931.1 coordinate 559,816,900, forward strand.
GTTAGCATATAACAAAACATCGTCTTTCAAAAGAAAGTTGACTCTTTTTAGTTCACAAGCGCTGAACGAAGACAATGAACAGCTCCCATGGAAGATTAGTTCGGGACTTTCACGAAAGTTACAAAAAGTACTTCCCCGAAAATTACACAAAATAGGACTGGGTAAGAAATCCATTTTCAGGAAAAATACCAGAAGAAGTAATCATAATAGAAACTTTCATCGACGTTATTAGCGACAGTTCGGTGAAAGGTGTTTTCACAAAAATAAAAAAACAAAAAAAAAACCTCGCCCTCTGTTTTCTCGTTGGTTGGGAATGAAACTCGAATATGGTGCTGCTCTCTTTCGAAACAAGAAATCCGATTTTTGGTGCCGTTTCTTACTAATTACATGTATGAAAGTGGGTTTCCTCAGTTGTTCCACTTTAAAAATGAATAAGAAACAGCATTAGTGCTGAAGAAGACTTGGGAGTGAAGTTGAGCTCAATCGAGCTGGACTTCCAAGCGCTGATTAAAGATAAACAGCAACATTGTTGCAAATAAAATAGGTATATGTTCTTCCATCAGAATCTAAATTTGGAAACTGTCTACTTACTGATTCTGAAGTCTGATTTAGCATCGAAGTTTGGTTTGACCCTGATTTTGCTTTTTGGACTCTAACCTACTCTACTTGATGTTTAGTTTCGTACTCTCTTGCACAACTGGCTTATATTATTTGTAACGTATAAGTTAAATACACTGAAGCGCCCAAGAAACTGGTATAGGCATGCGTATTCAAATGCGAAAAACAGGTAGAATACGGCGCTGCGGTTGGCAACGCCTATATGAGACGACAAGCGTCTGGCGCAGTTGTTACATTGGTTACTGCTGCTGGAATGGCAGGTTATCAAGATTCAAGTGAGTTTGAACGTGGTGTTATAGTCGGCGCACCAGCAATGGAACACAGCGTCTCCGAGATAGCGATGAAGTGGGGATTTCCCCGTACGACCATTTCACGAGTGTACTGTGAATATCAGGAATACGGTAAAACATCAAATCTCCGACATCGCTGCGACCTGAAAAAGATACTGCAAGAACGGGCCAACAACGACTGAAGAGAATCGTTCTGTGTGACACAAGTGCAACCCTTGCGCGAATTGCAGCAGATTTCAATGCTGGGCCATCGACAAATGTCTGCGTGCAAACCATTCAACGAAACATCATCGATATAGGCTTACGGAACCGAAGGCTCACTCGTGTACCCTTGAATGACTGCAGGACATAAAGCCTTACGCCTCGTCTGGGTCCGTCAACATCGGCATTGGACTGTTGGTGACTGGGAACATGTTGCCTGGTCGGACGAGTCTCGTTTCAAATTGTATCGAGCGGATGGACGTGTACGGGTATGGAGACAAACGCATGAATCCATGGACCCAACATGTCTGTAGGGAACTGTTCAAACTGGTGGAGGCTCTGTAATGGTGTGGGGCGCGTGCAGTTGGAGTGATATGGGACTTCGTCTGATACGTCTCTGACAGGTGACACGTATGTAAGCACCCTGTCTGATAACTTGCATCACTTCATGTCCATTGTGCATTCTGGCGGACAAGCGCTTTTGCAGATCACAACGTTTAACAGAATGTGCTTTAGGAATAATGAGAGCTAAGTGGAGTATATTGTGGAAGGCAATACAAATTTCACCCGAACTTGCTGATGTTACCGTGAAACGTACTTGTTCTCCACAACACTGCCACTGACCTAGAAGGATCCTTTAGTGTCAATGAACACCAGGCAATAGAAATAGAGCATTGTATACATGCCACTTATCAGACAAGACGATACTTCAACAGAGCTTCAAATAAAGCTGTCCAAACAAGATGGTTCTGAAAACTTTTTCACACATAATAAAAGACGATTTTCATGTGTTTGTCTGCTGTGCTATTTCAACTTTATCACATCTTGGTTTACGACGATGAAAGAAATAAAAGATAACAGAAATTTATTCTGTGCTTGGAGTTTGTAAGTCTGCTGACACCTCATCAGGTAACTTGTCCAAAATAAATACATTGTGATGATACTTGTTTCGCCGAATAAAAACAACTCCTATCAAGGCGTATGTTGATGCCATTTTCTCAACAGTACAACAAAAGGAACACAAGCGCCAGTACTACTCCCGTACCGTTCCACACCCTTTCGGCAGTCGTCGCTCAACCTTCCGCACCACCGTCTCCCTCCCCAACCCAGAGTTCGTTATTAAGTGAATAAGATAAAATGGTACACAAATTCAAATGGTTCATATGGCTCTGAGCACTATACGACTTAACTTCTGAGGTCATCAGTCGCCTAGGACTTAGAACTAATTAAACTAAGGACATCACACACATCCATGCCCAAGGCAGGATTCGAACCTGCGACCGTAGCGGTCGCTCAGTTCCAGACTGTAGCGCCTAGAACCGCACGGCCACTCCAGCCGGCTAAAATGGTACACCCAAATTTATAAAAATATCATGTGGTACACAGTGGCAAAATGTCTGTGGAATTCTTAAACATTTGATTCTATGTAAATTCTCACTTTTCAGATTGCGCATTATAAAACATATTCTAGACAATCACCTTACTTAGACTACTTTCATTTTTTCCTTAACACACAGCATTTATGATTATTTTAATAATGAACTACCACAGAGCCAACGGCTCAAAAAGAAACTTCACAAGTGCAAATTAAATCATTTGTTCAAAGCATGGTAGCAAAACTGGGATCAACAATGAAGACCCTAAGGAAAGTGCAGGAAAATAGTTCTAGTTTTACTTGTTGTTCACAGTCTGATGTAGTCAGTTCAGAAGATAGGTATAATTTCGTTAACGTTTCTCCATTTCCCACTCGTAAAACGTGACGTTTCTCCCTTTGTTGACAGAAAAAACTTGAACGGTGCTCACGGATTTGAAATATTAAACAATATATTAGTAACTACACTGAGAAAGAAAGACTTTGAAATGGATTGTCGCATAACATGTAGTCTAAAGGCGCTAAGTACTTGCAATTTACAACATTAATAAGCATCGTAATTTTTATACTGCAGTGCCATCATTTCGATTCATTTATATCAGAATTTTCAGTAGATACAACTTGTGTTGCAGTTCTGAACGTTGAAACAGTTTATGACAGTTTAACTGCTAATATTTTGCGATACTGGCCTGACTGAACATCTTGTACTTGAGATAATAGATTTCCCCTCCCCCCTCCGTCGCAAGAAGGAAAAATTATGTACGCCCCTGTATTCCCTTGGAATAAATCGCCGTTTCGTAGAAGCATAAACAGAAAAAAGACTGTCGACAATTGCAATGATTATTATACGAAAGTTCTTAAATATTTGTCGGTCAGGGGCCACTGACAAAATATACAGGGGACAGTGGCTGCCAATAAGGGAGCCGGAAGCACAAAATAAAAATTACTGTAATACGCGAGATCTCGGGAAAATGGGAGGGTTGGTCGCCCTAGCGTCGTTGTCTACAGACATACAAAATAACTTTTTGCGTGCAACTCGTTTCACGAAATGAGTGACTCAAGCCAATGTCGTGTAAACTAGGATTTACGCTGCACAAGAACCCTAAACCGACAAAAAATCACGCCACTATGCGATAAGCATGCAATAACTGTTGAGGTCACGACAACATCAGAAAAATATTTGCTAACAAATATTTATTTACAATATGGGCACGAAATCCATTCCTACCTTGCACGGTCAATGACTGCAAGTGGGAAGAAACTGAAAGCACCTTTCTATGGTAGATGATAATGCTAAATATGAACTGTGGCAGCGACGTGCACCTGGTGACTCAGGTGCAGAACTGGTGTACACTACTGATGAACTGCATTCTCAAGTTCTAAACAGGCTAGGTTCGACGTCAGCATACCACAACACACCAGGAGGAAAAACAAACGTGGTCAACGGCCATCCGTTGTCGATGTGTCGTCCTGGACTACGGCAGGGAACATGATAGCAAGCGACCACAACCTAATACTCTTTCTCCTGATGTTTGGAAGCGCAGAAATGAGTGACCCATGCTCCTAGAAACTAATTTACGGTATCACGAAAACGAACTGGAATTTGTTAAGAATGAAGCTGATGCTTTTTCTCCTGAAGGTTGGAAGTACAGAAATCAGTGACCCATGCTCCCAGAAACTAATTTATGAGATCACGAAAACGAACTGAAACTTTTTCAGAGCGAATTTCAATGTACAGATGCTTGGAAGTATGGTTTACAACTTAAACGAAAGAGACACTGAGTGACAAAGTCATTACTGAAATTACAATGAAATCCAGACCTTTAGCTGCTTACAGGCATTGATAAATATCAACGGGGAAAGTTGAAAATGTCTGCCTTGTAAGCAGGAGATCCAGGATTCGAGTCCTGGTCGGGGCACAAATTTTCAACCGTCTTGCCAATAGCTGATCCCATAAGAGTTGTTCCAGTATTTTGTCTAGCGTGTTCAGTAGACAAATAAGTATGTGCAATTTAGTGACTGTAGAATCTCTGTCTTCACCTTTCTTCTTAATACTGATCACCTCAGCTTACTCCTGCATCAAACATTCATTCAACAGATGGGTCAAGTAGGACACTGGCCATTATAACCTCTTTACTTTTTTGCCATTACAGCTAATCTCATTTCTTTATTTCTAATGCTTTGTTTGTAGCTAGACAGTACAAGTAACTTTCTTTCCTGTTTGAATCTCTCCCTCCCTCCTTTACCACATCACTTTCACTACTCTGTACCGCAACACTAGTATCTGAACGAGCAGTACAAACATTTGGGTAACTTCAGCTGTCTAAATCTCTGAAACACTAACAGCGACCAAGTATTGTTGCGTGCTTCATCAATGCCTATCGTGATGGCTACAGCATATTTCTTGTTTCTTCTGTCAGTGTTTGCAATCACCTGATTGATGGCATTGTTACTAGATTTAACATTCCTGAAACCATATTGTGTTTAAGACCAATAAGTTCATTGTGTGCCAATAGGTCTTCAGTAGGCTTGAAGTGATTACAATTAACATACCTCTACCTTTGTTCACTCACTTCCCTCTGATGCAGAACATAAAAGATCCTCCAACAGATGGAGTGTGTCTCACTCAATTTCAATTGTAGACAGGAAGCAAAACTTGGTTCGCTCATGGGTGTAATTTCTGAGTTCTCCCTGATCCTTACCTCCCTTTGTGTGTCCCCTAGACCTACCACTGACACACCACTCACAGTCAAATGGAAGAGTGGTGATAGAGCCTGTTCTTCCAGCAGTGGTGGCAGTACCCATGGGAGAGGATAATACGTTAGGTGCCTTTGGTTTTTCTAGTAAATGACACTCAGTAATTTGGCCAACACCCTTTCAAAGCAGCTACAGACTGCTTGACAGCAGTCAAGATTTCCAGATGGTTACAAATATCAACTAACTCATCCTATGCCTGAGAACAAGACTGACATTGGGGATGTGTTCTGACTAGTGTAATGTTTATATGGACAATGAACAAAGAACTTTAAATTAGCCTCACTTACTCTATTGTAGTTTCAGGTTCTGTTATGCTACAAGTTCCCTTCATGATCTGTTATTTGTTGAAGAAAAAACATTTAAAAATGTTAAAAACCAAAGCTTTGGTGTCAAACATTTAAAAATGTCTTTTCTTCAATATCTGAGAGCTACAAGACACGAGTTACGGAAGACCTTTATATCTGTTATTTGTGTTATAATGAGAGAAAAAACTGGGATAAAATTTACAGATTTCTTTAAGACAACCTTATGTCTCAAACTTTTCCTGAGCTTATGCTCACTAACAGAGTTGTGTAACAATGACAAATACAGGAAGACACTTAGATGACAAACTCACAGTAAAGGCACAGCAATGACACAAAATGCAGTGGACTGAATGTGAGTTCACATTTAACTACAAAAATTGTGAGTATGATGAAATAAAATATATCAATGGCATGTTAAATTAACTATTGACCTTGTAGTTTTTCCTTATTTAAAGCATAGAAAATTAAAGATAAATTTCATGACATCTTTTGGAATAGTGTAAACAGGCCCCCCTTCCTTTTTATCCCCTTCTTTTTTAGCAATCACACAACCAGCATCAGCCACTCGAAGTTAGAACAGACGACTTCCACAGCGGAGAAACTAACTACTGTACAGGAATCTAATGAAAATATGAATCACTATGAATCTTTCAGAGAAAGCCTTTTCAGTACTACAGACACTATTTATAATTTTCCGCCACTGTTTTTTAACACACAACACAGTACACAAGTAGCCTAAACAAAAAATTCCAGAATACTTCTTTTTGCCGTTTTCTTCATTCCTGTTGCTTCCTTCCTCCCAACATAGTTTGTTAAATGTTACTTCATGATATAATTCAACAAATATGAAGAAAAAAATTAAGTTACAGCTGTTTCCTTCAAGATTGAGTGGACCACACAATATGATATACCAGGTGATTATAATTAAAGTGCAGCTACTCACAGAGGTCCAGTATCGGCTGTAATTATCATATGGCAGTGGAACCTGGTAGATACTGTTAAGCATTAATGCGCACTGTATAGCATCTCTGTTTCCAGTGCTCAAACTGAACAAATTGTGTAAGTGGTTGTCAACAACAACATTACGCCTTGGACTTGTCTGACCTTTTCTGCCCATGTCCTGTTCCTAATCCATTAGGTATGGAAACATATCTATATGTCTTTCTTGTATGCACAGTTGCAGATTAGCACATGGTGGCCAAAACTGGAACTTTTTTTTTCAGCATAAATCAGTTCCAATTAACACATTAAATACCTACCAAATTTCACTGTCATATGATACCTACAGCTGGACCCATGTGAGTAGCTGCACTTTAATTATAACCACCTCGTACAATACAGTCGAGTACACCCACTTTCTACTATCTGCACCAGTGAGTGTTGTATCATTGATCTTGCCCTTGCAGTGGAAACCCTCAATCTTACAGTTACAATTTTGGTGTTACTCCTTTACATTGCCTGTGTTTGCATTAATGCACCTACTTATTATAGAGGTTATGAGCAGAATCCAGGCACTGAATGTAAAGACCCATTTTCTTTACAATAGGGTGTTCATCTTGTCATTCATTTCTTCACCATCTCCTGCTCCTCCCCAAGGTATAATGAGCAGTCCACTCTGATTACAGTACAAATTTAATACAATACACATGGGAGGGGAGGGGGGGGGGGGGGAGGAAATTGAGTACAATACACATGGTGATTCTTATTAACATTTAAAATCCCCTGAAGTGACATAGATGTCGATGAGACAGGTGATTTAATATAAGACACACGGGACTGCGAAAGTTAGGAAATACCCCAGACGTGGACAACAAATGTTGAAACATGTGATGTCACCCAGTGACGCATCTCACCGCATGTGCGGCGACTGAGCCTATCATTCTGTTGCACTTCATCATCCCAACCTAAGGCAAGTATTCATGGCGTTATGGCTCTGGGCCTACGTGTGCGAATTTAGCATGTGGGGCTCACTGTTCGTTCGAGTCTCGTGAGACAGGCTGCATTTTTTTTTTTGCATTGTGTTAGGCAACTATGTGTTTATTTTGAGCTAAGATTTACTATTTTATTTACCAATATCTCAGTCTCCACTGATTTACTGCAAGTTACAGTACAACATATCGTGTCAGAAGTCAATGAGTATAAGCTTTGCAATCGCAAATGATCTATGTTTTCTTTACTATATAAAGTCGGTAAACAAACAAAGAAGGGACAAAAGGAAAGAAACACAAAATAACAGTTTTTGCTCTACTACACAAAGAACAATAATTCTGTAACTTCTATATTTACAAGAGATCACATTTACAAAAGGCACCTTGCAGAGTATTGTGCAGCACTGCTCCATGCTGGTGACAGTAGGGTCAACAAACCCAGCTGCTGCACATGAGGTGAGGTATGTCATCTGGTGATGTCATACAACTAATATTTGTCATCCACTTTTGGGTTATTTCCCTACATTTGCAGCCCCATGAGTCTAGTGTTAAATTACTTGTCTCTGTGTTGCCTATGTCACTGTTGAGTTTTTTAGACATTAATAAGAATCACCCTGCATAAGTATATTCATCACATATTCCACAAACTGTCCGACTCATGCACGACAATGTACCATGGCCAAAATTGTGATTGTTACTATCATTCTACAAGTGGCTGCCAGCAGAAATGTCTGCAGAGTGCACCAATATGAACAATAGCCAGTAGTCCTCTGTAATCTAAATAACTGCCTGTTCTGCTTGTACTGTGCTCACAGCATGTGGAGAGAGAACTGCTGACCACACTTTGGAAAGCCTTCTGATCTTACCTGAGTTTCTTTTGCACCCTTTATCTTTTGTACTTTCAGGTGCATCGTAAATTACTGTTAATACAGTTAATATATTTGTTTGTTTTTCCATCTACATAAATCACTATCCTTTGTTATGTAATAGGCAAATTAGGAACCTTACTTTTTACTGTACTTTCGGACATCTAGTAACTTTTAGTAAATATTTGCTTATTAAAAGTCTATCACTGTTCCTTTACAAAATTTGTAACTTACTCATTATTTACTAATAAACTATGGTTTTCAGCCATAGTTCCTATGTCACTTCTAGCTTACTGTATGTAATAGATTCATGTTCTCCATTACACAAATACAAACAACATTGCACCATCTCTTCTAACAGCTGCTGAAGCATGTACAGAGCTTCAGACACTAAGCAGGCACTGTTCCATCTCTCTTAAACATAACTAACATATGTGCAAAATGAAATTCTATAACGATGTTAACAGTAACAAAATACTGCAAATGCAAATGAGCTGCTGTAACTGATATTTCACATGAAATCTCTTCAAACAATGCTGTCAGGAGAACTAATGAATGAATGGCTTCTGATAATGCAGAAAATGGATTAACTACATTGTGACTAATGCCACAAAAGAAAAAATTGTAAATACAATTGATATTCTGACACCTTGTATAGGATCAAAATTCATTTTTTCTGAATGAACCATTCCAATACTCCTGGATTTATGGAAATCAGCTAATGTAAACCACATGCTGGGATCAGGGTTCCAACCAGGCCCTTTTTTTTCATTTAATGAAGAATGTTTATTATCACAATTCTGCATAGCTGAATGCTAAACAAAACATCAAAATTGTGCCAATTTCTAATGATTTTTGTCATTCCCAGTCAAGTAGTGGTTGTTCGTTTGTTTCTTGACTAAGTACAGTTCAGAATTGAAATGTTTTAGGGTTTTTTTTTTGGGGGGGGGGGGGGGGGGGAATTACTGATGGTCATTAATTTGTAAGAGGTGTGTGTATTTAAATGATTTTGCCAAATGTATTTATTTTCTGCAGATTCTGCGTACCATACCTTTTGATGCAAGGATGGTGTAATTTAAGTCAACACAGGCTGGGAAGATATGTAAAAGCTACACGACAAAATTTACTACTTTTAATTTAGCACTGCTATTGCCATTGGACTGCAGTTCCTTTCACTGTGACAGACTTGAACTTCTCACTGAAGGACAAGAATCAGAATTAAGTAACAGGCACAGTCTTTGGAACTGCTAAAAATGATCACCATTCTTCAGTTCTTGTCAGTGAGGTTTCTAGCACATTTCATGATTATACCTTGCCTTTTTGCAGCCACCTACTAATCATTTATCAAAGGGTACCATGATATGTATAAATACACAGTTTAAATGCTCCTGAAATAAACATTTTTAAATGCTGAAATGATGCCTCTGAGCCGGCCGGTGTGGCCGAGCGGTTCTAGGCGCTACAGTCGCAGGTTTGAATCCTGCCTTGGGCGTGGATGTGTGTGATGTCCTTAGGTTAGTTAGGTTTAAGTAGTTCTAAATTCTAGGGGACTGATGACCTCAGAAGTTAAGTCCCATAGTGCTCAGAGCCATTTGATGCCTCTGATATCATATGTTAGTTAACTCCTGTGCGAGCAGCTATAGCTTGAACATCACAAAATATGATGCTGTGTTTAATTTATATAAATTTGTTACAACATAATGGAGTTCAGAGATTCATTGGCAATGACCAATTTGTCCAGTCATAAACCATTTCTTCAACTCATGGCACTTAATCAAAATCTGTTTTAACAATTGTTGCATTAATATAACACTGAATTGCAAGCACATACAGGAAAATTCTTTCTTCTTTTGTGCAAGCAAATACTTGTCTGTAAACTTCATCACTAATAAAAATTTTGAAGTCACATACAAAAAAGTTATGGGCAATAATGGCTCAACATGATTAAGGTTTCCTTACGTATCCATTTTATTGACCACAACCAATTCAATATAGTTGTTCAAACACATTTAACAACTTACTATAACAATACAAATCTCTTTCTCTACTGTACAGACTAGCAGACTATTTATAGTCTTTTTCATGCTTCACATTAGTAAATAGATCTTATACCTCAGATATAGCAACCCTCAAACCTAATACAAATGTATCAACTAGGAGGGTCAACTGGATTTTTGTACAAATATTTTCTGTATTATACATATAATGTATATTTAAATAGTCACTGTTTCCAAAGTGATGACTCAGATTAACAAATGTATTGTTTACATAAACTGTGGGCTAGCAGAGGAACAAAAGAAAACTTCTGCTAAAACTGGTTCATAGACAAATGTGACATAAGCAACACTGGCAAATATAAGATTTGCATGTTTAAAGCATTGAGGATTATTTTGAACAGTCAGAATTTCAAATCTGAACTATGGCATGAAGGACATTTTTTTAAGTCTTGTTGCCAAGTTAAACAACTTTCAGTTTTATGTTAATCTCATGTGCTATATAGCAAATTTAAGATGTGAGATTGTGTGTGTGGTTCACAGCAGTAGCTGTACCTGCAAATGCTATTGTAGAAACACACACACACACACACACACACACACACACACACACACACACACACACACACAAATTACTGTTGTGAATTCACACACAAATTTTGACATTGTGGAAAGAAGTGCAACAGTTCTTCCCCAACTAAGCACACAGAAGTCTTAAAAATACTCAAGTTCTGCATTTCAATATCAACTGACAAGGTATAGCATTATAATCCTTATGCACAGCTAGATAAGAATATTAACAACCAGCACAATTTCACTGAATTGCTGCCAGTACTAATAAGGCCTTTAGTTTTACAGGTAAGAATTACACAGTAAAAATTTCAGTGTGCCAATTCAAAAAGTTGAAACTGTGCTCTTCAGAGCTGCAGCGTAAAGTGAAAGCTGTGTGGGAACTTCCTGTAAAAGCAATTTACTTACTGACTGCTAAAAGCCTGCGACCTTTAAAGTTCAGTTTTTTTTAACATTTTCAATTTTTTGTCAACACACTTTTAAAAGACAATTTTGTATTGTTAAAAGCACCACAGCCTAAAAATAGACACAAATAGCAAGTGTCCACTCTAGCATCTTATAATTAAGAAAACATAATAATCCAACTATATGACTTCAAAACTCTGAACACAATGCATGCAATGGCATTAATTTTTTAAGACATTTTCATGACTCAGATTTTTCTCACAAAAGAGAGATCAGAAATAGAAACAAGGAATGTACCTATATTGTCCAAACTCTATGGTTTCCATAATTAATTCGGAAAACTTAGGAAGCTTCAGCAAATGGCTCGTCTAATTCTGAGGAGCGGAAAGGGGAGAGCAGTAGTGGCGCACACACACACTACTGTATTGCTTGTCAATCTCTGATGTTTATCAGGTAAAGGTAAAAGATAGGATCAGCTTGTTTTTAAGCATGACAGTGTCACTGAGATGCTTAATGAGTGCGCGCACACACACACACACACACACACACACACACACACACACACACATTTTTAAGCATGACAGTGTCACTGAGATGCTTAATGAGTGCGCACACACACACACACACACACACACACACACACACACACACACACACACACACTATATGTATATACATATGTACAATCACAGTAGCAAAATCATGTTTCTACACTAAAACTTTGCTATACAGAAAGCAATACAATATGTCTTTCTCAAATACTCTATCAAACCAAAGTACTGGAGTTTCTTCAGTACTACAAAAAATTACAAGGCTACAATTCAACGGAACTTAATCATTACACAATTTGACTAAAGTCTTAAATTGTGTAACAACTGTAGAATGTAAATTGGAAATTACATAGTTTTAAATAGCATAGTAATCTCTGCAGAATGTACACAAAATCTTCCACATTACTGTTAAATGTTGAATTATTTTGAAAGCTGCAGGTGCTTTTGCAGTGATTTACAATGAAATCAATTAAAGATTCTGTCATCCTGTAAACATCCAAATAACTTACTAATTGCATTACACCCTGCTGATATGATTTAATATTCAGAAGCATATCATCTAATGTAAAGGCAACATTTTTGGCCAATACTTGTCAAACACAATTAACATTTGGCCAAAAATGTTTTTAACTAATTTCACCGAGAGCACTGAAGAAAAACACTTAATGTCATACATGATGAAGGATTACCGGGAAGTCACAATGCAGTCTAGGAAATTTATACGGGACTTCACCCTGCAAGAATAAAAGAAATAAACATGACTAACTGAAAAGGAAAAATATGTGGCATAACTTTTATACATAAATGTGAGAACACACAAATTATGCTGATTAGAGGTACCTGAGGAATCAGATTGTGAAGCACTCTCTTCATGGTAGCTTTACAACCTTTTTTGGGTGGTGGCACTTCTATATAGAATTCATGAGCTAGATCGCCATCTTCATCAAAAAACATAGAACTGAAATCAGAACCAAGATGTCAGTTATCAGAATGAACAGATTTCAAGCTTTTTAAAAACCAACAATGTGTATTCGTGATATCTTCCTTTGTCTTATGATTTATTATATATAAACACTACATTTCGGAATCAGTAAGTTTATGTTCATAAACGGTCAGAGGAAAAATATCTTAAATGGACAAAAAATCTTAAGCAATATAGACAAAAATTTTCATAAAGGTCATTATGATTGCAAACAATTATAGGGATTTTATTTCCTTTATTAATGCACACAAAAATCATTAGTCACAGGACTGACAGGTCCATAGAAAAAACGAAGGCCTATATTACACCGTACACATCTTTTAAAGAGATGTGTTACAGAGTCTTTGACAATATACTAGGGTACCTTTATTCTATCTTTTATAAATGTAACAGTATGGTCCTAGATTTTATGAAAGATTTACCCAAGTACCCCTACAAGAAGGAAGTCTAATTTACCAAAGAAGAAATTACTTTGCACAAAGCATATAATCGATTATTTGGTAGTGCTTTTCAATCTGTGATCTTCACCAGGTAAAGGTAATAGATAGGATGAGCTTGCCTTTTTTTTTTTTTTTTTTTTAGCATGACAGTGTCACTGAGATGCTCATTAAGCTCAGGTGCCTCTACCACGTTGTTGTGCGTAAAGGTAATAGATAGGATGAGCTTGCTTTTTTTTTTTTTTTTTTTTTTTTAAGCATGACAGTGTCACTGAGATGCTCATTAAGCTCAGGTGCCTCTACCACGTTGTTGTGCTGATGACAAGAACCAAACTTGGTGGTTGCTAAGCAACTCCATTTACCAACCACCATTATAATACTTGTAACTGTGCGTCCCTCGATACAGAACAACCTAAACACAAAAGACACGACAGCCACTTTGGTGGCATTCTTTATAATGCACCACCAACATACATAAAAAAGTTGGAGACTGAAATGGCTTTTAGATCAGAGATGATTTTAAAATCATTTCTTGTTGAGGTGTAACTGAACGTATATGTTAGTGTATACGATTACTAGGCCCTCATACATTGTTGGGTTCTTTTGATTCTGTTAACTAACATACCATCTATGATGTGTGTGTCTTTTCAAGGAAAGTTTCTGCAGTTGCTTTTCTATTTCCTCTGTTTCAGATGCAGTGTAATACACCACCACTGAGAAGGAATCTTGCGCTAGCCTAATTATGATGTGTCATAATGTTTGCAGTTTTTCGTGTGTCCGTGCATTGTTCTTTTGAGCAGTGCTACATAATGTGCTCATGTGTTTTATTTTTTGAGGGGTGTTTTAAATCAAAGTCTTATGATTCACCTACATCATTGAGCGACTGGTTCTGCATCTTGTACTTTTCAGTAGTGTTGTGCAATTTGTTCATGTGCTTTCACTTTCCAGTAGAATTTTTATTTTCAAAATCTCTTTTTCATTGATTTTCTTATTGTACATATTGCACCCATATTGAAAACAATGTACATTGTGAGTCCACTTCCAATCACATAGTGATCAAGAAGGCTAATCCAGACTTAATGTATTAAACTCACTTTTGGGAGGACCAGGGCTTATTTTCCCATCTGGCCATCCTGACTTGGGTTTTCTATAGTTTCTCTTGTCACTAAGTTGAATGCTGGGATGGTTCCTTTGATTAGGCCACATGGCTCACTTCCTGCGCTATCCTATCCCATTTTGTTAATGTTTTATATGAATGTATTATTTCTGTAATGTTCTGACATGTGAGATACTATAATGCTACATGGTCTATGGAGAAATAAATGAGCCACAGGTGGGGGGGGGGGGGGGGGGAGGGAGGGAGAATTTATAGTGTGTTCTGTGCAAGATCTTTCACATTCAGATTTACCTATGTTCTGCAAGCCACTTGGTACTTCTCATTGTACCATTTGTTAGGTCTCCTTCCCATCCCTTTTGCGTGTGGGCATGGGAAAAAGATTGCCTTTATGCCTCTGTGCATGCCGTAATTTGTCTAATTTATTTGTGGTGCCTACAGGAGTGAAATGTAAGGTGTAGTAGAATACTCCTGACTTAAAATTATTAGCCTACTTGAATCTTTGTAAACAAACTTTCACACAATAATTGGCAATTTAAAGTGTGACAGGTCAGGTTTTGCGGACTCTCCCATGGGTTACATACTGCTGATGATCTTTCTATACATTCAACACCCCTGTTAGTTCTACCTAGTATGAGTTCCATACACTGGAGTAGTACTCTAGGGTGGGCAACACAAGTGTTAAATAAGCAATATTCTTTATGCACTGATAAAATTTTCCCCAATATCCTGACAAACTGAAGTCCGCCATATGTTTTACCAACTGAACCGATATGATCATTCGATTCCATAGGCGTAGGAATGGTTATACACATATTTCCACAGGATGACTGCTCCCAACTGAGACTCATTGGTACTGGAGTTATGGGCCTTTTTCATTTTGTGAAATGCACATGTCTATGTGTCTGAAAATTTAGAACAAATCACTAAACTTGCAGCACTCTGAAAACTCATCAAGATCTGACTGACTATTTGTTCAGTTTTTCACACTGTAGTTCAGTATAGATCATTGCTTCATCTAAAAAAATCTGAGGCTACTATTGAACAACAAGGGTCCCAAAACTTGCTTGTGGCACACCTGATGTTGCTTCATTTCCTAATGACTCTCCGTCAAAGTTAACATGCTGCATGCTCCCTACCAAGAAATCTTCAATCCAATCATAAATTTCCCTTGCTGTGAGCAAGGTGTAAACTGTGCCAGATTTGAAGATTATCTCCCTGGGAATGACTCAATCCATGAGTTTTTACAGTGATAAAAATGTGTCACAGGTTTGATTAGTGTCAAATATTACAGTATCCGGACCAAGTATCTCAATGTTCTGACAAAATATTTTGATACTTTGACAGAGGACCCTGGTGGTGTTCGATTATGACTATATGAAAGTCAGTGACAAAACTGGAAAATTACTTGTGAAATACAGATGTGGTACACAGTAACATGGAAAGCTATGCAGTTACTCCGAGTCAGCAACAAGTACCATGACTATTGAGTCAGACGCTGATGACTTGCTGCCTGCCTATGTGATATGCAGAGGAGCATGTATTCAGAAACTCTGAATATGAAATGCCCTTGCCCATGAGTCTCAATATAGTCTTCTTTCAAATGACTGGATTGATATGGCAACACTTGCAGGCTGATTTGTACACATTTCCTCCCATCAGGTACCTATAATGTTCTGAAATTCTTCTAGGAACAATTTACCAACTCACTCTAGTACAGAGGTTCTTATTAATGGTGCTTTCACTAGGCCTCTGGGAACAGCGTGGTAGAAAATTTTAAACAGATGCACAGCTACCTGAGGGAAATATGGAATATATATGCCAAAATCTTGAAGGTTACAAAAGTGGGCCCCTCCCAAACCTGGTTGTGGTGACACTGATCTAGCGTAGCATGAAGTCTAGGTAAGTTTGGAAGTTGCTAAATTCAGCTATGCACTGGTGTAGCAAACAAATGTGAATGCAAAATCAAGGTTGGGATTATAGTGTGATCTGTAGCATATCCTGATATGTACTTGCACACCATATTTAATGCACCTATCACTACAAAAACTAGTACTGCAATGTAAATTCACAATGTCTATTTTACTTAATACACAACTCTCCAATAGCATGTGGTATATATAATGTACTTATATTGTACATAACAATGTGAAACACATGGGGGCACAGGAGGAATGTTTGATACAAGTCAGCACCTTTGGCCAGTCACATAACATTAAAGGCTGCTGTCACATCATCTTTTGGTGCATATATTCACAGTCTCATTACTAATTAGTGAAGCACTGAATTTGGAAAAAAAGGAAAAAAATCTGGTTGTGGTGACACACTGATCTGTAGCTTTGCCCGTGGTCTACATTAGGTTGGAAGGTGGTAGTTTGGATGTGAGTTGGGGAAGCCAACATAATTGACACTAAGAAAACTTGGTTGTGATGACAGACTGATCTGTACCTTGGCCCATTTTGGTTTGGAGGAAGATAACAATAACAATAATAGTCAATAACATCATGTTATAGTTACCATATTGTTTACCCCCCCCCCCTTTTTTCCATTTAACTTGCCAAAGCTGATGTCTCTTATCAAACATTCCTATATACCTGTGCATGAGGACCTATGTAACTTACCAAAACAATCTTTAAGGCAGCACTAAAGACACAATAGCTAATATCAAGGTATCATAAGACTACAGAAAACTGTGACAAAAACCATCAAATTATATCAGCGTACACTCAATAACAATCCAAGATGACCTTTATTCATTCAATGTCATGGTTGAGTTACAATTACTATTATTGAAGGCAATGCTGCATGATAGAAAAAAAATGGTGAATGAAAAAGGCAAAAAACAACACCTGACGACTAATACAAAGTTACATGCTGTGATCCACTGTGTGTCACTAGTTCATGTTACGTTTACTCACAAGTAATCTACAACTGATTCAATTGGAGATGACTACTGACATGGATGAAAATGTCCCCGTCATTTATCACATAATTCCTCTTAATTGATGAATTGGTGCCACTGACATGGTAAACGATTATTCAGCTACAGATTCACAGAAATTGTGTGTTTAAAAATGACAAACACACACAACCAGGAATTTACTAGGCTTTAGAAATCAGCAACTGTTATCTGTCTCAGAGACAAACATTCCAACTTTTGGAGGATTTATGTAATTTATGATGAGCAAGTAAAACTAAACTCCATATTACTTGCAGTTTACCATGTATTAAACTGTGCCATTATGACAAGAGAATGTTGTAAAAGCTATGTACAGCACCAGATTATTAATGTGTGCAATAACAAAATGTTTCATTTACATCATACAAACACTACAACATACTAATCTGCGAGACTTTAAGATCATATTGCCACATCAGCAAGTTTCATGGCTGCTCAGGAAATGAGCTCTTCAACAGAAGCTATTTAGCTATGGTTAAAAATACATTTCCACAGCATCATATGAGCACAGAAAGCCAACAGCTGATACCAAAGCATTTCAAGAAGCATGTCCATTACATTCAGCTGTCAGTAACATACTACAATTATAATAATGAATTGTAAATATGTCCAGCGCAATATTACTGAATTCAATTTCTTTACTGAGGATTCTGTTGATTTTCATCCGGTATTAATGAAGTTACATCTTACCGATGCTCACGATTTCACATTTCACTTGAAATCTTCCACGCGAATCTTGCTTGCTGTCCACCAATTAAAAACTGCAGTTTACAATGTTATTTATTAATACCCAAACATAATTCCGCATATAATTTACAAAATATCTATTGATGTGTTTCAACTGCACAGAAGAAAGATCAATACCTCTGTGACAGTGAAGAAGGTACTTAGTGTGATGTGTCTCCATACTTAACAATTTAGTGTCTAAATTATAACTAAAAACCTCTTGCAGTACTGCTGCTCACAACAACTACTCCAAGAAAGTTGGAAATCTTACTCGAAGCACTGAAGCGGTTTATTTCGAAACACTATTTGTCTCAACAGACACACATTACAGAATTACCTTTCCACTTCATTTACAAACATCAAAAATAAACTTTTTTTTTACCTATATCCAAAAATACTATTGCGGCAAACGAATTTAGAAACATCTACAGAGTGACACATAAGAAAAATATAAATGACTATTAGTGGAGCTCAAATTCTACTAACCCCATCCTTGATAGTACCAAAATATTTGTGTAGGACTTGTTACTTTCTTCACTCTTCAGTGAGTTGTTCGGAGATATGCCACTGAAAGAATTCGAGGCTTTCTTTGTGGATTTCGAACTGTTAATACCCATTAGCAACAATAACAGTCTTCCCAAGGCAGCAACCACGAACTACATCTTATATTCAAACAAAGCAAAGGCACTGTCTTTAACGATTAACGAATGCGTCACAGCATACACCTGCATTAATTCGCATACCTAACAACAAACAAATTACACTAAACACTCTGAAATTTTAACTGCTTTGGTGAAAGATTACAAATTCGCATCTTTGGTTAGCAACCGGATAAACACTATCGTTCTAGCTTAATTCCCAGTTTGTTAATAATAAAAAATCATACGAAACAATCTCAGAAGATTACGTAATCTGATTAGCTTTTAGTGCAGTGGACAGGTAGTAGTTCACGAGACATCGCACAATGCAAATATGACTCAAGGACACGTCCCATTACGTCAAAATATTCCACAATGCTTTTCAAATGGCGCCGTCCACACTGACAATCAACAGACCTTTATGTCACGTCGCCGTCAAAGTTTCTTAGGAACAGAGTTTTTAAGGTGTTGCCGTCTGCTAATATCAGAAGTTAACCCAATTTCGCCACGCTAACTCAGGTTATGTTCGTGGACTTTGTGCTTTTTTCTCTTTGTAAGTTCTATTTAATGATTTTACGTTGTTTTCGAGGAAAATTGCAAATGCTCGATGACACCATGGATATTTTTTTTCCATAAGCGAGGTCAGCAATCCGAAAGTGAAAAATTATTTGGGTTTTACAAGACAGGACAGACCCGACAGCTACACTGTGTATAAATAAGAACATAAGTTGATGAAGCGATTTTAATTTAATAACATTTTTAACTGACAAAATCAACTCTAATGAAGGAGAAAAATAGAGTAGTTTATTATGTTATTAGTTACGTAAGAAAAAGAATATAAGAGGTCGGGTGAAAAGACTCTGTTTATTTTCTTTTAAATATTGTTTGACTTATTTGTATGTATGTTCGTCTGAGGGCGTTCAATAAGTAACGCAACTTACTTTTCTTTCAAAACTGGTTGGTTTTAAACAGGATTCCAGTACACTATATTATTCCTCACTCTTTGGGCTACAAAACCATATTTCTCAACATAATCTCTGTTCAATGCGACGGCCTTACACCATCTTACTGCGAAGGCGTATTTGCCTGCATGGTTCCACTCTATTGGTTGGCATCGGACCCAACATCTTGCGGCATCTATTACGTCCCCATCATTCATGTACAGCTTCCTTTCTAGTGCATCCTTCATTGGGCAAAACAGATTCAAGTTGGAATGTGCGATATCTGGGCTGTATGGTGGATGAGAGAGAACAGACCAATAAAGTTTTGTGACATGCTCTTTGGTGTGCAGACTTGTCTGAGGCCTTGCATTGTCTTGGAGAAGGAAAAGTTCGTTTACATTTTTGAGGCAACAAAGACGCAGAATTCTTGATGGTATTTTCGTTCTGTCGTTGCAACTGCAAGGAAATCCATGCCTTTTTCACCAGACACATTTCGCTTTATTGAGGTAAAACATCATCAGTGTTCTGTTATTAAAGATATTTGTAATTCGATTTGTTTTTAAGATAGAAAAAACAGCCCGATCTTAAAAACAAATCAAATCATAAGTATCTTTAATTACAGACCACTGATGGTGCTTCACCTCAATAAATTGAAACGCGTCTGGTGAAAAAACCACGCATTTTCTTGTAGTTGCATCGACAGAACGATAATATCCTCAGGTACTATAAAACAGCTACAGACAATATGGCCACAGAAATGAAGAATTAAATACGTTACAGGAGTCACAGCAGTGTGCGCCCAGCCAGCACTTGTGAGACTTGACACATTTGTGCAACCTTGTTGCTATTATGACAGACGTCTCACCCAAATGATTCAGCAGGCTTTCGTTAACTGCCAGGTCTCTGTAGACGTTCTACAAACGCCTGTGAATAGCGTAATGCTACAGAGCACCTCTCATATATTTACCAGTAAATAAATGTTGATGTTTTGAAATGTTGTTTTACTTCTACACAATTTATCACACAAACCTGATCAAAAACATACGTTATAAAGTTTGCTTAGGCCATTAATAAACTTTATCGTTGTTACACCCTTAATTCCGATACTATACTCCGACTTTATGTATCATGGGTAGTATTTCATCATTCATTAGTGGGCTCAAGCGAATTTACATGAATCCAAGTGTGAATACATCCTGACGTGATAGTGAGGCAATGTGATGGTATGTTGATGTATAGTGTGAAAATGTTCAAATGCATACAAATTCTTAAGGGACCAAACTGCTGAGGTCATTGGTCCCTAGACTTACACACTAGTTAAATTAACTTATGCTAAGACCAAAACACACACACACACACACACACACACACACACACACACACACACACACACACACACACACATGCCCAAGGGAGGACTCAAACCTCCGGTGGTGATGTACAGTGTGACTCGGGCTTGATGCTTTCCACTCACTATACAGGATCATCATTGGAATTTGTTGTGACTAGCAACTAACATTTACCAGAATCACAAGCCACACATTGGCAAGTTAAAACCTAATCAAATGTGAATTCAACGTATGAACAAAGTAAAACTAATAATGGCCATTTTGATACAGTTGGCTTTGTAGAGAAAATTAATGGCAACATTCGTAAATCCACGCTATGGCTTTTGTGAATTTAATGTTCTTCACAGACTCAAGGTTGTTGGAGGATATAGGTTTCAAATTGACCTTTCAATGAGGTAAGCAGCCAATAAATTTGCAGAGGAAATCCTCATAACGCGCAAATAGATGGTAACATATATACCAAACCACAGGACCCACCACCAAGTAGGTATAAGAAATGTAGACATTCATCTGTTGGAAACATAAAGTATTGGGACATAGAGAGCGCTACATGATGTTCCATTGTTGCCAAATTTGTTCAAGATGCCGCTCATAGATGTGCCAACATCGCAATGATTTAATGGCAGGAAGTTAAAATTTTGGTGAGAAGATAGTTCAATCGGGCTACCTCCACTAATCTAGCCCCTCCCCTCTGCTTCCCCTCCTCACCCCTCCCCAACTCCAGAAAATAGCGGGAAAAATGGGTGAAAAAGGTCACTTCGGCTACATCCACTAACCTAAGTCATCCAACCATCACCTCTTCCTTGGAATTGGCGGGAAAAGAACTCATCCTGCGCTAGGCTGCTGGATAGTATGGATGTAAGTCTTTATTTTGCACACCTTGTTTATTTAAACAATTTGAGTTGTCATATGCAGTATCTCCATCCAGTGTGTTCACCATGAAGTTTGGAGTCCAGCTGACCTAGTACACAGTACCGCCACCAGAGGGCGCTGTCATCCCTCCTGGTCTTCCCTTCCGATGATGTAATCTAAGATAGCGGTCAGGGATAAAATGGAGGAAACCAATAGGAACCCTGAATCCCATCACATGTTACGCTTTATGTAGATAAGAAAAGGGGATCGCTACACTTTCAACTACCTAGTTTGAACTACTTTTCAATGTCGCACAACCACCTACTTCTACTTCTGAAATACGTGCTCTCTAACTGTAAACTCTTAGCTGAATTGCGCTATTTTGTGTGCAAGGTGTCCATGGGAGTGAGGGCGACCACCCCTTGCAAGTACACATTGTATGGAAAAATCTGATTACAAAGGGGGAATACAAAGTATTGACACTTACAGTAAACACCAATGGAAATTGGTCACATGTTGGAGTACTGCCCGCAATCAATGGAATCGAAAACGTTCACTGTATTAAGGTATACACAAAAAATCTGTTTATTAAGATTTTCATACACAAAAAATCTGTTTATTAAGCTCTATTCCCATTTGGATCAGCTTAAAAATGATAAGTACATTATATCTAAGTCTGGCAAGCTGGTAGTTGAGCATTTAGCAACAGAACAGGCATTTGCTGAGTTTAAAACTGGTGGAATAAGTACACTTAATGGACACTAGTTTGCAAAAGTTGTAATCTTTATGTTCTATGCAGAAATCCCTCAAGAACATGGATGTGAAAATTGCAGACATACATACAGGAAGATGTGGAACGCCTTAACAATAGTGTCATGAATGAGATATGAGGAAAAATTAAAAATTCCCAAATGCTGTCGCCTAGGAGAACTGCAAGAAGGAATTGAGCTAATGGTTAAAGCCTTAAAACAGGTACTTTACAGAAATAAAATAAGATATGTATTAGATTACGAGAATAAACCTTCTCTGTGTTTGTCAAATTACTGGTTGGAGAAAGAATTAGATGTTTCAGATATGGATTTAAGTTATAAGTTAAAAATTAAATTGGAAGTTGTTAAAACTACACCTAAGAAAAATAAGGAAAGATTTGTCTTTAAATGTATATGCAAAAAGAAATATTTTGTAAAAGAATACTTACCTGTCTTATTCACTAAACTACCAGAAATCCTAAGATATTTTCTATGTACAACGATCTGTGTGCATGTGATTCGAATCTGGAAGTGGATGGTTGGATGACCTTGAAAAGTAGTTGAAACTAGGTAGGTGAAAGCATAGCGACCCCCTTTTCTTACTTATATGAGAGTGCTGAAGAAGAAGGAGGAGAGTGTCTACTCAGTCCAATGGATGTCCAAGGAGCTATCGCTGATCATTGTAATAGATTGCTTGAAACAGAATGAGATAATTAAGTCTGGGCCTATAGATGAGCGAATTGAATTTGAATCTTGGACAAATTTCCCAGAACACACTGCAATGTATTCTCTAATTCTACATGATCATGTGATCAACTATTATCCAGTCTCCAGTGTTGTGGAATGAGCTGTATAAATGAACAGGTTCTGTGCCATAGCTAGAGCATTCCACAATGGCATCTCAAGGTGTTAACATCATTGTAGACCCTCAGAGTTTCTATGATGGTGTGCATAGACAATTGATATTTAAAGATTTTGCATTTGTAACATACACAGAAGATGCAAGAATAACAGAGACATTTTGACAAACATTCCATCACTGAGGTCTTTCAACGATGTGAAGTGTGTTAGAACATAGACGCTGCAAAGTGGTTAACACATTTCTATCATAGAATTCACTGGGATGATCCTGGCATATCCTATAAACATATGGTGATGTCGCTTCAATTATTTGACCACACAGATACTATCATCTACGTGAAGGGGAGGGAGAAGATCTCATGGATGCATCGAATCTTCAAGTGTGCTGCTATTCAAGGCCTGGAATTTTACAGGTGTCCTGCTCTTCATCGACCCAAGAAGAAGAAGGTGTGTAAAAATAGTGTTGCTGTCTGATTACGAAAACAAAAAATTACTTTTAAGTTGGATGAGAAATAAATGAATTTTTACCCCATAATCTCTGTATTTTTTTTCCAACCCTGTTCCCGGTTTGAGAGTGTACACTTTTAACCAGATACTATGTCTGTGGTTTTCTTCAAGTACAGGAGATATAGTTATTGTGTGCTATATATCTTTGGAAGTCAACATGGTAGCTCTGCGCCTGCTATACGGACGTTTGAGTCACAGCTCCTGTACAAGATAAGTAATTTTAGTAGTAATAAACTGTTTCTAACACTTTAAACTAATTTATTACGTCAATTATAGTGCTCTTCAAGCGTACCATTAAAAGTTTTTGTCTTACTCGCGTATTTTCACAGTAATCACGCAAAGATCGTTTTGTTTACATATCGCGGCCAGGACGAACTTTTGAGCTTTCAGGTTAAACTTCATACCACAATTTTAAGTACATTTACTGATAGTTTAGTGTGCCAAATACGTTTGCTGTCCCTTTATATCTGTAGAGTATCGTCATCTCTTAGTAATTTCCAGTAAGAAACTTCTGAACCATTGTTTACATTATCGCGAGTAGGCCTAATTTTTTGTACACGTATTTTCATTGTTCTCCGGTAACTTAATTGTCTTTCTGTCACTAAAATCGATTTCTACCATGAGTGTAAAGTGCCTGACGTGCCGTAGAATCGTTATCTCCGGGGTCTGGTGTGATGGATGTAGTAACTTTTTTCATTAGGGAGATTGTAGTGGCGTGGGAATTGGGAAAATGAGCGAGACTCATCAGTGGTTCTGTAGGCTATGCAGTAGAGATAGAAAGATTGTGGAACAGGAGGGGAAAATTGCTGCCCTTCAGGCTGAGTTAGATGAGGCTAGGCGAGAACTGTGCAGGTTAAGGGGGGGGAGAAAGGTAAACAGGGATGGGAAGTGGCAACAGGCATAAGGAACAGGCCAAGAAATTCTTCTGACAGCTTTGTTATTAATGTACAAAATAGGTTTGACCTGTTGCCTCAGTCGGAAACTGATGAGCCTCTCACAGAAGTAGATGTAGACAGGGCTCAACAAGCTTTCAGCAACAAATTGAATAAGAAGGTAGGGAAGTGTGCAAAGAGAAAGAAAGTCTTTTTGCTAGGTAGCTCGCATGCTAGGGGTGTGAGCCAACTTCTGCAGGATGAATTAGGGTCAGAATACCAGGTCACAAGTTTTTTCAAACCTAGTGCTGGACTGGGGCAGGTTACAGAGGATTTAGGTTCACTATGTAGAGGCTTTACTAAGGAAGATACCGTGGTTATTGTGGGTGGGCCGGGCAACAGTATTGACCAAGATCCGGGTACAGCATAGAGTGTGATCTGGCAAATATCGCATCGGCATCGAGTCATTCCAATGTTGGGTTTGTGTCGGTTCTGGAGCGCCATGACCGGCCTGATTTGAGCTCTTCTGTCAGGAGAGTTAATTTGGAATTGGAACGGCTACTTGGATCTGATGCAGGGTCACACATTGGTGTGGTTCCTGTTGATTCACTCTGTAGGTGGTACTATACTAGACATGACAAGAAGGGGAAGGGTAAACTGGTTGGGCTGATAGCAGGAAATTTAAAGGGGGGAGGAACTACATCTCATGGTGGTAACTCTTTTTTAGTGTAAGATCAGTGTCCAGTGGGAAACTCAGCCAGGCAAGTACTAAAGATGTTAAAAAAGTTCAAGATACTCACAAAAGTAAAATGAAAAATGTTAGTATATTTCATTAAAATATTGGGGGATTGAAGAATAAAATTGATGAGCTTCTGCTTTGTTTAGAAAATATAGAAACTGAGAATGTAATAGATGTACAATGCCTGTCTGAGCATCACATTGTCACTGATATGCAAAAGGTTAGCATCAATGGGTACAAATTAGCTGCACATGTAAGTAGAGATAATATGATGAGAGGAGGAGTTGCCATATATGTCAAAAGCTTCCACAGCGCAAAACATTAAGAAACTAAAAAATTTTGTGTAGAGCAACATATGGAAGCATGTGCCATCGAACTAAAACTAAATGATGGCACTTTCATAATTGTAACACTGTATAGGTCCCCCTCAGGGAATTTCCAGCTATTTCTAGAAAACTTGGATGCTTTGTTGTGCTATCTGTCAGACAGGGGAAAGCAAATTGTCATTTGTGGGGATTTCAGTGTTGGTTCCCTGAAAGAGTGTAATAGGAAGAATGACCTTGTAGTATTACTCAGTTCTTTCAATTTGAGCTCCGTCATTGATTTTCCTACTCGGTTAACAAAGAACAGCAGGACATTGATAGCTAACTTTTTTATAGACCAAGATAAGTTTAAGGACATAAATGCTTATCCTGTTGAGAATAGTCTTTCAGATCATGGTGCACAGCTAGTTACAGTACATGACAAAGCTCCATGCAGTATATCAAATCAGAATTTCAAAGCAGTGCGTTCAATTAACAATATAAATACTGCAAACTTTAGGGAAAGCCTAAACGAGCTAGACTGGGATGAAGTGTATATGGAACCCAATGCAAACTTGAAATATAACTTATTTCACAATACATTTTTAAGGGTATTTGAAAATTGTTTTGCCAAGAAAATAGTGAAACATAATTCCAAGAAAACGTATAAAAACCTTGGCTAACTAAAGGAATAAGAATATCTTGCAACCGTAAAAGAGAACTGTATCTAACAGCAAGAGGGAGTACTGACCCTGAAATTGTTCAATATTATAAAAACTATTGTGCGGTACTAAGAAAAATTATTAAAAAGTCCAGAAGCATGTGTATCATGTCTGAGATCAGTAACTCTGATAATAAAATTAAAGCAATTTGGAATATTATTGAAAGGGAAACAGGGCAACCAAGAGCACAGGAAGACTTTAGTGCCATAAAACTGAATGACAAGTGTACTAACAAACAATTTGAAATTGGAAATATTTTCAATAATCATTTTCTAAATGTTGTGGAGAAAATATGATCTAGATCTTCACTAGAAGAGGCAAGGCTTCTAATACAAGAGGCCATACATGTGCAGTTTGAAACAACTGTATTTCCACGAACCTCTCCCTCTGAAATCAGTAAAATAATAAACTCACTGAAAAGTAAAAGCTCTTACGGAATTGATGGCATTTCCAGCAAGATACTTAAAGCTTGTACCCCACAGATAAGTAGGATTCTCAGCCACGTATGTAGTAGCTCTTTGGAGCAGGGTGTTTTCCCCGATAGACTGAAATATGCCATTGTAAAACCATTGCATAAAAAGGGGGATACGTCGGATGTCAACAACTATCGCCCAATCTCTCTTCTGACAGCTCTATCAAAAATTTTTGAGAAAGTAATGTATTCAAGAGTAGCCTCCCATATTTGTAAAAATAAAGTACTAACAAAATGTCAGTTTGGTTTTCAGAAAGGCTTTTCAACAGAAAATGCTATATACGCTTTCACTGATCAAATATTAAATGCTCTGAATAACCAGACATCACCCATTGGTATTTTTTGTGATCTCTCAAAGGCCTTTGACTGTGTAAATCATGGAATTCTTTTAGATAAGCTAAATCATTATGGTTCGAGGGGGGCAGTGCACAAATGGTTTAATTCATACTTAACTGGAAGAATGCAGAAAGTTGAAATAAGTGGTTCATGTAATGTTAATACACAGGCTGATTCCTCAAACTGGGGGGGGGGGGGGGGCTATCAAGTACGGAGTCCCACAGGGTTCAGTCTTAGGTGCTTTACTGTTCTTGATATACATTAATGACTTACCATTCCATATTGATGAAGATGTAAAGTTAGTTCTTTTTGCTGATGATACAAGTATAGTAATAACATCCAAAAACCAAGAACTAAGTGATGTAATTGTAAATCATGTTTTTCACAAAATTATTAAGTGGTTCTCAGCAAACGGACTCTCTTTAAATTTTGATAAAACACAGTATATACAGTTCCGTACAGTAAATGGCACAACTCCAGTAATAAATATAGACTTTGAACAGAAGTCTGTAGCTAAGGTAGAATTTTCAAAATTTTTAGGTGTGTCCATTGATGAGAGGTTAAACTGGAAGCAACACATTGATGGTCTGCTGAAACGTCTGAGTTCGGCTACGTATGCTATTAGGGTTATTGCAAATTTTGGTGATAAGAATCTCAGTAAATTAGCTTACTATGCCTACTTTCATTCACTGCTTTCATATGGTATCATATTCTGGGGTAGTTCATCGTTGAGTAGAAAAGTATTCATTGCTCAAAAACGTGTAATCAGAATAATTGCTGGAGTCCACCCAGGGTCATCCTGCAGACATCTATTTAAGGATCTAGGGATCCTCAGAGTAACCTGACAATATATATATTCACTTATGAAATTTGTTGTTAATAATCCAGCCCAGTTCAAGAGTGATACCAGTGTGCATAGCTATAACACCAGGAGAAAGGATGATCTTCACTATGCAGGGTTAAATCTGACTTTGACACAGAGGGGAGTAAATTTTTCTGCCACAAAAGTCTTTGGTCACATACCAAACAGCATCAAAAGCCTGACAGATAGTCAACCAACATTTAAAAATAAATTAAAAGAATTTCTAGATGACAACTCCTTCTACTCATTGGCTGAATTTTTAGATATAAATTAAGGGAGGGAAAAAAAAGTAACTTAAGCATTAGTGTCATGCAATATTTTGTGTAATGTAATATCTTGTACAGACATCTTTCTTTAACCTGACACGTTCCACATCATTACGAAGTGTCGTATTCATGATCTATGGAACAAGTATTAATCTAATCTAATCTAATGTAATCCTCCTGTTCCCATAACCCAATTGCGTGATAGGCGTAATTCCATGTGATAAACTTTAACTTCTTAATACCACTAATCTTCAACGAAACTCATGTCATTTGTGACCTGCACAGCTTTCTCATATACATATATACAGGGTGGTCCATTGATCGTGACTGGGACAAATATCTCACGAAGTAAGCATCAAACGAAAAAACTACAAAGAATGAAACTTGTCTAGCTTGAAGGGGGAAACCAGATGGCGCTAAATACACTCCTGGAAATGGAAAAAAGAACACATTGACACCGGTGTGTCAGACCCACCATACTTGCTCCGGACACTGCGAGAGGGCTGTACAAGCAATGATCACACGCACGGCACAGCGGACACACCAGGAACCGCGGTGTTGGCCGTCGAATGGCGCTAGCTGCGCAGCATTTGTGCACCGCCGCCATCAGTGTCAGCCAGTTTGCCGTGGCATACAGAGCTCCATCGCAGTCTTTAACACTGGTAGCATGCCGCGACAGCGTGGACGTGAACCGTATGTGCAGTTCACGGACTTTGAGCGAGGGCGTATAGTGGTCATGCGGGAGGGCGGATGGACATACCGCCGAATTGCTCAACACGTGGGGCGTGAGGTCTCCACAGTACATCGATGTTGTCGCCAGTGGTCGGCGGAAGGTGCACGTGCCCGTCGACCTGCGACGGGACCGCAACAACGCACGGATGCACGCCAAGACCATAGGATCCTACGCAGTGCCGTAGGGGACCGCACCGCCACTTCCCAGCAAATTAGGGACACTGTTGCTCCTGGGGTATCGGCGAGGACCATTCGCAACCGTCTCCATGAAGCTGGGCTACGGTCCCGCACACCGTTAGGCCGTCTTCCGCTTACGCCCCAACATCGTGCAGCCCGCCCCCTGTAGTGTCGCGACAGGCGTGAATGGAGGGACAAATGGAGACGTGTCGTCTTCAGCGATGAGAGTCGCTTCTGCCTTGGTGCCAATGATGGTCGTATGCGTGTTTGGCGCCGTGCAGGTGAGCGCCACAATCAGGACTGCATATGACCGAGGCACACAGGGCCAACACCTGGCATCATGGTGTGGGGAGCGAACTCCTACACTGGCCGTACACCTCTGGTGATCGTCGAGGGGACACTGAATAGTGCACGGTACATCCAAACCGTCATCGAACCCATCGTTCTACCATTCCTAGACCGGCAAGGGAACTTGCTGTTCCAACAGGACAATGCACGTCCGCATGTATCCCGTGTCACCCAACGTGCTCTAGAAGGTGTAAGTCAACTACCCTGGCCAGCAAGATCTCCGGATCTGTCCCCCATTGAGCATGTTTGGGACTGAATGAAGCGTCGTCTCACGCGGTCTGCACGTCCTGCACGAACGCTGATCCAACTGAGGTGCCAGGTGGAAATGGCATGGCAAGCCGTTCCACAGGACTACATCCAGCATCTCTACGATCGTCTCCATGGGAGAATAGCAGCGTGCATTGCTGCGAAAGGTGGATATACACTGTACTAGTGCCGACATTGTGCATGCTCTGTTGCCTGAGTCTATGTGCCTGTGGTTCTGTCAGTGTGATCATGTGATGTATCTGACCCCAGGAATGTGTCAATAAAGTTTCCCCTTCCTGGGACAATAAATTCACGGTGTTCTTATTTCAATTTCCAGGAGTATATATATATATATATATATATATATATATATATATATATATATATATATATATATATATATATATCGGGTGATCAAAAAGTCAGTATAAATTTGGAAACTGAATAAATCATTGAATAATGTAGATAGAGGGGTACAAATTGATATACATGCTTGGAATGATATGGGGTTTTATTAGAACCAAAAAAATATAAAAGTTCAAAAATTTCCGACAGATGGCACTTCATCTGAACAGAATAGCAATAATTAGCATAACAAAGTAAGACAAAACAAAGATGATGTTCTTTACAGGAAATGCTGAATATGCCCATCATCATTCCTCAACAATAGCTGTAGTCGAGGAATAATGTTGTGAACAGCACTGTAAAGCATGTCCAGAGTTATGGTGAGGCATTAGCATTGGATGTTGTCTTTCAGCAACCCTAGAGATGTCGGTCGATCACGATACACTTGCGACTTCAGGTAACCCCAAAGCCAATAATAACACGGACTGTCTGGGGACCTGGGAGGGCAAGCATGGCGAAAGTGACGGCTGAGCACACAATCATCACCAAACGACACTCGCAAGAGATCTTTCACGCGTCTAGCAATATGGGGTGGAGCGCCATCCTGCATAAACATCATACGCTCCAGAAGGTGTTTATCAGCCAGGCTGGGGATGATGTGATTCTGTAACAAATCGGCATACCCCTCAACCGTCACGGTAGCACTTACAAAATCACGCATTTCCTCGAAGAAAAAAGGCCCGATAACGGTAGATGTGGTAAATCCAACCCATACCGTGACTTTCTCGTCATGCATCCACGACAGTTGTAGGCTTTGCGGTAGCCCAAATTCTGCAGTTGTGGGTGTTGACAGACCCTCGGAGCATGAAATGAGCTTCGTCGGTCCACAACACGTTACTCAACCAATCGTCATCTTCCGCCATCTTTTGAAATGCCCACCCCGCAAATGCCCTCCGCATCACTAAATCGCCAGGTAACAGTTCATGATGCCGATGGATTCTGTACAGATAGCATCGGAGGGTACGCCTCATTGCCAACCAAACAGTAGTGTATGGAATGCCAGTGCAAAGTGCGACTGCACGAGTGCTGACTTACCCATGCATAGGCGAACCCTCTACAGTCTCCATTTCTTCCTGAACTGTCTCAGCAGCATTACACCTTGTGCTCGGTAGGCCACTACAGAGTCTATCAACCAAACAACCTGTGGCTTCGAACTTCGAAATCATTCTCGCCACAGCGGCATTTGTCAACGGACCTTTAACCGTTCGAATCCCCTTCCTGTGGCGATAGGATCGTAGCGCTAAACTAGCACATTCCCCATTTTGATAATACAGCTTCACTTAAAGTGCCTTTTCAGGTAACGTCAACATGCTGCGACTGCTGGAGCATCTGATTGTCTCTCTCATTACAGTTCCTTTTATACACGATTGTCAGGTGCCGTCACTGACGTTTTGCATTCCAGCACCATCTGTCGGACATTTTGTGAACTTTGTTTTTTGTTTGGTTCTAATAAAACCTCATGTCATTGCAAGCATTTGTGTCAATTTGTACCTCTGTCTGCATTATTCTGTGGTTTATTAATTTTCAAATTTGTACTAACTTTTTGATTGCCCGGTATAATATATATATATAATTCGTCACCATGTTCTACAGGTATCTACAGGATAGATTTTTTGTAAATACTACAAAGTAGTATTTTGAGTTACAGTTTTATTCTTGAGTTACAATGTAGTTTTTTGAGGTACAATATAGTATTCTTGAGGTACAAATTGATTCTGATATTGCAATGCAGAGATATTTGTAAAAGAGAAGCCACAGCAGCAAAACTGCTTGAGAATATTTATTTCTTACAATTTTTTCCTAGCAGCACTCGAAATTTTTTTATACATCTTTGCTGAAAACTAGTGTGGAGATACTTTCTTTACTACAACTTAATTCCACAATCCCATAACATAATTTTTACAGTAATTCTGATGGACTAAATTTAATTTCCACAGCCCCAATAGTGTAGTTTTTTACAATAACAATTCTTATGGGCTGTGAGCTATATAGGTATATATACACTTAAAAACTATTCTGACTTGGTTGGCTAGTGGCAGGTGAATAACTTAAAAACTATTGTATTTACAAGACACACATGGTGTATAGATATGTATATATTTAGAGGCTACAGTTACGTTGTGTATGAACAAATAAATAAATATAGAAATATATTACTTTTATGTTTATGCTTTTTTAATGTTTCTTTGTTTATGCTTTTTTAAAACTTTTTTCATTCTCATGCACATGGCGTGCATATGTGCATATATGTCTGTACTTTTTTCTTTTTTTAATCCTTCTTCCACACATGCGTGCACACACACACACACACACACACACACACACACACACACACACACACACACACACACACAAAGTAACTGACACTGTGATAAAAGGTTCATACTATCACTCTGCAGACACACTCTCCCCCCTCACTCTCTCATTCTAACTCAATCAGAGGCCCCACAGCTTCTCTTGATACAAATGAGTACAAGTGAGTAGTGTGGGTACAGGAGAGTTTCAATCCTGTCATCACAACTGACCCTTTTCATCATCTAGAGGCGACACCCGATTTTAGGCTGCAGCACAGTGTACACCTCGTGTCGTCTCGATCGAATACTGGTTTTCCGTACCATATGCAGCAGCTGTGGTACAGCACTGCGAACACCACTGTACAGGCATTGCAAATATTCTTCGATGGAGAGGGCTTCTGATGTCATAAGGTGCACACCCTTAGTCATCTCTGGGTGCCACCTTCCAATGTGCGATACACATACATTTTTGAGCATAGATCTACAGAATCCACAATCGGCAATCATTTCGCCTCGTCCTTCATAAGACTGATAACATTCTTGTTCTGTGGAACAATACCATAAGGTTTGTCGACCATGTATGAGGAGGTGTCGAATTCATCACTGTGGTATACCTCATTACTTTATATGGATCGCAGTTCTTCACCCAATAGATGACACTATGTGTATTCATATAAAGTAATTTAGGATCTGCAAAATGAGTTTTCTCAAACTCACAATGAACACAGTACATGTGGAGTTTGGATAGGTCTAGTATGCACATCCCCACATAAATATGTTTCGTAAACTATACTGCAGTTTTCGCCATCTCCACAGCAACAAATTTTTTGTTGAATAAGGCGACCCACTGAAAATTTGATATGGCAGTGCATTTTATGACGCCATAACGCTCTACTCCTTCAACCAGGGGGGACTGCTTGAAGGAGATAGCCTGAGTGATTCGAACGAACTCCATAGACAAGCTGAGACACTGAATAATGTATCTCCACTTATTCCCCAGTGTTGTCATCATTTTTTGAGTGGAGCCTCCTCATGGAACTAGTTGCTCTGGACACAGCTGCAAATCGGCGTTCGCATATTGCAAACTGGTAGGGTATCTGAGTTTAGCCTGCCCCACATTCCCTACATCAGAATCAGCTTCCACAACCCCCATGATTTTTCCACCAAATCCCTTGCATTCGTCTTCGGGCACGCATTGAGACTCACAAATTGGCAGTTATTGTTGCATTGCATGCCTGTACAAGTTATTTACATCTAGGTACATTATGTAACTCGAATCAAGGGATGCATTGAATCTATCACTCATCTGTCGGTTATTTGCCTTCGTGTTCTTATGGATTCACTGGTAAAGACCCCCACACTCAAATAAAAAAAGCATGTTACCATCAGTCAATAATTCAATGCTAAACTTTGTTTTCTTGAGCATTGCGTCCCAAGACAACTCAGGTGCCTTGTACTAAAAGGCGGGATCCAGAGAATATGTACCCATACAGAGACTCCAGAATTCCTCGAAAATGTCCACAAGCATGTACACTTCTGTGCCCATGTAGAGCTGTGTGTATGCTCCTAAAGCTCTGATGTTGAATTCCCACCAGACATTGACGACATACTCATACTCTGCATCCATCCTGGCATCGCTTGTACAGTTGCTGGAGAATGCAATTATGTCAGGTAGCCCAGTTCCGTTGAGTTTCGCCATATTATCCATATAGTCATTCAGGAAAATCCCCTTCATAGTCACAAGTTGAAACTTGTCCTCGTCGGGAAATGCAGCATGAGTGATACGCATATCCTCCCAAGGTAGAGTTTCAACGAGTTTCTGGAGTGGCACCTTTATAAAATATAGCTTATCAAGGAAGCAAAGCGTAATTGGTGGCGTCATTCTTTTGGAGAGTGAAATGTATTTCTCGATGCTCTCAGGTAGGACGCTGACCTGATATTTCTCCATGTCTAAATCAGCCAAGTGCTCAATTAGAATGTGAGCGTCATACTCACTTAAATTATAGAAGAGAACGGGTATGTGTCTTGGTAGCTGGTTCTCCAAATTGACTTATCCCACGATAATTCGTCGTAGGATGACAGTGGTCCCTACAAGAAGTTCTCGCTTTTCTATCTAACGGCATCCCACCGATATGACAATCAACCGCTTCATTATACAAATCCTCATTCTCCTTAGATTTGGTCATGGGAACGTTGTCGTTGTAAGGTTTATCAGCCTCCCATGAAAGTTCTTCGAGCTCAGTGAGCAGCCTAACCACAGGCTTATTCCCGACATAAGATTTGTAGTGGTTCAGACAGGAATGATGGGATGATACAATTTAGTATTCTGCTGCATATTGTAAATGTTTTTCTCTAAAGGTGGTATGTGAGGCTGTAGGGTCACCTTCACAGCAGGTGACAAGAATGACGAGGTATTAAAAGTCGGCATACACTACAAACGGGATTCGCTCTTGGTGCTGAGTTTTCTTAAGCTTATCTGAGGAAAAGACACTGAGACACCTGAAGCAAACATGTTGTTTACCATTAGGACTATTCAGTTGTGCAGAAAGGAATTGGGACATGTCTTTGATCCAAACGTGGTGATAATTATCACCTTCAGAGAAGAGAAGCATGTTTACATGCAACTCACACTCACCATTTCGAGAAATGGAGGGGACCGACTGCAATATGCTTGACTTGCCCATCTGGCTTGCTTTTCCTCTCCAGACCATGAACATGAACTGATATTCTGGTATCCGTGCCTCAAATTTAGCTATGTCCTGGATCTTGACAGGGAACTCGATACCATCAAAGTTATAATACACACGTATATTATCACCTACATGGTATGTACTGGGATGCTCGGGATGATCTCTCTAATTGTAATTTCTCTCGAAAACAAGGATTGACCGTGGAAAACAAGCTTGATCATTTCTATTTTTGACATTAATAGATGCCTGCTTATTAGCTATATCTTTAGGGAGCATGACATAGCTTGAACCTCGACTTACTGGATCATAGACATACACATGGATGCCCAGGTGTAGTATGCAGCTAACTGACCTCTATCTCGGGAAACCAGGCCAATATAGCACTCAAGGTGGATTTACGAAACCACTCGTCGATTGATGTGCTACAAGTTATCACGCCATTTCCCCCCCCCCCCCCTAAGATAATGAAGAGATGTCTCTTCACACCAGAATCAACTTTGGGGAGGTGCGATAGTTCAATGCAGAGCACTGCACTGCATTTCATGGCGGGATACCACGGATCATTGACTACTTTGAGAAACTCCGTTTCAACAACAGGAAGGCATGCCCTTAGAAAACCAACAGGGTGGCGATACCCTTCTGCCGGGTTCTCGATCCTTGTGAACGAGATTTGCTCCTCAAAGGAGTCTGCAATCACCGAGTATTCTAACTGCGGTATGGTATCGGTGATGTCCTTCACTAAAAGTAAGGGAGAGAGAATTACCACTAGCCACAGGGTCTTCTCTATTATTATTAATGCTATTCTGAGTCCACCCAGTTGATGAGTTGCTGAGGAGGGGCAAACTAGTATGTGCCGAGGCACTCATGCCTTGTGTTTACGCCGATTCTGACAAGGCTGATATGATGATGCTGATGATGATGGTGGTGGTGGTGATGATGATGATGATGATGGAGGAGAGTGCTGCGGTGCTAATGGGTCAGATCAATGAGAACAGCCAGGCTGCGATGATGGTTCCCGATGCTGTTGTTGCTGCTGCTGTAGACTCAAACTGGTAAGTTGAGGAGTGACAGCTTGTTGTTCGGCCCACGGACGCCAGAGTGGCGGTGCCGGAATGGTGTTTGCTGCGGCGGTGGCGGCTTCCCGCGCCTCACCTAGCCGCGTCTGTGTTGCGGCTGCGGAGACGCGACCGCTATAGAATAAGAAAGAAACAATAGTTAAGTACATTGCTTACCGCTACTGGGGCAGTGAAAGAAAGAATGTTGACAATTACAAAGTTATAAGCAGAGTGAGTAATTACTTCTTTCGCTCTGGCTCCAAGGCATTAACACTGTATCAGGCTACTCCAGCACGCTCTCAAAGAAATCATCATCATCGTCATCTAACAAGGTCGGATCATGGCGCTTTTCCTCTACTTCAGTGGACCTTTGTCTGACCCATTCAGGCATGTCATTGTTCTCATCAAAATCGGCACCTGGCAATTGGTCTGTGGTCTGTCTCACCTACAACAACAACAGACAAGATATACAGGGTGTTACAAAAAGGTACGGCCAAACTTTCAGGAAACATTCCTCACACATAAAGAACGAAAATATGTTATGTGGATATGTGTCCGGAAACGCTTACTCCATTGAGCGTAGGTGGAAGAACATGGGGCCCAATCAAGACATCACCAACAATGCCTGCCCAAACGTTCACAGAAAATCTGTGTTGATGACGTGATTGCACAATTGCGTGCGGATTCTCGTCAGCCCACACATGTTGATTGTGAAAATTTACAATTTGATCACTTTGGAATGAAGCCTCATCCATAAAGAGAACATTTGCACTGAAATGAGGATTGACACATTGTTGGATGAACCATTCGCAGAAATGTATCCTTGGAGGCCAATCAGCTGCTGATAGTGCCTGCACACGCTGTACATGGTACGGAAACAACTGGTTCTCCCGTAGCACTCTCCATACAGTGTCGTGGTCAACATTACCTTGTACAGCAACAACTTCTCTGACGCTGACATTAGGGTTATCGTCAACTGCACGAAGAATTGCCTCGTCCATTGCAGGTGTCCTCGTCGTTCTAGGTCTTCCCCAGTCGCGAGTCATAGGCTGGAATGTTCCATGCTCCCTAAGACGCCGATCAATTGCTTCGAACGTCTTCCTGTCAGGACACCTTCGTTCTGGAAATCTGTCTCGATACAAACGCACCGCGCCACGGCTATTGCCCCATGCTAATCCATACATCAAATGGGCATCTGCCAACTCCGCATTTGTAAACATTGCACTGACTGCAAAACCACGTTCGTGATGAACACTAACCTGTTGATGCTACGTACTGATGTGCTTGATGCTAGTACTGTAGAGCAATGTGACGCATGTCAACACAAGCACCGAAGTCAAC
Organism: Schistocerca gregaria; assembly: GCF_023897955.1. Classification (NCBI taxonomy): domain Eukaryota; kingdom Metazoa; phylum Arthropoda; class Insecta; order Orthoptera; family Acrididae; genus Schistocerca; species Schistocerca gregaria. The sequence continues at coordinate 559,854,731 of NC_064931.1, forward strand.
ATTACCTTCCTTCAATTGGGCCAACTGGCGGTGAATCGAGGAAGTACAGTACATACTGACGAAACTAAAATGAGCTCTAACATGGAAATTAAGCGTTTCCTTACACATGTCCACATAACATCTTTTCTTAATTTGTGTGTGAGGAATGTTTCATGAAAGTTTGGCCGTACCTTTTTGTAACACCCTGTATAAACCGAAAAAACAAGTATGAAATAAGAAATTTTTGAATCGCTACTGTACAACAACTAATTACAATGAAAATTATACTGTCGCAGAAGAAGCTTAATAGCACCGTGGTGTAGTGGTTATGATACTAAAATGTTGCATAGAGTTTCTTGAGTTTAAAACTCACCTGAACTGTACAGTTTTAATTTCTGTATTCGGTTCGTGTACATTCTAGAAGTATCCATGAATATCAAGAATCATTGTACTGGAATATTCTGTAGCTGTATGTATACTGTATGTGTTCTGGCTGGAGGCAGTTCGCTCTACGCTCTTGTATGTGCAAGTGTTGAATAAACCTTCGTTAAGTGAAGTTGGTGTTCGTCATTCATCTAATTACACCTTCTTCTACGTGACATTATTCTGGAGGAGGCGCTCGGTATTGGAACTTGTGACACCGCACATTGTCGACGACACAGTGGCTCCCATCCGCCCACAACAGAGCCGCCGTTTACGTGGCGAGAAACCTGAGTTCGAGCCATATTCAACAGATCGCAATCGCCGGAGACATAAGAAGAAGACGTTACAATAACAGCAACGGTGTGCCACCATATGAGACATCTTTCTGGGTCCTCTGGTGACGATGGCCAAGATCCAAACAAGTGGCTGAAGGTATATAAGCGTGTAGCCAAATTTAACAAATGGGATGACACCGTGTGTTTGGCTAACGTATTTTTCTACTTGGAGGGCACTGCCAAGCAATGGTATGAGAACAAGAGAAGAAGTTTACAAGCTGGGAAGTATTCCAGGCCGAACTGCGCAAGTATTTCGGCGACACACAACGACAGAAGTGCAAGGCTGAAGACAAATTAAAGTGCAGGGCACAGCGTCCAGGAGAAACTACAGCATCCTACATTCAAGACGTCTTGGAGCTGTGTAAAATAGTGGATCCTACAACGAAGGAGGAAGACTAGGTTTCACGTCTTATGAAGGGTGTTGCTGAGGACATGTATCAAGCCCTACTCCTGAAGGAAGTTCCGACAGCAGAAGACTTCATAAAATGGTGCCAGTATGTCGAGACAATGCATCAAAAGAGAATTACACACAATAAGTTTGAACGGCTTCCAAACGTCGTACCGATGTCTGTAATGGAGGAAGCAACTGATTTCACAAGTGTTCTTTGTCAGATAGTGACAGAGGAAGTTCAGAAGGCACTTGGAATGCAAGGCGAGCAAAAAACCAAGACGCTTCAAGAGGTAATAAGGGAGGAAGTGGAACAGACATTGAACCCAATCTCTCGTCCTTCATTTCCCTTTAAAATGGTGAAACCGTCGAGACCCAGGTGGAGTTACGTTCCTACAATGCCGCATGAGGAACCTGTTTGGACACCAAGAAAGACTGATGTCTGGAGGACCCAAGATAACCAACCAGTATGTTTCCACTGCGGACGACCGGGACATGTGGCGAGCTATTGTCGAGAAAGGTGGCGGATATTTGATGACGACCGCGCCAGAAGACAGCAGACCGATCTTAGCCGACGCCAGCTCCGGGACGACGAAGATGAACAAGAAGATGTGGGTGCAGGACGATGCAGGTCACCATCGTCGCAAGCTAGCCGCTGGAAAGGACGTTCCCCAACACGCTGATCAAGCTCTCCATCGCTGATTAGAAGCTCCAGCCGATCACCTATCCGCCGCAACCTGGAAAACTAAAGGGTGCGACCTTCCTCGGAGGTGAAGCCGCCGAAGAGAAAAATCCTTCGCTGTCGTTCACCACGAAAATGATAGGAAACTACGTCGATATCCTCATGGATGGCCGACCAGCGCAAGCTCTTGTGGACTCTGGAGCATCATATTCAGTCATTTCAGGTAAGTACCGTCGCCAGTTGCAGAAAACCGTATTCGTCAACAACAAAACATCTCTGCTGAAGGTGGCTAATGGGAAATATGTAAAACCTACAAGAATATGTGTCATTCGTGTGGGTATAAGTTACCATACATAGCCCTTAGAATTCATCGTCTTACTAGAGTGTAGTCATGACGTCATTCTCAGATGGTACTTTCTGAAAGCTTCTCAGGCAATTATAGATTGTAGTCGGTCGAAGATTATGCTAGACGAGATGTGATACTGTGGACAGGAAGATGGGCATCCAAGTATGTGGAGACTATGTGTGTTGGATGAAGTGCTCATTCCTGCAGTCAGCACTAGAAAGATAACTGTCACGTGTCGTGCCATGCATCAACCCATGGATCTTGTAGTGAAATGTAAGAGAAGCGTACCACTGAAGAATAACTTGGTCCTCCCAGCCTCTGTCGTGTCGTTTAAGAACGGATTCGGTGAATTGTGGATAGTTAACTGTCGCCGAGAACCGCAGACCCTTCCAAGACGCATGTGCATATCAAACGCTGAGCCGTTAATTGAAGAACAGTTCAGTGGCATAGAAACCTCCCATGCCGAGTTTGTGGGCGAAATTAGCGCTACCACTACGAGACAAGATCTTCCAGCTCGACTATCACCAGATCTCACTAAGGAACAACAGAAGAAGCTAATTGTCATTCTTCAAGATTTATCTGAATGTTTCAATCCACAAGTGAAGAACAAATTAGACAAATCGACGGTGAAGCACTGGATTGGCACTGGAGACCATCAACCGATAAGCTAGAGAGCATACCATGTGTCAGCAACGGAACGTCGAATAATTAGCGATGAGGTAGAGAAAATGATGAAGAATGACATCATTCACCCTTCGCAGAGCCCTTGGTCATCACCAGTGGTCATCGTCAGGAAGAAGGATGGCAGTTGGCGCTATTGTGTCGATTATAGGAAGCTTAATAAGATAATTAAAAAGGACGTTTACCCTCTTCCACGAATTGACGATACACTAGATTGTCCCCTGAGAGCCCGTATGAGTTTAAGTTAATGCTAGTTTGGTTTGTATAATGCACCAGCAACTTTTGAACGGATGATGGAAAATCTTCTACGTCATCTGAAGCGGACGATGTGTCTATCTTATTTAGATGACATTATAATGTTCTCAGAGACATTTGATGAACGTATAAAAAGAATGAGGGCCGTTCTTAAGTGTCTCCAACAAGTTGGACTGAAACTTAATCCAAGAAAGTGTCTCTTTGGAGCGAAAGAAATCAAAATACTTTGGACACCTTGTGGCAAACGGAGGTGTGAGGCCAGACACAGAAAAGGTGAGATCTATAACGGAATTTCCTATTCCTAAAAGCATGAGAGATGTGAGAAGCTTCCTTGGATTATTTTCTTATTACGGTCGTTTTATCAAAGAACTTTTTTATCAAAGCCAGACCACTCCAAGAGTTGTTAAAAGCTAATGCTAAATTTATCTGGGGTGTGCTCAACAAGATTATTTCAATGTGCTGCGAAAAGCTCTGACAACTGACCCTGTACTTGGTCTGTATGATGAGAGAGCACCTACAGAACTTCACACAGATGCCAGTGGGTATGGGATCGGTTCAGTTCTGGTGCAAATTTCGAATGGAGAAGAGAAGGCTATAACCTACGCTTCTGGGACACTTACAAACCCTTGAGAGAAACTACTCAATTACGGCAAGAGAATGTCTTGCTGTGATCTGGACCATTTGCAAATTTCGACAGTATCTCTATGGAAGGCCATACACAGTTATTACAGACCATCATTCACTTTGTTGGTTGACAGATCTTAAGGATTCAACGGGAAGACTCGCCAGATGGTCACTACGTCTTCAAGAGTATAACATTACCATAGTGTAATAAACTGGGAGAAAACACCAAAATGCCGACTGTCTCTCAGGAAACCCTGTGCAAGACCATCAAGACCTCGATGAAGATAGTGACTGTCCCGCTGCACTCCAGGATCCCTCTGCTGAGCAGAAGGACACCAAGATATCTCAAATTATGCTTGCCTTAAATCGGTCAGAGGATGTGAAAGGACAATTTAAGGTAGTTAATGGATTACTTTGCAAGAAACATTTTGATCCGTTTGGAAGGAGGTGGCTACCAGTGATTTCTAAACACATGCGCATAGATGTTCTACAGAAATTCCATGACACACCTGAGGCCGGCCATTTAAGATTTATTAAGACATACGATAGAATCTGCAAGAGATTTTTCTGGCGAGGTTTATTTACGAGTGTCCGCCACTATGTGTCGCACTGTCGAGAGTGCCAGAGGAGAAAGGCAGTTTCTCAGAAACCACTTGGCCGACTCATACCAATTCCACCAGTCGAAACGCCTTTCCAGTGTGTTGGGATTCACCTCCTTGGGCGATTTCCAACATCTGTTAGTGGCAATAGGTGGATTATTGTTTGCACTGATTATCTGACATTACAAAAGCCGTGAAAACAGCCAAAGCAACCGAGGTAGCCAAATTCATGGTGGAAGACATTGTATTAAAACACGGTGCCCCAAGGTCGTTAATTACGGATCGAGGGAAAGTTTTTCAATCGAATCTTGTGAGAGAGATAAATTGTCTGTGCAACACTACTCAATATACACTCCTGGAAATTGGGTGAACACCGTGAATTCATTGTCCCAAGAAGGGGAAACTTTATTGACACATTCCTGGGGTCACATACATCACATGATCACACTGACAGAACCACAGGCACATAGACACAGGCAACAGAGCATGCACAATGTCGGCACTAGAACAGTGTATATCCACCTTTCGCAGCAATGCAGGCTGCTATTCTCCCATGGAGACGATCGTAGAGATGCTGGATGTAGTCCTGTGGAACGGCTTGCCATGCCATTTCCACCTGGCGCCTCAGTTGGACCAGCGTTCGTGCTGGACGTGCAGACCGCGTGAGACGACGCTTCATCCAGTCCCAAACATGCTCAATGGGGGACAGATCCGGAGATCTCGCTGGCCAGGGTAGTTGACTTACACCTTCTAGAGCACGTTGGGTGGCATGGGATACATGCGGACGTGCATTGTCCTGTTGGAACAGCAAGTTCCCTTGCCGGTCTAGGAATGGTAGAACGATGGGTTCGATGACGGTTTGGATGTACCGTGCACTATTCAGTGTCCCCTCGACGATCACCAGAGGTGTACGGCCAGTGTAGGAGATCGCTCCCCACACCATGATGCCGGGTGTTGGCCCTGTGTGCCTCGGTCGTATGCAGTCCTGATTGTGGCGCTCACCTGCACGGCGCCAAACACGGATACAACCATCATTGGCACCAAGGCAGAAGCGACTCTCATCGCTGAAGACGACACGTCTCCATTTGTCCCTCCATTCACGCCTGTCACGACACCACTGGAGGCGGGCTGCACGATGTTGGGGCGTGAGAAGACGGCCTAACGGTGTGCGGGACCGTAGCCCAGCTTCATGGAGACGGTTGCGAATGGCCCTCGCCGATACCCCAGGAGCAACAGTGTCCCTAATTTGCTGGGAAGTGGCGGTGCGGTCCCCTACGGCACTGCGTAGGATCCTACGGTCTTGGCGTGCATCCGTGCGTCGCTGCGGTCCGGTCCCAGGTCGACGGGCACGTGCACCTTCCGCCGACCACTGGCGACAACATCGATGTACTGTGGAGACCTCACGCCCCACGTGTTGAGCAATTCGGCGGTACGTCCACCCAGCCTCCCGCATGCCCACTATACGCCCTCGCTCAAAGTCCGTCAACTGCACATATGGTTCACGTCCACGCTGTCGTGGCGTGCTACCAGTGTTAAAGACTGCGATGGAGCTCCGTATGCCACGGCAAACTGGCTGACACTGACGGCGGCGGTGCACAAATGCTGCGCAGCTGGCGCCATTCGACGGCCAACACTGCGGTTCCTGGTGTGTCCACTGTGCCGTGCGTGTGATCATTGCTTGTACAGCCCTCTCGCAGTGTCCGGAGCAAGTATGGTGGGTCTGACACACCAGTGTCAATGTGATCTTTTTTCCATTTCCAGGAGTGTAGATAGGGTACAAAGAGTACAGATAACACATACTTCAAATAGATCTGAACATTTAGTAAAACACTTATCAGAACCAAAATACTTTAATATACGGGTTCTGCAAGGTAGCATATTAGGACCAATACTGTTCCTGATATACATCAATGACTTTCCCAGTAGTGTTACTCATAGTGAAAATATCCTCTTTGCTGAAGACAGCAATATCATAGTCATTTAGAAAACAAGAGAACTATTTGCGGAGAAAGCAAATGAAACTCTCAAGGAAGTTTATGATTGCTCAATAAGTAATAAATTGACATTGAACATAAAGAAAAGTAATGCCATTAATTTCAGTTTGAAGAGGAAAAATGACAAAGTTAAATTAAATGTAGATGGCACCTGTATAGACTGTGTAACAAATGCAAAATTTCTAGGAATGTATATTGATTCTCAGTTGAAGTGGTGTGAAGACACAAAGGTACTTGCAGACAGAATGTCATGAGCATGTTATCCCCTTATAATCCTATCATCAGTGTGTACACACAGTGTCTTATAGTTACATATTATTCATATATACTTTCAATTCTTAGCTATGGCATTCTTTTTTGGGGAACAAATGCACAAAATATGAACACAATTTTCAAACTCCAGAAAAGAGCCATAAGAATAATAACCAAAAAATACTAGTCCAGCTTATTGTAAGGAGCTGTTCAGAACACAGGATTTTAACTGCTCCATGTGAATACATTTACCAATCAGTTGCACACATCAAAAATAACATTGATAATTACTGCACAAAGAGCTCTGTCCATGACCATGCAACAAGAGATAGACTCAACTTACATTTACCAACAAAAAATAAACATAAAACTCAAAATAGCATTTTCTAAGAAGGAAGAAAATTGTACAATAAATTATCAAAAGAGATTAAAGAAATTGCAAAAATACACTTATTTAAAAAGGCACCTAAAAAGTACCTGTCATGCAATACATTTTATACATTGAAGGATTACTTAGCTAAAACAGAGTATGGACTTGGGAAAAAATGTTGTACAAATAAATAATAATAATAATGATGATTATAAACTATCCAACATTCCACATAATGCCTTCACTTCATGTTTTTTTACTTCTTTTTTCCTTTCTAGAAATACTTACCCCCAAGCTATGTATGGCACAGAACTAAGACCTCTTCCTCTTTCTGAGCTCAACATCTCACTCATTATGGAGGGATGCTGAGTCAGGTATAGCTAATGGGAAGTTGCGGTACAGAAAAGGCCCAGAGATCACCAGTGTGTGTGTGTGTGTGTGTGTGTGTGTGTGTGTGTGTGTGTGTGTGTGGGGGGGGGGGGGGTGCGTGTGTGTGTGCGGTGAGTGAAGTGTTATGAAACAATGTGTGTATAGTGTGTACAGTGACTGATAGTGAGATATGAGTGAACATTGTGGCATTGCATTATTTAATAAGTTATTTGTAAAAAACAGTATTGTACACCAGAGGTAAATCTAATGATTGTCTCTAACTAGAAGTCTGTAAATATATGTTTGTACGAATTAGTCTATTTTAAATTGATCTAAATTTGTAAATACTTTACATGTCCTACATATTTGTAAAAAGAGATCTACAGATGACTAAAGCTACTACTACGAATACTATACACAACAAGGCGGACAGCAGCGGACTGAGTACAATGGAGGTTGGTTGTAGTTTATTTATAGACCAAGGTGACCTCACAATTTCCTGGAAGTGCTTGATGCAACCATCATCTCTCTATCCAAATAACAAGAATGCTTTTATGATTAATGGTGTTCTCGCAAGCATGCACGGACATGATGAAGGCTTTTAGCAGTGACAACATATACCGTTACGAAGACCTATGTTGAAAGTTGTACCTTACGATTTCTGGGAAGGGTAACACGTGATGGATGGAGTGACTCGTTAGGACCACCCGGAAGAATGCATTCGGTGTTATTCTGGGGTATTTTCGTAAACATGTCCTGTTAGGACAAGAATTTACATGCACACAAGCTGAGACATCACGTAACTTCCTACAACAAAAGCGACCGTTAACTATTTCTGCAACACTTTACAATTTCTGGGAAGGGACTTATACGTAAGGGATGGGCTGTTTCCTTAGGATAGCTAGGAAGAATGCATATTGTGTTATTCTGAGATATTTTCGTAAAGCATTGCAAAAGGTTTCTATAGTACATCCAGAGGGAGACTTGGCTGTTGTTTACATAGACATGAGACATTGGTATAGCACTGACAGCGTTTTAGCTTCACCTTTCGAGGGTGAGTCGCTGGGCAAACATCTCGCTCACATGGCAATTAGGCCAGCACTGGACTCGCAGGTACGGAGATGGTGCATCAGCCAGTATACATGTATGTGGTCAGAGGCGTCTTGCATGTGGGAGAAGCGGGAGCAGTATGCTCATGCCGCCACAGCGTGTGCGCCTTGGATCTCTATAGGGAACGGATAGCTGATACATTGTGGTCGAATTTCTTAATAATAGTTTGAATGGATTTTACACGCAATTGGTGTTTGTGCACTGCATTGTTTTGGCTGTTTAAGCGTTGTGAGTGTGTTTCCAGAGAGTCACATATATATATTATATTTTGACAATTTTACGAGTAGTGAACGTGTCTGTGCATCAGGGTACTGCCTTCTGAACATGTCTGTAGGCTGTGCAATGCAATATTTTCACAGTTTAAAATTAGTGAGCAAGTTTGCAGATCGCTTTACATGCATTATTTTTATAGTTTACGAGTTGTTTGCGTGTCTGTACATCGGTGTACTGGATTATTTGGGTAATTTACGAGCAGTTTGATGATCTGTAGCCTATGTTTTGTAACTCCAAGGACGTCAGGGCTAGTGTTTTGTGTCAGTGTAATAAATAAACTATGTGAAATCCATCCCTAAATAAATTGTTCCAATTTACCACTGAAAATAAATAAAGAACTCTCCTTCTTCTCCAGCAGCTGGACACAGACTGAGGCCTTTTCCCGTTTTTCCTTGAACCGCCAACTTCGATTATGTCATGGGAAGGGGAGAGGGGGAGGGACGATAGCAACCTCCAATGGCGGTATTGTGTACTAGAACAGTAGGATTCCGGATGTCATGGTGAACACACTCAATGGAGCTACTGCCTATGACAACTCAAACAGTTTAAATAAACAATGCCTGCAAAATGAAGACTTACGTCCATCCATTTCAGCAACTTAGCACAGTCTTTTTCCCACCAATTCCAAGGAAGAGGTGGTGGTTGGATGACTTGGGTTAGTGGAGGTAGCACATGTGGCCTTTTTTCCCATCATAATTTGAACTTCCCACCATGTCATCATTGTAATATTGCCACATCTATGGTCGCCAACTTGGATCAACTATCTTGAATAAATTTGGCAACAATGCAGTGTGGGGTGGCACTACTCCATAAATCAACGAAGTTATTCAGTCTGTAATCCCTGTTATGCATACAGTCAGAATGATCAAAGAAGCCAGTCGGGGTGGCCGAGCGGTTCTAGGAGCTACAGTCTGGAAAAGCGCGACCGCTGCGTCGCAGGTTCTAATCCTGCCTCGGGCATGGATGTGTGTGATGTCCTTAGGTTAGTTAGGTTTAAGTAGTTCTAAGTTCTAGGGGACTGATGACCTCAGCAGTTAAGCCCCATAGTGCTCAGAGCCACTTGAACCGTTTTTTCATCAAACAAATACCAATACAGCATTCTAGTATAATGTGCAAGGTCTGTCGATCAACATGTATTGTCAACTCTCATCTCAGTTCCTGCCAGTCAATTTTACAATATGTGCGATGTACATTTCAGTCATACACTCCTGCACTCCTGGAAATGGAAAAAAGAACACATTGACACTGGTGTGTCAGACCCACCATACTTGCTCCGGACACTGCGAGAGGGCTGTACAAGCAATGATCACACGCACGGCACAGCGGACACACCAGGAACCGCGGTGTTGGCCGTCGAATGGCGCTAGCTGCGCAGCATTTGTGCACCGCCGCCATCAGTGTCAGCCAGTTTGCCGTGGCATACGGAGCTCCATCGCAGTCTTTAACACTGGTAGCATGCCGCGACAGCGTGGACGTGAACCGTATGTGCAGTTCACGGACTTTGAGCGAGGGCGTATAGTGGTCATGCGGGAGGGCGGATGGACATACCGCCGAATTGCTCAACACGTGGGGCGTGAGGTCTCCACAGTACATCGATGTTGTCGCCAGTGGTCGGCGGAAGGTGCACGTGCCCGTCGACCTGCGACGGGACCGCAACAACGCACGGATGCACGCCAAGACCATAGGATCCTACGCAGTGCCGTAGGGGACCGCACCGCCACTTCCCAGCAAATTAGGGACACTGTTGCTCCTGGGGTATCGGCGAGGACCATTCGCAACCGTCTCCATGAAGCTGGGCTACGGTCCCGCACACCGTTAGGCCGTCTTCCGCTTACGCCCCAACATCGTGCAGCCCGCCCCCTGTAGTGTCGCGACAGGCGTGAATGGAGGGACAAATGGAGACGTGTCGTCTTCAGCGATGAGAGTCGCTTCTGCCTTGGTGCCAATGATGGTCGTATGCGTGTTTGGCGCCGTGCAGGTGAGCGCCACAATCAGGACTGCATATGACCGAGGCACACAGGGCCAACACCTGGCATCATGGTGTGGGGAGCGAACTCCTACACTGGCCGTACACCTCTGGTGATCGTCGAGGGGACACTGAATAGTGCACGGTACATCCAAACCGTCATCGAACCCATTGTTCTACCATTCCTAGACCGGCAAGGGAACTTGCTGTTCCAACAGGACAATGCACGTCCGCATGTATCCCGTGCCACCCAACGTGCTCTAGAAGGTGTAAGTCAACTACCCTGGCCAGCAAGATCTCCGGATCTGTCCCCCATTGAGCATGTTTGGGACTGGATGAAGCGTCGTCTCACGCGGTCTGCACGTCCTGCACGAACGCTGATCCAACTGAGGTGCCAGGTGGAAATGGCATGGCAAGCCGTTCCACAGGACTACATCCAGCATCTCTACGATCGTCTCCATGGGAGAATAGCAGCGTGCATTGCTGCGAAAGGTGGATATACACTGTACTAGTGCCGACATTGTGCATGCTCTGTTGCCTGTGTCTATGTGCCTGTGGTTATGTCAGTGTGATCATGTGATGTATCTGACCCCAGGAATGTGTCAATAAAGTTTCCTCTTCCTGGGACAATGAATTCACGGTGTTCTTATTTCAATTTCCAGGTGTGTATATTCAACAGTGCTTTCACTGCCTACAATATGGTTGGCTAAATAATCAGTGCCAGTCAGAGGTTTGTTATAATACATGTGAAGGTATTCACAGAGCAATACAGTGTGCAAGTCAAACAACCTGTTGCATGCACTGTAAAGGAAATCATTCATGCAGGGATAAAACTTGTAAAAAGAGCCTTAAACAACAGGAAGTTAGTAAAACACCAGCTACCCTAATTATTTAATTCAAAGAAGCTGAGAAATATGTAAATTGTAGATAATATACTGCAGTGATATGAAAACATAGGAAGAGTAAATTGCATTGGGAAAAGGAGCTTCCCACTCCCATAAAATACACAATACAGATTCGTGACAGCATTACACTATGTGATCAAAAGTATCTGGACACCCCCAAAAAACATACGTTTTTCATACCTACTGCCAGGTACTCCATATCAGCGACGTCACTTGTCACTAGACATCCTGAGAGAGCAGAATGGGGCGCTCCGCAGAACTTACGGACTTCGAACGTGGTCAGGTGATTGGGTGTCACTTGTTCCATACGTCTGTGCGCGAGATTTTCACACTCCTAAAGATCCCTACGCGTACAGCTTCCGATGTGATAGTGAAGTGGAAACGTGAAGGACACAAAAGCATACTGGTCGACCTCGTCTGTTGACAGAGACCGCCGACAGTTGAAGAGGGTTGTAATGTGTAATAGGCAGACATCTATCCAGACCATCACACAGGAACTCCAAATTGCATCAGGAGAAAACTTGGATTTCATGGTCGAGCGGTTGTTCATAAGCCACACATCACGCTGGTAAATGCCAAACGACGCCTCGCTTATTGTAATTAGGACTAAACATTGGACGATTGAACAGTGGAAGAACGTTGAGTGGAGTGACGACTCGCGGTACACAATGTGGCGATCCGATGGCAGGGTGTGGGCATGGCGAATGCCCAGTGAACGTCATTTGACAGAATGTCTAGAGCCAACAATAAAATTCGGAGGCGATGGTATTATGGTGTGGTCGTGCTTTTCATGAGGGGGGCTTGCACCCCTTGTTGTTTTACGTGGAACTATCACAGCACAGGCCTACATTGAAGTTTTAAGAACCTTCTTGCTTCCCACTGTTGAAGAGCAATTTGGGGTTGGCGATTGCATCTTTCGACACGATCGAACACCTGTTCATAATGCACGGTCTGTGGCGGAGCGGTTACACGACATAAAAATTCCTGTAATCTACTGGCCTGCACAGAGTCCAGACCTCAATCGTACAGAACACCTTTGGGAAGTTTTAGAACGCCTACTTCGTGCCAGGCCTCGCCGACCGACATCGCTACCTCTCCTCCGTGCAGCACTCTGTGAAGAATAGGCTGCCATTTTCCAAGAAACCGTCCAACACCTGATTAAACGTATGCCTGCGAGAGTGGAAGCTGTCATCAAGGCTAAGGGTGGGCCAACACTATATTGAATTCCAGCATTACCGATGGAGGGCTCCACGAACTTGTAAGTCATTTTCAGCCAGATGTCCAGATACTTTTGATTACATAGTGTATATCCTAATAGATCAACACTAACAAAGGCTTTATGACGCCAGCACCCCTCTTTGCCAACGTAAGTTTGTCAGCATCTCCAGTCACAGATAATCCTTACGCACCACTTCCACATATTCACGATCACCAGCAGTTGGGCAGATTTGGACAACTTACTGGAGGGTGTGGGGGAGGACAAGAACACATCACTGACTGAAAAGCTGGTGTCTTGAATATTAAATTAATGAGACAATTAACCTCTTATAATGAAGGTAATGTGAATTACATAGATAAATACAACATGGATGCCACCATAAATACAGAAAATAAAATGGTTCATAATGGAAATATTCCAGGGCGACCCGTGATGTGCCAAACTTCACACATGCATGGTGTGTGGGCTGCGAGTAGGCCAAGACCCATTGTGTCTTGGCTTTGCTCAATCCTTCTCTGAAATACTCAGGACAGTGTGACATTTCATTGAGCAGATTGGTGCGTTATTTTTCGGTCTGCACACCTCCCTTCAATTAGGCAGAACCGTGGTGTCAGCGCTGTTTACAAATGGTTCAAATGGTTCTAGTCATTATGAGACTTAAACATATGAGGTCATCAGTCCCATACACTTAGAACTACTTAAACCTAACTAACCTAAGGATATCACGCACATCCATGCCCGAGGCAGGATTCGAACCTGCGACCGCAGCAGCAGCGCGGTTCCGGACTGAAGCGCCTAGAACCGCTCGGCCACAACGGCAGGCGCGCTGTTTACACCCTTCTGTCTGCTCATGGTATGAGGGACACTGTCTGTTTGCACAAAAAGAGGGGAATGGCAGAAAAGGAGGATGAGAATTTTAAATCTATGTTATGCAGTCGCACAAACGACAAGTACTCCAAATTTGCTATGGAAGGACATTACTATAACACACAAAAAGAATTTAACCTTCGAGGAGGCGCACTGTTGTAAAAAGTACAACAGCAGCTGTTTTTATGCCTAACCGGCGCCTTAATCTTGAGGTATTGCGACAAAGCTGCTATGTATTCCATTCTTGAAGTTTTTTCGACAATGTTAAAGTAGCTTCAGTTCATTTGGTTACCTTTCTCAGATTGTTTTCAGAATTGTAAGCAACGGCGTGTCGAATATTGTAAAAAGTACAACGCGCGCCTGCTGGTGTGACAGTTGCAAGCTTTTTGTTCCAGCAGTCAGTGACCAGAGGAAAGTGTACTAAAGAGTTAACTGTACTTGTCCGTTGTTTTTTAGTTTTTATAGATGCACATTAAACGTTACTTTGGTCACACCGACATCTGAATGTACTTATTCACTTCATTTCTTCGATGTTTTGTTCCAATTCAAAGGGTGTATCAGACGAAGAACTTCGCAAACTGCTCGTAAAAAAAATGGTTCAAATGGCTCTGAGCACTATGCGACTTAACTACTGAGGTCATCAGTCGCCTAGAACTTAGAACTAATTAAACCTAACTAACCTAAGGACATCACACACATCCATGCCCGAGGCAGGATTCGAACCTGCGACCGTAGCAGTCGCACGGTTCCTGACTGCGCGCCTAGAACCGCGAGACCACCGCGGCCGGCTGCTCGTAAAAGGTGATGATAAAGTCCATCCAGACTTTCCAGTTTTGGAGGAAAGTAAAGTAGATTGGAGCGATAAAAACACTAAACAGGACCATGGCAGTGAACGTGAACTTGAAAGTGAGGATAGTAATGATCCTGAAGATACAGCAGATGTGCGAGGGTTCTTTATTGAAAAGGCGAAGTTTCACGTTGGTGTAAAAACGAATGTGCTAAAACATAAAAAACCAACAGAAAAAACATTGAACAAATTCTACCAGATCCGAAGAGAAGGGTGAAGGGTATAACTGATGAAGCCAGTGTTTTTTTGAAAGTAATTGACCATGAGTTTATTGATGAAATCGTGAATTATACAAATATCTAAATAAGTAAACAGCGAGACAGGCATCGATTCTCGCACAAAAGAGGTAATAAAGTGACGAAATAATGGCTGTATTCGGAATTTTTTTAAGAAGAATGTAATGGAACTTTGGACAACAGACGGATCAGGAATGCTGCTGCTTAGGACTGAATTGAGTTACGATAGGTTTCTATTTTTTCTAAGCTGTAGGCGATTTGTTGATACGGAAACGAGAAACGACAGACGAAAATCTGATAAGTTACTTGCAATCTGTACAGTATTGGATACTTTTGCTGTTAACTGTCAATGTTCCTACAGCTTGGTGAATACACCACGATAGATGAAATACTTCATGCCTATGGAGACCGATGTAGATGTATTCAGTACATACCCAGCAAACGAGCTAAATACAGGACAAAAATTTTCTTGCAGTAATCTGGAGGTTCATTGCGGCATGCAACAAAAGGACAAAATCTGGTATCAAATGCTCCTGAGGACATAGTGAAAAGATATGTGGTGCCTATAGAAAATTCTAACAGGAACCTTAGAACTAACAATTGGTAGACAAGCTAACTCCTTTCTGACTATTTGATACAGAAGACTATCACTTGCATTCGTAAAATGATGAAGAACAGACGTGAAATTTTTCCAGAATTTCTCCCAAACAAAGCGAAGAAATTGGAAGTGCAATGTTTGGATATCAGTAAGATAAGACCTTAGTTTCATATGTTCCTTGAAAAAACTGTGCTGTCATACTTTTGTCTGCTGTGCATGACATGGTGACAGTGGATGAAGAAACACACAAACCTGAAATCGTAATTGGGTACAACATGACAAAAGGTTGAGTTGACATTGTAACTAAAATGTGTGAATGATACTTCATTTCAATAATTACAAGATGCTCGTCATTAGCTACTTTTTCATTTTTCTGAACATTGCCGGAATTAATTCGTAAGCAAATTGCCTGTGAAAGGTGTTCTGAAAGCTAACATACGTCAGAAAAACTGGCTAAATTGTTATTTAAAGAACTAAAAGAGCAAACGCTTTTGTGATAAATGTTGAAGATAGTGAATATGAACTGCTTTCTTGAATAAATATAATAGTTTGCTTAAGACAAGTTTGTTTTTACTGTCAAATGACCATGTAAATTTTACAACGCGCGTCTGCTCGTGTGACAACAGCAGGCGAGCGAACCAAAGGGTTAAACTTTTAGTTGACAATGAAAGAGCAAATTATTACAATGGTCGACAGATGGAATTCATTGTTCCGTGCATCAAGAAGCACATTGTGCTAAATTTGCAGACATAGAGCACGTGAGGAAGTTGTTGGTAAGAATAATAAAATTATTTCGCTGTCGATTGCAAACACTTTTCGATGGAACTTAATGAAGAGTATGGAGAAGCGAAGTATGTTCTTGAAGCCAAATGACATGCCTGGAACGATTTTTCGATTTTAAACTCGCCGTTGATGAATTTGCGAAGGAAAAAGAAGTGCAAGAACGAAAATTAGAACATTCAGAATGGACTGCAGGCCTGGAATTTTAAGTGGAATTGACTGCACAGTGCCTAAAATAAGACTTTGCAATGTCAGAAACTACTTCTTTCTGGTTTGATGGGAATGAATTTAAATAGAAAATCGCATTGTTTAAGTCACATATTCTGGCAAACGCAGTCCAGTTCTATAATCTCACTGGTGTTAAATAAAACATGAATGCATTGTGACCTTAAAAGAATTACATGTATAAATTACTAAAATTTTTGAGGTCACTGACAGTCTTTGTTTTCGAGCTGTTTTAGATGGCATTTTTGTTTCAGTTGGAAGTGCTGCTGTGCGTGTGAGAATATATTTGATCTGCATGGTAATTCCCGTTTTTAAGAGAGATCCCTTTAACTTGAAAACTGTCTAGTGCAACAGCAATGCTTTCCTCAGGTAGAGTTAACAAGTCTACATCTACATCTACATAGATACTCCGCAAGCTACAGTACGGTACGTGGCGGAGGGTACCCTGTACCGCTACTTGTTCTACTTGTTATTTTTTCCCATTCCTCTTGTAAATAGAGAGAGGGAAAAATGACTGCTGTATACCTCCGGATGAGCCCTAATTTCTCGTTTCTTTCCTTCATGGTCCTAACGCGCAATCTATGTTGACGGTAGGAAAATCGTTCTGCAGTCAGCTCCAGATTCCGGTTCTCTAAATTTTTTCAATAGTGTTTCTTGAAAACCACATTGCTTTCCTCCAGGGATTCCCATTTCAGCATCTCTGCAACACTTACATGTTGTTCGAACCTACTGGTAACAAATCTCCATAATGAGGTTGCAAACGTCCTATAATAATTCAACTAACCTATGTGAGTAGTGGGACAATGTATGTTACGGCGTGTTTTGTTAGTGCAGGTTGCATACATTGGGGGCAAACTTACTGTTCTATGTAAGTGGATTATGACCCCTGGGGGTTGATTTGTGACCCTCTGAGGATAACCTGTCCTGAGAAATCCCCACCCCTCCCCTCCTTCTACCTCTGCACTGGCTCTGGAAACCTCCATCACTCCTCTGACCCCCTCATTGATACAAGTAAACTTTCAGGCCTGAGTTAGTCAAATAGTTCCCTCCCACTCCATCAATTTGACTGACTAATAAAATTGATCAATCAATTAACCCCCTCCCCCTTTGGGAAATTCCTACATCCTCCCCCTCATCTCCAACACCTGGAAATTGATGGGTCTGTGCTGGAAATGAGGGATCTCATGTCAGGAAATTCAGTTACACAGCAAAGAATATAACGTTTATTTATAAAATTCAATTTTCGGGGGTTGGGTCTCTCTTGATCACCACTTTCTGCTGTTTAAAGAGAGATGCAGATCTTGTAAAATACTTCGAAAAGATGTAATTAATCAATCACTTTCTTTTATTCCAGTGGCAAAAGGAACCACATAAATACACTGTCACAGATCACGCTAAACATAACTGAAAAAGTTTATCGCACATGCTCCATCAACTGGCGTCATGTTCACTGGAAGGAGCCATGCACTGGGCTCATGGCACCAGCCAGGGTCCAAGACACAGCAACCGCAGGGCTGGGCTAAGCACTTCATTTCATGCAAGAAATACCCCAGCCTTCCCCTGTGGGATACCGGCGCACATGAGAACTACATCCAAAACAAATGCCTGACTGAGAATCTATCTAGAAATACTGCTGAAGTCAATAAACTGATTGACTAATTAATTTCTGGGGACCGTGCACCACAGTGCGAGTCAGTACTGGTCTTCTTCATATGCACCATCCCAGAAAATTCTGATGTTACTGCAAGGGCAGAATGTTGACGTAGTGGATGAGAAGATGCCATTTTCTCCCAATGCTCTACTGCTTTTCACTTCAGTTAATAATTTAGCAGCTTGTGGTTCAAAGCACTTAAATATTGGTTTAGAAGCATCAGTGGACAGTGACTGGCATGTTGTGTTAGAGATTGAAAATGCATCATGAAGTGTTAAAGTGAGGTTTACAGTGTTGGAACGGAATGAACTGTGTCATGCACAACACTACATCAACCAACAGATGACCTCCAAGTATTCTCCATCTCTGGACATTTATTGTGCTGGCCTTATGCTATCTATAACATCATTGTACAATTGTGTAACCCTCATGGTCAGACCTGGAGGTTTTATCTGCAACACTCCACAATTACAAACTTGTTCAGGCTGTAGACGGTGCTATCCCTCATGCTGCAAAGACTGAAAAGTGGGCTGCCATATGTTTAAACTGTGTATAAAGACATCATTAACTATCTCTGTACTTATAGTGTGCATGTATATAATTTAGAACAGTGGTTTAACACAGTATCAAAAAAGAAGCTAAAGGAACACCCATCAGTTTGAGAGAAATACATGGCTGAATTTTCTGCATACAAGAAATAGTTATTCAGGAAATACTGTAAAAATGAACCATCTGATTTTGTTGTTGATGTAATGCAGCTGATTTATCATTGCTGAAATAAACAAAAAAAGATACCTAACCTCAAATCTTTGTTGTTTTTGTTATCTAACCGTCCCATCATTGTACAATGTAAGGTGTAGCCATTGTAGCTCAGTTTGTAAGATGATTACGCCGTAGTGGCTACATATATTATCATTATTATAAGAACAAGCGTTCATTTTTCTATAAAAGACCACTGCATACCAAAACCTGACAGAGTCGGTATCATGGTCAGGTGGGTGAATCATCAGGACTTTGGTGTAAATGACTAGTCCTGTGATGGTGTGGAAGATGACTGGAAGAAGAAGAAGAAAAATGGGGTACTCCTACCTTATAATATAACAGCGATAATTGTAGGTCAATCCAACTGTGGCAAGAAAAATTTTCTCATGTCACTATTAACACACCCAGACGGAGTCCACTTTGAGCTTGTATGTGTATTTTCAAAACGCTGTTTCACCCAAGTACCATCTAATGTAAAAGATACTGCAGGGTGTTGATGGTGTAACACACACAATATTCAGTCAAAGCGGTCCAATTCCCCCACCAGAAAATGTAAAGCCAGACAATGTTTCTGTGGAAAACCAAGAGCAAATTCTACGATATTTCTGGTTTGGTTGTCATATGGATATTGAAGTATTGTATTTGAATGAGACGAATTACAGAATCCTAAAACAGTTGGTGACGGAAAGTGAAAATCTCATTACAGTTTTCAGAGAAGACAATTTGAATATAAAACACATTTACCAGGCACATGTAGGAACCAAAATGTCACTCAATTATTTTGTAAAGATATGTGCCGACTGTTGGGACACACACAGTATGGGTTTCTTGTTATGGATAAATCAAGAAAACTGAATGACAGTAGGTATAGATGGATCTTCGAGGAGTTTCTATACATAGACAGAGAATGTATTTGTACATAGATGGAAAATTTCAGTCTCTTGAACCCTTCTGAGACTGATCGACGAATTGGATGCTAGGGTTCACGAACTAGAGATGTACACCCACATCATTCTGAGAGGTGAAGTAGATGACTTAGCTCTAAAAGTTAATGGAACTGAAAAGAAAGCACATGACGTAAATGTAAAGGTTGAGCGAAATGTATATAAGGTCCAGTCTGCGAAGCAGCCCGCTTAGTATATAGCAAGATGCCGACTAAGCATAATGGAATCGCTAGACGGAAGGCTGTTCGAGGGAAGTTACAGTTGTTGAGGTCAGGACATTTGGATTGAGAGCAGAAACTGCGAGAAACGTTTAAACCAATTACTGAATCTCTCAATGAACTCTCAACAAAACTGCACAATCATGACGATTCTGATATTCCTGGTTTCATTAACCATCACAGCGACGCTAGGAGAGACAAAACATTCGGTGTTAGTGGTGAAGATCTGTACATTATGGGCACACAGCCTATAACTTTAAATGAAAAAAACAACACATGCAGGGGACAGGGAATTTCAAAGAGCACCAAGTCTACTGAACCTTATTTTCCTAAAACCCACAAAACAGTAAAATTTTCACCCAAAAATCTGGAGATGCATGGTGAAATACTACAGTTTACCAGTGCACATAGGAAAGCAGGAGACCAACTCAGTGCGAAATACAGAGACATTATAAAACCATTTTTATGAGATGGTTGGTATAGCAGTGGTGATGATATTGACATTCGGCATAAAAGAGTCAGCAGTCAGTATCCTCAGTTTGTATAATACGTCGATCCCTACTAATAGACCGACTAAGACTTATCATGGCACCAGCTGCTGCGGTAAATACCGTTTATTCGAATGAGGTTGTCTCATCAATTTCAGAGCTTAGAGAGAGATGTATAATCGAATGACTATGGAGACAGTAGTTAGAGAATTGCACACAACCAGCACACAAAACATACCCTTGTAGGCATGTTTTGATTAAAAGTTTGGATGTCTTATGGCAGGCTATCTTGTAGATATGAGGGAATGTGAAGAATGGATTCAAGTATATTTTAATGGTTTTTGATAGATGCTGCAAATTTACGTGGGTATTACCTGTTAAAAAAAGAGAGGGGGGGGGGAGAATGTTGTGGATGTGTCTGAGTCTGTGTTGCAGATAGGGACGATTCGATGACTAAACAATCACCAAACCGATAATGGTGGAGAGTTTTACAATAGGTATTTCAAGACCATGATGCTGC
Organism: Schistocerca gregaria; assembly: GCF_023897955.1. Taxonomy (NCBI): domain Eukaryota; kingdom Metazoa; phylum Arthropoda; class Insecta; order Orthoptera; family Acrididae; genus Schistocerca; species Schistocerca gregaria. The sequence continues at coordinate 559,875,637 of NC_064931.1, forward strand.
GGTGTGGAATACATTACTAAACGTTCACCAACCTGAAGGCGAGTATCGTGGAACATCTGAACAGAAAAATAAAAGGTCAAATGTGGCTGCATTTTAATCTTCTTGCCTCATACAGATAAACATATGTCCTCCCAGAAATAATTGCGCAGTAGAATCGAATCAAACATAGCACAATAAAAGTGAGAAAAACCAGTGTTCATGATAATAGACTCATGGTTCGGTGTACCATCGTATTAAAATGCTGGATCCATATAAACAGAAATTCATTGTGGGTGATTTGGTACGTGTCTCAAAACATAAGGCAGCATTTCAGAAGTAATACCTCCCAAACTGATCGAGTGAGATATTCACAGTATCCAACGAGCAGAGAACAAATCGCAGAACTTACTCGTCAAAAGATAGCAGTGGCACTGAAATTTCGAGGTGCTTTTACGCTGAAGAACAGCAGAAGATCTCAGAATCACATGTGCTTCTCGTATCCTGACAGCGGTGTATGCAGCTCAAAGTGCCCTGAAGCATAAAGGACTGGTTAAAGTACCCAGGATTCTCCCGATAACCAAGACATCAGGTGGAATTATCTCCTTCCTCATTCCAGCCCTCGCAGGTATCTCAGCGATGGGTTCACTGGCTGGTGAAGCTGCGGCTATCGCCAGAACAGTGAAGAGTTCATAAAAGTCCCAGGAGCAGCTACAGGAAGTAAGAAGACATAACTGCATTGCAGAAGCAGCTTACATTGGAAAGGACTCTACCTCAAACCATACCAGAAAGGACTAGATCTCTTTATAAATAGCACATTAGCAAGTCTACCGGATAGACAGCTTACAAATAGAGATCTACTCAAGGCAAAAATTCAGCATTCCAAGATTCTATGGTTGTTTATGCAGGATAAATTACTGAAGAATATATGGAATCCGGAGAATGTGGAATTATGAATTTAGATGTTGCTGGGGCACCAGGAACCCACTGGGCGCTGTACGTTAAGAAAAATACAAATAACGTCTGCTATTTCGTTTCATGTGGAGACTTTCAGTGGCCAGAAGAGTTACAACGATGCTTCACCGACCGAAGACGCGTGTTCTGCAATTTTCATCGCTACCAAGACTTTGATGCCTACCGATGCAGGCATCTGTGGATCACATTCCTCCTAATGTTTGCGAAGAAGCGCCTATATTGTGAGATGTATGAAGCACCCACCCGTCAGTCGAGGTTCAGATGCAGTGTCGCATACTCTGAGATTAAAAGATCGATCGTTAGTATAACAGAGAATTTCTTCCCACCGATTGATTTAAGCAATGGGGAATGTAGTATTCTCATGATTTGACTGCAGACGTATAGCAGCATTCCGAATATCACAGAGGCTATCAATAAACTTTGTCTGGAAATTAATGGTGGAAAATAAATTGTGGAAATAGAACCTGGTGAGTACGATACTGACAATTTAAACAAAGTTTTAAAATGGTCTGGAAAAGGGATTGCGCTGTGTGCAGACATCAATACATTCAAATCCGAAATAAAGAAAACGAGTGCAACGATTGACTTTAAACAGAAAGCATCAGTAGGACGACTACTGTGTTTTGAAGAAGGGTCCTAATAAGTTCTACAGATGCGACCATCCAGTGGATTTACTCGCTGTCAGTACAATTCGTGTCGAGTGTGACATCGCAACAAACTCTTATGTCAACAACGGATTGTTTCATATAGTTTACGGATTCTTCCCATCAGGGGGGACAGGGTAGAAGATCGTTGAGACCCCTACCAACGCTATTTACCTTCCAGTAACAGTTAAGGCTTTGGACTATCTGCATATTGTGGACCAAGATAATCAACTTGTCGATATTCGTGGCGAGGAAATCATTGTATGGCTTCTTCTAAGGCGGAACCAGCAGTGACCTCCAATGTGCAGAGACCCAGAAACAGTGGCAGCCTTCAATAAGCCGGGACCTGTTGGAGGCAGAATCGATGACCTTTAATTTTCAGGACCAGAGGCGATGGCTGCTAGCTTCAACCAGTCAGAGATTGCAGCAGCCCTGTATTGTCAGCAAAGACAGGATGGGCGCAAAGTATTAAATCAAAGTGCACAATGCTCAGCACGGCACTTCTCAACAGAACAGCAAGGTGCAAACTACGAGTTTCTTAAATCAGTGGATCTGAAGACGTCGCAGTGACTTCGTTCGATATAACTAGGCTGGTGGAGAATAACGAGAGTATAATATGCCATGAATACTTCTTGCATAAACCTTATGCATCAGCTGCCTTGTACAATAACGATTAAATTAGGACTGTCATTCAACACCAGGGCGCTTTAACCCTCCCATCCAAGAGTTCTATATATCTTGATGGATCATGTATGAAAACGGATGGTACTGCTACAGTGGCATTGAATGCTTTAGCATTCCTGTTTCATGCGAGACAATATGAACTTAATGGGGTAGAGATTGGCTGTACATGCAATGTACGCATAACATCAACTCTTGAAACGTATGTCTCCGCTGCTCCCTCAGATTTGAACGATTTAGAAAATGCTGAATGGTTCACTGACGAGCTAGTGTACAGAACAGTGGAAGAGTACAAGAGATTTACTGTTTGAAATTGGTTATGGTATACTTTGAGGACATGTGGCGAATTGCTCTGAATGCTGAACAGGAACTTATTCTGGTACAGAGTACAATGAATAACCACTCATACATTCAAGGAACTCAAGAGAAGAACGAGATCACCATCAATAAAATAATATGGAAAATGCCACACATCACAGTATCGCATGAGCATCGTTTGAAGCTTTTAAAAGTTCTGAATGCCGGTGTATTTCTATCTACTGTATGCTGACAAACGTGGTCTACTGAAACCTCCTTTCAGCTGAGGACGCCCAAGTTCATCGTACTTGCGTTTCAGACTAATAGAGGAGGGAATATAGCAAATGATTCTACCAAATCTGTTAACTGTAAGTTAAGTAATTCCAGAGTCTAACTGAATTCTGAATTATACTCATATGATAATTTACACTGCAATGGGATTAAATGTATGCAGTTTGGCGTATGACATGCATGCGGGTTTCTGTGCTTCGCGCTATGAAGAGGAGGGATGTCTACTCTGTCCACGGAAATTCAAGGAGCTGACGCCAACGTAAAAGACTGTTTAAAACAGAATGAGATAATTAAATATGGACCTATAGATTTAGGAACTGAATTTGAATCTTCGGCAAATTTCCCAGAAGACACGGCAGCGTATGCTGTAGTTGTACATGACTGTGTTACAGTGACCCCTTGCGGGGCCGCCCGCATTGCCACCCGCGCCGCTCCCGCCAGTGAGCCAGCACGTTATTCGTTCGTTTCTTTTGTCTGTCGACTCGACTGAATTGAGTTATCGAGTTGTTGTACTTTCCTATGTAGCACGCGCGTCCGCACCATCGTGTTTTATACGTTTCTGTCTGACACAGATGGCTAACACATACCTACGACAGAATTCTAGTGGTCTCGATACGTTACTCTGTCTGGCATTTGCTCTAGAAAAGTCGTAAATATGCTACTGTTCTACTGCACAGAGAACCTTCGATGCGCAGCGTTGTAAATACGGACTATACGCCGAATAGGAAGCTGGTTTACATTCAGAAGCAGAAATATTAAGACTGACGAATGAATAAGTAAAAAGTCTTAGTTATAGGAAGTGCACACTCACCCTGACATTGGTTGTCCTATTGACTATGTAATTAACCAATTTGTCAGGAAGAATGTTGTTTGTTCTTGTTGTTGTTGTTCTTGTTGTGGTCTTCAGTCCTGAGACTGGTTTGATGCAGCTCTCTATGCTACTCTATCCTGTGGAAGCTTCTTCATCTCCCAGTACCTACTGCAGCCTACATCCCTCTGAATCTGCTTAGTTTATTAATCTCTTGGTCTCTCTCTACGATTTTTACCCTCCCCGCTGCCCTGCAATACTAAATTGGTGATCCCTCGATGTCTCAGAACATGTCCTACCAACCGATCCCTTCTTCTAGTCAAGTTGTGCCACAAACTCCTCTTCTCCCCAATTCTTTTCAATACCTCCTCATTAGTTATGTAATCTACCCATTTAATCTTCAGCATTCTTCTGTAGCACCACATTTCGAAAGCTTCTATTGTCTTCTTGTCTAACTATTTATTGTCCACGTTTCACTTCCATACATGGCTACAATCCATACAAATACTTTCAGAAACGACTTCCTGACATTTAAATCTATACTCAATGTTAACAAATTTTTCTTCTTCAGAAACGCTTTCCTTGACATTGCCAGTCTACATTTTATATCCTCTTTACTTCGACCATCATCAGTTATTTTGCTCCCCAAATAGCAAAACTCCTTTAATACTTTCAGTGTCTCATTTCCTAGTCTAATTCCATCAGCATCACCCGGCTTAATTAGACTACATTTCATTATCCTCGTTTTGCTTTTGTTGATGTTCATCTTATACCCTCCTTTCACGACATGGTCCATTCCGTTCAACTGCTCTTCCAAGTCCTTTGCTGTCTCTGACAGAATTACAATGCCATCGGCGAACCTCAAAGTTTTTATTTCTTCTCCATGGATTTTAATAAATACCTACTCCGACCTTTTCTTTCGTTTCCTTTATTGCTTGCTCAGTATTCAGATTGAATAACATCGGAGAGAGGCTACAACCCTGTCTCACTCCCTTCCCAACCACTGCTTCCCTTTCATACCACTCGACTCGTATGACCGCCATCTGGTTTCTGTACAAATTGTAAATAACCTTTCGCTCCCTGTATTTTACCCCTGCCACCTTCAGAATTTGAAAGAGAGTATTCCAATCAACTTTGTCAAAACCTTTCTCTAAGTCTACAAATGCTAGAAACGTAGGTTTGCCTTTCCGTAATCTTTCTCCTGAGATAAGTCGTAGGGTAAGTATTGCCTCACGTGTTCCAACATTTCTACGGAATCCAAACTGATGCTCCCCGAGGTCGGCCTCTACCAGTTCCTCCATTCGTCTGTAAAGAATTCGCGTTAGTATTTTGCAGCTGTGACTTATTAAACTGATAGTTCGGTAATTTTCACATCTGTCAACACCTGCTTTCTTTGGGATTGGAATTATTATATTCTTCTTGAAGTCTGAGGGTATTTCGCCTGTCATACATCTTGCTCACCAGATGGTAGCGTTTTGTCAGGACTAGCTCTCCCAAGACTGTCAGTAGTTCTAATGGAATGTTGTCTACTTCGGGGGCCTTGTTTCGACTCAGGTCTTTCAGAGCTCTGTCAAACTCTTCATGCAGTGTCATATCTCCCATTTCAGCTTGATCTACATCCTCTTACATTTCCATAATATTGTCCTCAATTACATCGCCCTTTTATAGACCCTCTATATACTACTTCCACCTTTCTGCTTTCCCTTCTTTGCTTAGAACTGGGTTTCCATAAAACCTCTTGATATTCATGCAAGTGGTTCTCCTTTCTCCAAAGGTCTCTTTAATTTTCCTATAGGCAGTATCTACACTCCTGGAAATGCAAAAAAGAACACATTGACACCGGTGTGTCAGACCCACCATACTTGCTCCGGACACTGCGAGAGGGCTGTACAAGCAATGATCACACGCACGGCACAGCGGACACACCAGGAACCGCGGTGTTGGCTGTCGAATGGCGCTAGCTGCGCAGCATTTGTGCACCGCCGCCATCAGTGTCAGCCAGTTTGCCGTGGCATACGGAGCTCCATCGCAGTCTTTAACACTGGTAGCATGCCGCGACAGCGTGGACGTGAACCGCATGTGCAGTTGACGGACTTTGAGCGAGGGCATATAGTGGGCATGTGGGGGGCCGGGTGGACGTACCGCCGAATTGCTCAACACGTGGGGCGTGAGGTCTCCACAGTACATCGATGTTGTCGCCAGTGCTCGGCGGAAGGTGCACGTGCCCGTCGACCTGGGACCGGACCGCAGCGACGCACGGATGCACGCCAAGACCATAGGATCCTACGCAGTGCCGTAGGGGACCGCACCGCCACTTCCCAGCAAATTAGGGACTCTGTTGCTCCTGGGGTATCGGCGAGGACCATTCGCAACCGTCTCCATGAAGCTGGGCTACGGTCCCGCACACCGTTAGGCCGTCTTCCGCTCACACCCCAACATCGTGCAGCCCGCCTCCAGTGGTGTCGCGACAGGCGTGAATGGAGGGACAAATGGAGACCTGTCGTCTTCAGCGATGAGAGTCGCTTCTGCCTTGGTGCCAGTGATGGTCGTATGCGTGTTTGACGCCGTGCAGGTGAGCGCCACAATCAAGAGTGCATACGACCGAGGCACACAGGGCCAACACCCGGCATCATGGTGTGGGGAGTGACCTCCTACACTGGCCGTACACCTCTGGTGATCGTCGAGGGGACACTGAATAGTGCATGGTACATCCAAACCGTCATCGAACCCATCGTTCTACCATTCCTAGACCGGCAAGGGAACTTGCTGTTCCAACAGGACAATGCACGTCTGCATGTATCCCGTGCCACCCAACGTGCTCTAGAAGGTGTAAGTTAACTACCCTGGCCAGCAAGATCTCCGGATCTGTCCCCCATTGAGCATGTTTGGGACTGGATGAAGTGTCGTCTCACGCGGTCTTCACGTCCAGCACGAACGCTGGTCCAACTGAGGCGCCAGGTGGAAATGGCATGGCAAGCCGTTCCACAGGACTACATCCAGCATCTCTACGATCGTCTCCATGGGAGAATAGCAGCCTGCATTGCTGCGAAAGGTGGATGTACACTGTACTAGTGCCGACATTGTGCATGCTCTGTTGCCTGTGTCTATGTGCCTGTGGTTCTGTCAGTGTGATCATGTGTTGTATCTGACCCCAGGAATGTGTCAATAAAGTTTCCTCTTCCTGGGACAATGAATTCACGGTGTTCTTATTTCAATTTCCAGGAGTGTATTTTAACCCTAGTGAGATAAGCCTCTACATCCTTACATTTGTCCTCTAGCCAACCCTGATTAGCCATTTTGCACTTCCTGTCGATATAATTTTTGAGACGTTTGTATTCCTTTTTGCCTGCTTCATTTACTGCATTTTTATATTTTATTCTTTCATCAATTAAATTCAATATGTCTTGTGTTAGGCAAGGGCTTCTACTAGCCCTCGTCTTTTTACCTATTTGATCCTCTGCTGCCTTCACTATTTCATCCCTCAAAGCTACCCATTCTTCTTCTACTGTATTTCTTTCCCCCATTCTTGTCAATTGTTCCCTTATGCTCTCCCTGAAACTCTCTACAACCTCTGGTTCTTTTAGTTTATCCAGGTCCCATCTCCTTAAATTCCCACCTTTTTGCAGTTTCTCAGGTAGAATAGGAGCATGTAATTCATCATTTAAGCGAGAGAACCAGAATTGTAACTTTTTATATCATAAAATGGCATTATCTTGTATATATGTATAATCAGTTTAAATAAAACTTTCCTAAACTTTGCATGTGACTTGATTATTTTTTATTACGGTAGAAGTAAAGGTAGCTCAAGATATCTTTAGCGCCCCCTTGTTGAGTTTTTTCTGTATTCGCTACTGATGTGTTATTAACTAGTGCCTGCTCACTAGTGTCGTGTGACGAGCTGCATAAAAGAACATATGCCTCGCCATACCCAGAATATTCCACGTGGTAATGACATCCCCTATAAAGGTATAATAACGTCGATTAGATTGTTGGATCGCACAGATACCATTATCTAAGTGAAGGGGAAGGAGAAGATCACATGGTTCCATCAAATCTTGAAGTTTTTTGCCATTCTACAGGTGTCCTGCTCTCCATAGACTGAAGAATAAGAAGGAGATGTATGAAAATAATGTTGCTGTGTCTGCTTATGAAAATGCAAAATTAATTTTAGGTTGGATGAGAAATAAATGAATTTTTACCTCAGAATATGTGTACTTTTTTTACTGATTTCAGCCATTTCCCCCTTTAATATTATACAGGGTTGCTTACATACGACGTCTGTGGTTTTCTTCAGCCATAGGAGGTATAATTTTAGACATGTTTGCTATATGTCTTTGAAAGTGGACATGGTCACGTGCCTCCTGCTCCCATAAGCCAATTCGTGCTGCACTATAGTCGTAATCCCATTCAATCATTCTATATATTTTGTTTTCTTTCATCTTTAACTTCACCTCCTTAATAGCACTGATCTTCAGAAGAACTAATGCCATTTGTGTGATGCACGTCATTTGTATACATTTGTGAGGGTAGGGATTTGTTAAATAACAACAATATAGACATATGGTAACGAATCTTTGTCGGTTATTCAATTCTCAGATATACAATTTCATTTTTGAAATACAGTTCAGTTCTTGAGAACCAGTTCAGTTCTTGAGGTACAGTTCAGTTCTTGAGTTACAGTTTGACTCTGATATTTCGATGTAGAGATTCTTTTAACTTACGTGCTACAGGAGTAAAAGAGGTTGAGAATACATTTTTTATAATTTTTCCCAGTAGCACTGGATGAGAAAATTTCTACAGTACCTTTTACTAATGTACACTAAAAACTAATGTGGAGATCCTTTATTTATTACAACTAAATTTCATAGTCCTAATAGGTTGAACAGTAGTTCTGATGGACTGTGAGCTATATAAGCTTCAAAGCAAATCAGTCTTGGACAGTTAGCGGCAAGTGAAACTTAAAAAATAACGACGTACATGGTGCATAGATATGCAGAGTGAGGCATTTAAAACATTTTGTCAGAATATTTGGCGAAATACACATCGGATCAAAAATAGTGGCAATAAATGTTGTTCACTTCGGAGAGGGACATCCATTAACATAACGTTCGACCCCCTGCACCACCCCCAGAGATGGGAGGGGAGATGACTTTGAAATCTTAAACAGGAACCCCTATTTTTTATTGCAGATTTGGTTTTTCATGAAAAATATGTAACTTTTGATTGAAACATTTCCTTCCTTTCATGATACATGGCGTTGTAAACAGCGCACATGAATATGGGGTGATAATTGTTGCAAAATGGCAATATATCACAAAAATACTCATCAGATTAGGAAAATCAAAGGACACTATTTGACATTTGGGAAAATGCTATTATGCCACACAATCTACCCTCCCGCGATGCTTTCTTAGACTACATTTAGCGTTACCCAGGAACAACAATGTGAACATAGTAGTAATAAGTTCCCTTCGGGGTGCTTGATTTTTGTGAACCCCTTGCCTCTCACTATCTCGGGGTGCTTGGTTACTGTGACTCCCCTTGCCTCTTATTGTCTTTGAGTGCTTGATTGCTGTGAGTCCCCTTGTCTCTCACTATCTCTGAATGTTTGACTACTGTGAATCCCCTTGCCTCTCACAAGTGTTTCGGTGCAGCAAATGTTCGAAATGTTGTACCTTGTATCAAATGCACATTGCAACTGTATCTGAATGACAATCCGACATGTATTAGTGTCTCTGCGCTGATGTTTGCACATTCATTGCGAATTCGCTGCAGCGTATCTTCGGGGGTTGTTGGTACATCCATGTAAACTCTCTCTTTTAGCCACCCCCAGAGTAAAAAATCGACAGAAGTCAAAGCAGGGGAACGTGCGTGCCACATTTGAGGACCTCATCGTCAATCCATCGACCCAGATGGTTTCGATTCAAAACTTCTCCAGCTAGTCATGAATAGAGCTCTGGGCCTCCATCGAGTTGAAACCACATATCCAGTCTCGTTGGAAGTGGGACATCTTGGTAAATATAGGTAAAACATTATCCACAATGTCGTTGTACATTTGACCCGTCAGATTACCTTCTGTCAAGTTTGGCCCAATTACCTGCGTACCTAAGATACCGCACCAAACGTTGACACTCCATGGGCATCAATGTTAAACGTGCCTTAGCCAATGGGGATTCTCCACTGATCAATAGTGCATATTATGTCGATTCACTTGACCACAGTTCGTAAAATTTGATTCATCGGAGAAAAGTATCTGTGAACTGAAACTGTCATTGACTGCCAGTTATTCCTGTATCTAGCTGCAGAAATTCAGGCGATTGTGAAAATCGTCACCATACAGTTCTTGATGTAGCGATAAACGAAATGGATGTAATTTGTGTGGATGCAATATGCGTAGAACACTTCTTTGGGAAATTCTAGAATCTTGAGCAGTTTGCCGAGAACTAATGTGAGGATTTGCAGCAATCGCAGCTAAACATTCACTGTGTTATTTTCGTTTGTCACAGGCCGCGGTCGGACTCTTTCTCTGCGTTTAACATTTCCCATTTCATTAAACAGGTGGATAATACTGCGAAACGTCGTTGCAGACGGAACGTTCCTATTGGGGAACAGAGTAGCATGTTCTATGAGCCTCGAAGTACGCGGCAATAATATCGATCCTCCCTGCAATCGCAAACATCGTGGAAGAATTGCAGTCCAAATCATTGAAGTAACATGCACAGTCTAACGGCAGACTTAGCGCATGATCACGGTCTTTGCTTCATTCGATTGTGGGAGGTGTCACATGATAGCAGTATCAAAAATATCAAGAAAGTACTTCGATTGTCTTAATCGGATGAATATTTGTTAGAGATAGTACCGTTTTGCAAAAATTGTCAATTCATTTCCATGATTACCGATTACAGCGCCTTCTATTATGAAACAAAAGAAATATTTCATTCAAAAGTCACATACTTTTTAATGGAGAAGCCAAATCTCCAATAAATAATAGGGGTTCCTATTTAAGATTTCAAAGTCACCTACTCTCCAGCACTCGGTGGTGGTGCTGGGGGTCGAGCGTTATGCTAATGGATGTCCCTCTTCGAGGTGAACAACATTTACTACCACTTTTTTTTAATCCGATGTGTATTTCGCCAAATATTCTTACAAACAGTTTTAAATACCTCACCCTGTATATATTTACACAGTACACTTACGCTGTGTATGGAGAAATAAATATACGAACATTTTTTGTTTGCTCATAAGCACATATACACATAACAAAAAATGTTTTGCATCACCCCGGTTCCCAGAAATCCTGAAGATAGACGTTGACTGTGGATATTTTATCACAGACACAGTCCCTTTGACTGTCCAGAGATGTCACTAAACCCGACCAAATGTGTAAACAACCGGCATGAGCAATACCGCGGTTCGATCGCGTCCGCATTGTTACTTTGTACCAGGAAGGGCTCTCAGCAAGGGAATTGTCCAGGCGTCTTGGAGCGAACCAAAGCGATGTTGTTCGGACATGGAGGAGATACAGAGAGACAGGAACTGTCGATGACAGGCCTCGCTCAGACCACCAAAGGGCTACTGCTGCAGTGGATGACCACTACCTACGGCTTATCGCTCGGAGGAACCCTGACAGCAACGCCACCATGTTGAATAATGCTTTTCGTGCAGCCACAGGACGTCGTGTTACGACTCAAACTGTGCACTATAGGCTGCATTATGCGCAACTTCACTCCCGACGTCCACGGCGTGGCCCATCTTTGTAACCATGTACGATACGTGAATACCATCCTCCGACCGATAGTGCAACCATATCGGCAGCGTATTGGCGAAACATTCATCTTCATGGACGACAATTTGCGCCCCCATCGGGCACATCTTGTGAATGACTTCCTTCAGGATAACAACATAACTAGAGTGGTTCTCCAGACACGAACCCTATCGAACATGCCAGGGATAGATTGAAAAGGGCTGTTGAAGGTCGACGTGACCCACCAACCACTCTGAGGGATCTACGCTGAATCACCGTTGAGGAGTAGAACAATCTGGATCAATAGTGCCTTGATGAACTTGTGGATAGTATTCCACGACGAATACAGTCATGCATCAATGCAAGAGGACGTGTTACTGGGTAGTAGAGGTACCGGTGTGTACAGCAAACTGGACCACCACCTCAGAAGGTCTCGCTGTATGGTGGTACAACGCGCAGTGTGTGGTTGTCATGAGCAATAAAAAGGGCGGAAATGATGTTTATGTTGATCTCTATTCAGACTTTCTGTACATAGGCGATGCAAAGCTTTTTTGGTGTGTGTACAATCAAAATTAAAAGGTACGACCAGAAGATCAAGTGATCAGAAGTGCTGACATCTTGGGTATTTGGAGTGTAAGATGCATATGTGACACTACTGTTGTTTTGAAGTTTTGCCTTCCAGGAGGAATTCTCTGTCTGTGTATAGTTTTTTAAGTTTATATCCATAATCTAGGAGGATGAGATTGTTAACAAAGACGAGGTAGATATTATGCAGTACTGTGAAATTTATATCAAGGGTTTGTTCGACATGAAGGGCGATAGAATGTGAAGTCACTTAGGCTTGTATCATGTGGTTAAGTACCAGAAGGTGCCTGAAAATTACTTTAGGTGAACGTGGGGCACCACTACCTGCTTACATGTTGTGTCTATTAGATATATAGGAGGAGAACTAGGTGTTGGATGCATCACAGTCTTTTGTACATAGAGATATTGTAAGCGTACAGTACATATGCACTTATAGCGTGTTTGTTGTTGATGTGGATTATTTCAGTGCTGATGGAGAAAATTCGGTTAAGGTTTTGTTAACTGCAAATTTAACCGTGCTATACAGACCAAGTACGGACCATAGCCAGAAGCAAAATGTCTGCACAATGGCAAAATATTGTTTTATCCCTATACACCTTACAATGGGAAAAATCTAGGGTGCTAGAGTACATATATGGGCTTACTGAAAATCACTCTTTTGTTTCTTTGCCAAGAATGTTTAACAGTCGATTTATTATATTATTTAACGACTATTTGTTTTTGATGGGATGGTGAACTATGTGGAAAACGCGCACAACCAACTTGCTGGGTTGGTTCCTTGATATGTAGCCATTTGACGATGACTGAGAAACATGTTTATTTGCGGTGCAGTGGCAACTATGGTAGGTATCAGCTCCACATTCCAAGAGTTTTCTGCTACTGGTATGGAATACTGTCATCAAAGGAAGAATTTGATGATAGACATTCTGATCATATTGCTCACAGCCATCAAAACACTCTGCCTGTTAGCTGACAATCTCATGTGTGGGATTACAATTGTGAAAAGGACGTTGCAGATACATATGTGTTTTGCAGTATATATCACTTTACAAAGAAGGATGCAATATACCAGTCAACAAGGGCGGATTAAAAAAGGGGGGAGGGAGGTGGCATGGGCGAACGCCACCACTGAGAATTGGAACTAAATTAACATGAAATGGTAATTTTTGTAATCTGAGCCAAAGTTAAGCAAGCGACTTTAGACTCTTGGCCAGTGGATTCAGCCATTTAATTGGATATTCCCCAAGCCCTCGCACTTTGTGTGCCCGAAGGAATGTACTACCTGTACCAGTGACTTGTGCTCCCCCTCCTGTTCGAATTGTTGACGCCAAATATTAGCAGAGCCTCCTGATCTGTCACAGCAGCACACTTTGCAATTTTAATTTTCAAAATATAATCATATATCTATTCATGAACTACACTCGCAAAAACATAGCTGTCAACAGATTAAGAACTAGAATATTAAAAGTATGTTATTCTAATTTCAGATGATTTTCTTTTAATTTGCTTATCACGTTATCAAAAGGCTTATGAGCTTGTTGGGTGAGAGAGCTGCCAGGTTACACCCACGATGATGTGGGATGGTTTAACAGTAGTGTTATGCAGGAAGTAAGAGATAAAATTAAAAATATCCAACTGTTCTTGGCTAGAAGAATTGGAATTAACTGTTGGAGTCTGTTAGAGCATTTCAGATTTATGTAAGTAAAAATAGGTTTAATGCTACCAAATGATTTTGCTAAAGTGTAAATAGATGTCCATTTTACTGAAGCAACCCCAAATCTGATGTTTTGTCAGATGGGGTAATTCTTAGACAACAATTTGGCAAATGTGCAGCAGCACAGAGAATAATCCAGTGTATCAAACAGACTTAGGTGGGTCTCTAAGATTTGAATATTAGCCAATCTGTGCTTCATCACTAATGACACTGTCGTAGACTTAATAGCAACAAACAGTCATGACATCTTTGAGGAGTCCGCATCGAAACTGATATCAGTGACCATAACGCCGCTATAGCAACAATAAATACCAAAACGCAAAGGGGAAATAAAACAAGGAGAAAGAGTAACATGTTCAACAAACTAGACAGAGAAATAATAGTGTCATACCTCAATGAGGAACTTGAAACATCTATCTCAGGACAGAAGCATATAGAGTAACTACTGCTTCAGCTTGAAAGAATAGTTGACCATGCACAGGATAAATATGTACGCCGTAGGACAGTTCATAATGGGAGAGATCCTCCCTGGTGTAAAGCCACTGTAATGAAACTTTTAAACAAACACAGACTTCTGCATAATAGGTATAAAACAAGGCGTAGGGCTATAGATGCTGAATGAAACATGTCTGGCAGTCAAGAGAGCAATGAGTGAAGCTTTCAATGACAACCATTGCAAACTATTGTCAAATGATTTTTCACAAAACTCAAAAGAAATTCTGATCGTATACAAAGGCTGTTAGTGGCACAAAAGTTAGTATCCCGTCACTTGTGGACGAGACAGGAACTGAAACTGAAAGTAGCAAAGCAAAGCAGAAATGCTTAACTCTGTTTTCAAATGTTCCTTTACAAAGTAAAACCCAGAAATGTCACCCCAACTTAATTGTCGTACGATTGAGAAGACGAGTGAAATAGACCTTAGAGTCAGTGGCGTCGAGAAACAGCTGAAATCGTTAAAATTAAACAAATCCTCAGACCACAATGAAATCTTTATCAGATTCTATACCCAATTAACTATAATCTATCGTAGATCCCTTGAAAAAATCTGTACCTGATAGCTGGAAGAAAGAAACAGGTCACACCCGTCTACAAGAAGGGTAGCAGAAGTGATCCACAAAACTACAGTTCCATATCCTTGACATTCATTTGTTGTAGAATCTTAAAACACATTGTGAGCTCAAACATAATGAGATATCTCGAACAGAACTACCTCTTCCATACCAACCAGCATAGATTTCGAAATCGCAGATCACGTAAAACAGAACTCGCACTTTTCTCACATGACATCCTGAAAACCATGGAACAAGGCAGTCAGGTAGAAGCAGTATTTCTCGCCTTCCGAAAAGCATTTGACTCAGTACGAAAACTACGCTTATTATCAAAAGTATGAGTATATGGGGTATCAGACGAAATATGTGACTGGACTAAGTATTTCCTGGTATGGAGGACATAGCCTGTTAGCTTGGATGGAAAATCATCGACAGATGTAGAAGTAACTTAGGGTGTACCCCAGGGAAATGAGGGAAGTGTATTTGGTCCCTTGCTGTTCATGTTGTATATTAGTGATCTTCCGGACAATATTAATAGTAACCTCAGAGTGATGGTTCTATCACTTGTCTAACCTCTTCTGCCCACATCCCATTCCTAATCCGTAACATAAGGAAGCATTTCTATACGTCTTTCTTGCATTCGCAGAGCCAGATTTTCGGCTGGTGGCCGATACTTTTAAACTGTTTCTTTGCCAGCATAAATCAGTTCCGCATTAATGCACTAGAATATCTACCAAGCTCCCCAGTTGTACGGTAATTACGGCTGACACTGGAGCTCTGTGAGTAGTCGGACTTTAATTATAACCATCCAGTATACACAGAAAGACATATTGATGTCGAATTCAATTTATTCCATAATAAATTTGGGTCAAAATCGGAAAGCTGCATTCATAAAAAAACCTAAAAATTACTACACGAACTTATGACGTTCACAGAAGGCTGAAGATGACACTGAAGAAAGTATGTACAATGAAGCAGTATATCCATTTACTATGGATAAGCTACAAGAGATTTTGAAAGGTATGAACGACAGAAAAGCTACTAGAACAGGTGGAATAAAGGCAGAACTAAATAAATAGGGAGGATTATCACTAGATAAAAGACATTTGAATTAATAAATGAATGTTAGACGAACTGTAAGCTCTCAGACTTTTGGTATACACAAGAGGTAATCTCTCCTTCAGAAAAAGAGAAATGTGATGCCTACAAAAGCTATAGTGGCATCATTCTTCTAAGCACTGGCTACAAAACCATACTCAAAGATAATCAATAACCACATGAAGAATATCACAGAAGTTATTGTTTCGAAATAACAAAATGGATTTAGATAAGGTTGTTCATGCACAAACAATATGGTTATAAGTGAAAACGTTATAGAAAAATAAACATATTTCATATAGAAACCCATGTGGCCATTGTTGACCTTGAGAAAGCTTTTGACCATGTGAGGCGTGAAAGCCTATGGAAGATTATTATGAATGAATGTGGATATCCTTATCAGCTAATAGAGCTTTCGATTTTAATCCTTATATTGAAAATAAAACACAGAAATTCCAATTTGTCTGTGGTACCCATTAGCAGAACATTGGGTCATAAAGTGCAAAAACAGACCACCATGAAATTCTATAAAGTGAATGCAGTTCCTGTGTTATCTTGTGGAGGCGAAAGATGGTTCAAATGGCTGTAAGTACTATGGGACTTAACATCTGAGGTCATCAGTCCCCTAGACGTAGAACTACTTAAACCTAACTAACCTAAGGATATCACACACACCCATGGCCGAAGCAGGATTCGAACCTACGACCATAGCAGCGAAAGATGGATTACCACAGAAAAAATTCACACAGCAGAGATGAGGTTGCCAAGGGAAAAAAAGACCTGCACAGGAAGAGGCATGATTAGAAATGGAGATATTAGAAGTGAATTAAGTATTTTCAACATAAATGAAGAAATTGAGAAACATTGTGGAGATTGGAGACAGCACCTCATGAGAATACGAGGTTACAGGATTCCTCAGAAGATCTTGAAATATAATCTGGATGGAGAAAGAACTACTGGAAGGCCTAGAAAAACATGGGAATGACATTGGTTGTGAGTTCAGAAGAAGCCACAGCCTGAACCTTGAAACGAAGATGGTGTTGATGGTGATGATTATGATGCTTCCCTAAAAAGTAATCCAGAAGATCGATTAAAAAACAAATAATTCATGGATAACTAAAAGAATTAAAATCTCGTGTAAGAGGAGGAGGAAAATCTATATAACTGCCAGAGTAAGTCAAGATCCAACATTCCTTGCATCCTACAAAATAGACTACAATATTTTAGGGAATTTCATTAAATTTTCAAGAAGACAGAAATTAATAACTTGGATAGTAAGCATACAACTATATGGGATGTTATCAAGCTGGAGACAGGACAGCTACTTATAGTACTATATACCATAATGTCCAAACGAAATGTCAATGTTGTTGTTGTTGTGGTGGTGGTCTTCAGTCCTGAGAATGATTTGACGCAGCTCTCCATGCTACTCTATCCTGTGCAAGCTACTTCATCTTCAGGTAACTACTGCAACCTATATCCTTCTGAATCTGCTTTATGTATTCATCTCTTGGTCTCCCTCTACGACTTTTAGCTGCCACACTTCCCTCCAGTATTAAATTAGTGATCCCTTGATACCTGAGAACGTGTCCTACCAACCGATCGCTTCTTTTAGTCAAGTTGTTCCACAAATTCCTCTTCTCTCCAATTCTATTCAGAATCTCCTCATTAGTTATATGATCTACCCATCTAGCCTTCAGCATCCTTCTGTAGCACCACATTTTGAAAGCTTCTATTCTCTTCTTGTCTAAACTACACTCCTGGAAATGGAAAAAATAACACATTGACACCGGTGTGTCAGACCCACCATACTTGCTCCGGACACTGCTAGAGGGCTGTACAAGCAATGATCACACACACGGCACAGCGGACACACCAGGAACCGCGGTGTTGGCCGTCGAATGGCGCTAGCTGCGCAGCATTTGTGCACCGCCGCCGCCAGTGTCAGCCAGTTTGCCGTGGCATACGGAGCTCCATCGCAGTCTTTAACACTGGTAGCATGCCGCGACAGCGTGGACGTGAACCGTATGTGCAGCTGACGGACTTTGAGCGAGGGCGTATAGTGGGCATGCGGGAGACCGGGTGGACGTACCGCCGAATTGCTCAACACGTGGGGCGTGAGGTCGCCACAGTACATCGATGTTGTCGCCAGTGCTCGGCGGAAGGTGCACGTGCCCGTCGACCTGGGACCGGACCGCAGCGACGCACGGATGCACGCCAAGACCGTAGGATCCTACACAGTGCCGTAGGGGACCGCACCGCCACTTCCCAGCAACTTAGGGACACTGTTGCTCCTGGGGTATCGGCGAGGACCATTCGCAACCGTCTCCATGAAGCTGGGCTACGGTCCCGCACACCGTTAGGCCGTCTTCCGCTCACGCCCCAACATCGTGCAGCCCGCCTCCAGTGGTGTCGTGACAGGCGTGAATGGAGGGACGAATGGAGACGTGTCGTCTTCAGCGATGAGAGTCGCTTCTGCCTTGGTGCCAATGATAGTCGTATGCGTGTTTGGCGCTGTGCAGGTGAGCGCCACAATCAGGACTGCATACGACCGAGGCACACAGGGCCAACACCCGGCATCATGGTGTGGGGAGCGATCTCCTACACTGGCCGTACACCTCTGGTGATCGTCGAGGGGACACTGAATAGTGCACGGTACATCCAAACCGTCATCGAACCCATCGTTCTACCATTCCTAGACCGGCAAGGAAACTTGCTGTTCCAACAGGACAATGCACGTCCGCATGTATCCCGTGCCACCCAACGTGCTCTAGAAGGTGTAAGTCAACTACCCTGGCCAGCAAGATCTCCGGATCTGTCCCCCATTTAACATGTTTGAGACTGGATGAAGCGTCGTCTCACGCGGTCTGCACGTCCAGCACGAACGCTGGTCCAACTGAGGCGCCAGGTGGAAATGGCATGGCAAGCTGTTCCACAGGACTACATCCAGCATCTCTACGATCGTCTCCATGGGAGAATAGCAGCCTGCATTGCTGCGAAAGGTGGATATACACTGTACTAGTGCCGACATTGTGCATGCTCTGTTGCCTGTGTCTATGTGCCTGTGGTTCTGTCAGTGTGATCATGTGATGTATCTGACCCCAGGAATGTGTCAATAAAGTTTCCCCTTCCTGGGACAATGAATTCACGGTGTTCTTATTTCAATTTCCAGGAGTGTATTTATTGTCCATGTTTCAGGTCCACACATGGCTACATGGCTTTCAGAAAAGACTCTCTGGCACTTAAATCTATACTCGATGTTAGCAAATTTCTCTTCTTCAAAAACTCTTTCCTTGCCATAGCCAGTCTACATTTTATATCCTCTCTGCTTCGATCGTCATCAGTTATTTTGCTCCCCAAACAGCAAAACTCATATACCACTTTACTTGTTTCCTTTCCTAATCTAATTCCCTCAGCACCTTCTGATTTAATCCGACTACATTTCATTATCCCTCTTTTGCTTTTGTTGATGATCACCTTATACCCTCCTTTCAAGACACTGTCCATTCCGTTCAACTGCTCTTTCAGCTCCTTTGGTGTCTGACAGAATTACAATGTCAAACCTCAAAGTTTTTTATTTCTTCTCCACAGATTTTAATTCCTACTCAAAATTTTTCTTTTGTTTCCTTTACTGCTTGTTTAGTATACAGATTGAATAACATTGGGAAAATATGCTACTATCGTGTCTAACTCCCTTCTCTACCACTGCTTCCCTTTCATGCCCCTCGACCTCTTATAACAGCCATCTGGTTTCTGTACAAATTGTAAATATCCTTTCGCTCCCTGTACTTTATCCCTGCCAGATTCAGAATTTGAAAGAGAGTATTCCAGTCTACATCATCAAAAGCTTTCTCTACGTCTACAAATGCTAGAAACGTAGGTTTGCCTGTCCTTAATCTATTTCATAAGATAAGTTTTAGGTCAGTATTGCCTATCGTGTTCCAAAATTTCTACGGAATCCAAACCGATCTTCCCCGATGTCGGCATCCAACAGTTTTTCTATTCGTTTGTAAGGAATTCGTGTTAGTATTTTGCAGCCGTGACTTATTAAACTGATAGTTCGGTAATTTCCACACCTGTCAACACCTGCTTTCTTTGGGACTGGAATTATTATACCCTTCTTGCAGTCTGGGGATATTTCGGCTGTCTGATACATCTTGTTCACCATATAGCAGAGTTTTGTCATTGCTGTCTCCCCCAAGGCTACCAGAAGTTCTAATGGAATATTGTCTACTCCCGGGCTCTTGTTTCGATTTGGGTCTTTCAGTGCTGTGTCAAATTCCTGCACGCAGTGTCATTTCTCCTATTTCATCTTCATCTACATCCTCTTCCATTTCCATAATATTGCCCTCAAATGCTTTGCCCTTGTGTAGACCATCTATATACTCCTTCCACCTTTCTACTTTGCCTTCTTTGCTTAGGACTCATTTTCCATCAGAGCTCCTGATATTTATACAGGTGGTTCTCTTTCCTCCAAAGGTCTCTTTTCCTCTAACCATCCCTCATAGGCCTTTTGCACTTCTTGTCGATCTTATTTTTGAGACGTTTGTATTCCTTTTCGCCTGTTTCTCTTACTGCTTTTTTGTACATTGAAGCGCCAAAGAAACTGTTATAGGCATGCGTATTCAAATACAGAGATTTGTAAACAGGCAAAGCCTATATAAAATAATAAGTGTCTGGCGCAGTTGTTAGATCGGTTACTGCAGCTACCATTGCAGGTTGTCAAGATTCAAGTGAGTCTCAACGTGATGTTATAGTGGGCGTAGGAATGATGGGACACAGCATCTCCGAGGTATCGGTGAAGTGAGGATTTCGCTTTCACTGTACGACTATTTCACGAGCGTATCGTGAATATCATGAATCCGATAAAACTTCAAATCTCCGACATTTCTGCGGCCCGAGAAAGATCCTGCTAGAACTGAAGAGAATCGTTCGAAGTGACAGAAGTGCAACCCTTCTGCAAATTTCTGGAGATATCAGTGCTGGGCCATCAACACGTTGAGCATGAGAACTATTCAACGAAACATTGTCGATATCGGCTTTCGGAGCTGAAAGCCCACTCGTGTACCCTTTATGACTGCACGACACAGAGCTTTACGCCTCGACTGGGCCGACAAAACTGACATAGGACTATTGATGACTGGAAACATGTTGCCTGGTCGGACGAGTCTCGTTTCAAATTGTATCGAGCGGATGGACGCATACGGGTATGGAGACAACATCATGAATCCACTGACACTGAATGTCACCAGGGGACAGTTCAAGCTGATGGAGGCTCTGTAATGGTGTGAGGCGCGTGCAGGTGGAGTGATATGGGACCTCGTCTGATTGGTCTAGATAAGACTCTGATAGGTGACACGTATGTAAGCATCTTGTCTGATCACCTGCAACCATTCATATCCATTGCGCATTCCGACAGACTTGGGCAACTGCATCACGACAATGCGACACTCCACGTGTCCAGAATTGTTACATAGTGTCTACAGGAACACTCTTCTGAGTTTAAACGCTTCTGCTGGTTACCAAATTCCCCAGACATGAACATTATTGAACATATCTGTGATGTTTAGAAGAGATCTCCACCCCCTCTTACTCTTACGGATTTATGGACAGTCCTGCAGGATTCATGGTGTCATTTCCCTCCAGCACTACTTCAGACATTAATCGAATCCATGCCACATCGTGTTGCGGCACTTCTGCGTTCTCACGGGGGCCCTACACGATGTTAGACCGAGGTATGAGTCTAAGAGTTTCTTTGACTTTTTAGTATATTTTCGTCTTTCATCAATCAAATTCAATATTTCCTCTGTTACTCAAGGATTTCTAATAGCCGTCCTCTTTTTCCTACTTAATCCTCCGCTGCTGTCACTATTTCATCTCTCAGAGCTACTCATTCTTCTTCTACTGTATTTCTTTCCCCTGTTCTAGCCAATCGTTCCCTAATGCTCTCTCTGAAACTCTCTACTACCTCTGGTTCTTTCAGTTTATCCAGATCCCATCTCCTTAAATTACTTTCTTTTTTCAGTTTCTTCAGTTTCAATCTACAGTTCATAACCAATAAATTGTGATCAGAGTTCATATGTGAGCCAAGAAATGTCTTACAATTTAAAACCTGCTTCCTAAATCTCTGCATTACCATTATGTGATCTGTCTGAAACCTTCCATTATCCCCAGGCCTCTTCCACATATACAACCTCCTTTCATGATTCTTAAGCCAAGTGTTAGCTACGAGTAAGTTATACTCTGTGCAAAATTCAACCAGGCGGTTTCCTCTTTCGTTCCTTATCCCCAGTCCATACTCACCTACTACTTTACCTTCTCTTCCTTTCACTACTATCGAATACCAGTCCCCCATGATTATTGAATTTTCGTCTCCCTGAACTATCTGAATAATTTCTTTTATCGCATCAGACTTTTCTTCAGTCTCTCAATCATTCGCGGAGCTAGTTGGAAATTTGCACTAATGTGGTAGGCATGGGCTTCGTGTCTATCTTGGCTAGAATAATGCGTTCACTATGCTGTTCGTGGTAGCGTATCCGCGCTCCTGTTTCTTATTCATTATTTAACATACTCCTGCATCACCCTTATTTGATCTTGTGTTTCTAACCCTGTATTCACCCGAGCAGAAGTCTTGTTTCCTCCTGCCACCGAACTTAGTTAATTCCCACTATATCTACCCATTTCCCTTTTTAAATTTTCTAACCTACCTGTCCGATTAAGGGATCTGGCGTTCCACTTTCCTATCTGTCGAACGCCAGTTTTCTTTCTCTTGATAACAACGTCCTCCAGAGCATTCCCCGCCCGGAGATCCGAATGAGGGACTATTTTACCTCCGGAATATTTTAACTAAGAGGACGCCATTATCATTTAGCCATACCGTAAAGCTGCATTCCCGTGGAAAAAATTACGGCTGTAGTTTCCCCTTGTTTTCAACCGTTCGCAGTACCAGCCCAGAAAGGCCGTTTTGGTTAATGTTACAAGGTCAGATCAGTCAGTCATCCAGAATGTCGCCCCTACATCTATTGAAAAGGCTGCTGCCCATATTTAGGAACCACACGACTGACTGACTTCTCAATAGATAGCCTTCCGTTGTGGCTGCACCTATGGTATGGCTATCTGTATCGCAGAGGAAGCAAGCCTCCCCACCAACGGCAAGGTCCATGTTTCATGGGAGGATGTCAGTGTTGTGTGTGATAATTCACGAGTACTTTTAACCATCACTTTCTAAAGGTAGCAGCAGAAATAGGATTAAATAGTTCAGCTGAATAAGCAAGAAGATATATTAACATGTCATTCGACAAAATTTGAAACAACTCTAAGTGGCGCCAACACCCTTCACTGAATTTAACAGAATTAGTGATATATGTAATGCATCACTGGCACAGGGAATTTTTCCTGTCAGGTTAAAATACGTAATCGCTAAATATCTCCATAAAAAGGTCACTAGAAAGACTTGAACCACGAATCAACGTTTCATCTATCGGGTAAAGTAAACTACCACACTGTAAATGAATGTTTTTGGGCCGTTTCTACTGACAAGGTTTATTTACCTTTTTTTTTAACAGAGGGAACTATGACATGAACGCCATATAAAGACATCATACAAAATTGGTGGTTTCCTCAACTTCACGAAGATTCCAATGATTTCAGTTTTATGCATGACGGCACCCCATCTCACTTTCACCTTGAGGTGGGGCATTATCTTAACAACGCCATCCCAAAACGTTTGATAGGAAGAGGTGGACAACAAGATCTTGTTCATTGCTTTGGGCGAGGCTACATAAAAGACAGTGTTTGTCCCACCTGTGGCATGTAGTCTTCAAGAATTGAGAAATCGAACTGTTGAAGCTGTCGATTCAATAACAAGGACGCTGTTGATTGGTGTGTGTAATGAAATGGTGTATCATTTCGATGTTTCTTGAGCTACCTATGATGCTCTTGTTGAGTATATGGTGTAGTATACGTGTGAAAATAAAATTTGGAACTATCTTCTATCCCATGACATGCGCAGTGCGTTTGTATAGTTCATAATTTATCTGTAATAAACAACTGAAATCGGGTCTTTCTACTTGAATCAACCTTTATACCTAGATTAAACATGTACTCAAGTGACGGGTGTTGGCGGGTGGGTCTTTGTGAACTGTTTCAACATTTCTTCCTCAAAGCCAAGGACTGTAGATTATGTTCACACCTAACGCAGACGTAAATGTAGAAGAATTACTGCAGTCGTTAGTTCAGACGAACATTCATTAGACGTACTACTTATTAATCGACAAACCCAACTGCATGCAACGTGAAGCGTCTGGTACAATTACGCTCCAATTAAAAATAATATTACTTGTTACCTCACAGTTCAAGTAACAATGTAGTCGCAGGAACTGTCTTCGCGACAACGACAGCTTGCTATTAACGGCGTTAAATTTTTTGGCAACGAGAAGGAGAAAGGAGTGACAGACAAGCAGCAGCATCTGCTTGAAAAATGATAGATGATAGTTTGATGATGTAGAAATTACGGAAGAGCGAGGCAGCGCCGAGGGCTGTACGATTGGATTATCTACCTAAACGAAGAAAGAAACTTTTTCACAATAAAGATTTCATTGCATAATTGTGCTATTAAGAAACAACCTCTGCAGTACTTGAAAGATCGAGTCTGCACATACTTCACATCTTTTTTGGGACAAAACTGGACCTCTGGATTAGTTAAGAAATTCTAACGAGCTTTATTCAAACTTGCAGTTTCTATGTTAAAAGGTGCCAGATTAAAAAGGTAAATCATATGTCGGTGAAAAACGTAGAACTACTAACAAGCGGATAATGGATGAGTGCTTAACGAAAAATGAAACGTCTACAGCTATACTCTTTAATTCGCCTAACGATGTGTGGCGGAAGGTACTTCTTCGGGTACGGCTATCACCTTCATCTCCCCTCCCCCGGTACCTTTGTCCTATTACGCGCCATCGGAATTCGAACGGCCATTGGGTTTCTTTACACGAGACACTTCACACAAATTATACTGTGCCTAAATGCAGACGAAATGACAATGTACACGGAGTAGCGCAGAACAAAAGTGCCAATCAACGTTTAATTTGCTGGTATCTTTTAGCGCGTCACAGCGCTGTCAGGTGTTACAATACAAGAGCTTCCGCAGTTGCCATCTCCCTCTCTGTCGGACACATGAAGGTGATGTCGCTGTAGCAGCTGCATCGTCGCACATGGATGATACGCAGAAATCATTTTCATATTTGTGTCGCTAGTGACATTACTGTGATAGTGTGTAAAACAAACCGACTATTTGTCATTCGAACCATTGGCTAAAGAAAGATGTAGTGCATTTACAGGATAACTAAAAGGCCTAGTTTGGGCGCAGGGTACCCATAAGACCTAGTTTTGGCATACTTGTTACACTAATGGTTAATAACCTCAGTAGTTAATTAGAATATTAAACACAGTCGAGAGAAACTTAGATGATGTTGTTCTGAAAACTTTCCTCTCCTTCCCCCCACCTAACTTTCTTTTTAAAAGTGCCTCCAGCGCCCAAGCCGTAGTATTTCAAGAGATGCTGTCTCTTAACAAAAATACAGTTTTCCGTCTCCCACAACACACTATAAACGTTGTTTTGATGCACCTTGTTTAGAATAGTTTTCTAGAGTGTCTGCCTCCATGTATGATCTTTTCCTTTTTTTTTTAATCGCTATTACCTTGTATCTGCAGATAGCGGGGGATGGACAAAAATATGGAAACTCCAAGAACACAACATAGCACCATGTCTAATACGATGTAGAAAAACCGTTGGCATTGACAACAGTTTGCATTCTTCTCGGGATGGATAAATACAGACCTTTTATGATTTTAAAGGAACCTATACTATTATCCCCGCAAAAAAGTGGCAAATTCAGCGATGATGGAGGCGGATAGCGATCACGTACTCAGTAGTTCGGTGAGAGAACGAGATACCCTTCAAATGACGTTCAGTATATTACAGCCGACGTAGCTGTGAGTGCCATATTCGAGGTCACTGGCCGACACATATGCAACTTCCGCCCTGGGTGTGGGCGGGGGGAGGGAGGAGGGTAGGCAGAGGTCGACCTGTACGAAGAAGCAGTTGCCCATCGGAATCAAGCTCCCCCCCCCCCCCCTTCCCCTTCCCATTTTGCTTTCAACCAATAGGGA